>NC_066363.1:115970988-116305675 GCF_013377495.2 Cygnus atratus | reverse complement strand
GAAGACGACTATTTGCTGTAGACGGTGACCACCGCCAGAAGAGTTTGCTTGTGACAAATAAAGTAAAATCTACCCAACTGATTTCAAGGGAAGGAGACTTTTGAGCATACTTAGAAAAAGTACTCTTAAGAGAAACTTGGGGAATTCCCTGATTCAGATATAGAAGAGGAAACCATAGCTGTAATAAGAACCCAAGGATGTACTTTAAAATGCACATGAGGTTTCCGTACTACTGCCTGAACATGGAAGCCTTCACAATAAAATGCTGCCTAGTAGCGTTAGCAGAGGATTGAGTCAGAAAGCCTGATATTTAAAACTGGATCTAACATCAGCTCCTGTGGTTTTGGGGTACAGCGTTTAGGACAAAATTTTCACAAGTGACTCTCAGCTGCATCTGGCAAACTTGGTTCTCAAGCTTATTTTTCACCAGTGCTAGACGCCAAGTCCCATTTGGAAGTGCTGAGTACCGCTCATGCTTGGTGTCCAGAGGCAAGGAAAGCAAAACTGCAAAGTATTTAGATTTGAATTTGCAGACATTCAAAAGACTTCCAAAAGTTCTCATTTAATAGTTTGAATCTTCAAAATAAGAGACTACGGATCATTTTGATAACTTCAGGGAGACCACAGAAGAAAATTATCCAAAGTGCTCTATGCACACGAATACGTAAGCTTATCTTCAGCTATAAAAGCTGAAGACTCAGACTCCAAAAGGCACTTCGATAGCATTTAAACAAAGTCCAAGAGTTCAATCACGACATCATCCACTCCTGTCCACAAAGCCTCCTGATGAACCCAGCATTTTCAGTGTCAGCTGTTTCAGGAGTTCCTTCAAGCACTGCTTCTGCCCATACCCAGCTGCAACACAACTCTGCCAGCTTCTCCGTTTATGCCACATGTGAGCCTGTGAGTACAGAATTGGTACTTCTGTATGTCTGCTAAGGGGCTTGATTCAGTAGGTGTGTGCTTATGCTCTGCAGAGATCTCAGCTGCCAGCACGCTATGCATTGCTTGAGCTGCCCATCCTTAACAGTAAGCACACCTCTCTTCTGCAACAACGCAGATGTTTCAGCCTAAGCAGCAAGGAACCCAAATTAGAGCAAGGCGATCTTTAGCTTAAGAGTTTAAATCCCCCCTTCTCAGAAAAGCACCAAACCTGTCAAACAAAGCAATTAGGACCTCATTTCTAGTTCTCCCTTGAAAGCTGGACCACTGCGGGGATGGCAAGATTCACAGGGTCCTAAAGAGCATAGACGTGCGCTATTACAAAACTGCATTCACTTGGGAAGGTAGGAGAGAACTGCCAAGCCTGTATTACAGTCCCTGCTCCTCATCAGCCAAGCATTAGATAAAATGCAGGAACACCAGGGAGCTTAAGTGTTCCTTGGTCAGGAGACAGTAGCTGTGAATCCTGGTATTTAGCACTTAAGCTCTCCTGTTCATTGTATACAGGACGTAGGAGTCTAAATCTAAGTTTAATGGCTATTCTGCAGGCCAGGACTTGGATTCCTGTAATCCTGGCATGACGATCAGCCACACCAGAGCAATCAGTCCATTTGTGTGTCTGGCTCCAAATATGCTGCAGCATTTTTTGGAAATCCACGCAGCTCCCAAAAGGCAGATCTCCCAAAGTCAATGCTGATCATAGCAAATATGCTATAATTCAGTCCCCTCTAGCTGCCTAACCAGACTTATATTGCTACAGCTTGGAATTTTACAATGACACAGCATGACCAAGTACAATGTAATTGCATTTTCATTTGTTCGTTAGACAAGTCCCTATCTGCTTCTATACTTCGTTAGCTCAGGCGGTGCAGAAATGCAAGCTGTGAAGGCAACACTGGATTTTGCAATGCATTCAGGACTTCAGAAAGTTTCAAATACATCAAAGTGGTCAGATAAGTTAGTACTCAATAGGAAGTTGTTTCTCTAAAGGAAATTGCAAATTTCAGTCAAAGAGGAAGATGGAGAGCTAGAATTAACTAACTGCTCCAAAAGCTTCAAGAAACAGGAAGCGTTTGTGAAGGCTACGTGAAGAAACTGCATGTGACCACATAAACAAGCTGAATTTAGGGTGATGTAAATACGTTAAGAATATGTCTCCAACTAAGCAAAAAAATCAACCAAAAAAAGATCTCTCGTCAAGTTCCATGTTTCTGAAAGGACATAACAGGTATCCTACAAATTGTTGCATTCAGACCTATTTACCAATGGGATAGGCTAGATGCAGACAACTTAAAACACGTCCAGTACAAAAGATTTACATTATGCATCTACTCAGTTATCACGGAATATATAACGGGTGTGTTTAAAATCAGAACACTTGCTATATTTTGTTGAAGTTTTCCCTATCAGCCACAACTTACTAGCACTGAAGTATCTAGTCCTGTCTGAAGATCAGGAATTATCTTAATCCACGTTCAACCAGCAGCAAAGCAACCGTAATATGATTTGGCCAATCAATCCATGTAGCTTAACGTCCAAATTGTGAGTGGCCGGCACAGGAAGGGCAATGGACTAGACAAAGATTCAGCCTATCCTATACAGCCGTTCTCGTATCTTAATAGAAAATGTTCTTTTGCAACTGGGGAAGAGGCATGTGCATGTAGGGTCGCTTAATACAAGTTAGGTAGAAAAGCTACCAACTAAAGACCATCTTCACTAGTACCTGGCCAGCAACAGAGACTTACTTTGCCTTTAATGCCCCAAAACACCCACTCCAAGCAGTTCCACAAGCTGTGTTCAGCTGTAACTACGAACATACTGTAAATTATAGATAGGCTCGGGTTGGAAAGGACCCTAGAGATCACCTAGTTCCAACCCCCCTGCCATGGACAGGGATGCCAAAAGGAAAATCCTCTCCAACTACCTTGTTACTACTGTACCTAAATGCATGTACAAATGCACACAGTTCAGAGACACAGCTTTTGCTGTGATACCGTGATAGTGCAGGCTTGGCGCGATTACATCACGTGGATTATCTTGGCAGTCAGGCAGCAGCAGTTCCACCAATTGAACTCAAGGCCAAGCCATCAACAGTTGTGCTGAATGCAGTTGTCTGCACATTTTTACAAAGGCTTTCCCATTTATTATGTTTGTTTTAATTTACTGCCCTTATCTTAATGCTGTACCAACATCCCCATGCAATGTTTGTGTACCTGGTAAATTGTGAGAAAACATGCAGTGACAGGCAACAAACTTTAGCCTTGTCATGATTGCTTCACAAAAATGATCCTCAAATTTTTTTGCTCCTGATAGAGTAAAATAGACAATGCATAATTAAGCCTGAAAACTCTGTCATGTGCATGTCTTGGACCCACAGATTTGCTGACTTCTGAATTCTGGGATTTTCAGCACGAGATCAACTGCCATGACACAACCTTAAGGTCTTTCTAACCACCTAGACTAACATTCTCAGCTGTTTTCAATTCTCCCAACTGCACTTCACCTTTTAGTCTAAAACTACTGTAGATTAGTTCTTTTTAGTTGTCATCTTTAAGTGTGCTACCTTGTGAAATCCATACATCTACCTCTATTTGACAGAACTGCCATTCTGATGTTGTCCCTTCATCTTCACTATTTGGTATCTGTCTCTTCCTTTCCTCCTCTTTTCATCTTCTTTGCACAAGAAAAAAAAGAAAAACACATATCAGGCAAAACCAAAACAGAACAGAAGCAGATGTTGGAAGTTACCGTATTTCAGGCTAGAGCAAAAAGATATACTTTTACGATAGCTGCTAGCATAACTAAAGTCTGCAAGAAACAGCACTTGCTAGGCTTTTTAAAAGTGTCAGTAATAACATGGGGCAGGCTGGGGGAAAGTTGTAAGTTACAAAAGCAATGTTAGTTGTGGCACATTTTTTTCCTCCGGGGATGAATCCCAATATATCAGAAATTAGAGAACTGCAATTAGCTTGCTTAAAATGGGACAGATCATAGATGAGCTGTGTTTTTGAGGGGCTGTGAGGGCAAAACCAGCCAAGTGCACTGTTTAAAGGAAGCGAGGATTTCTAGAGGCCATGCCTCTGAACTCTGTATTGAGGTATTTGCCTTCCACACCCATCAACCTCTCAAAAGCTTGAGCAGCCCACATGTTCAAAAAGTTTCACCCCACATATTCAGAATCACATCTACCTCCAAACACAAGATAATAGCAGAGGAAATCCATTGAATGTGAGCAAAACGATGTTCAAACACAGTAAAAAGAGAACAATAGCGTCCTTACAGATTTAGAGGCAGAAAAAGGTATTTACAGTAGCATCTTCCTCCCCTCCCCACCACCCCAAAAGTAAAACACACAGCCATGCATACTCCTGCACGGTGGCTTTAATATGCTGAGTATGCTGAGTGACTAAAAGCGACGACGATGACTACAGGCCATACTATGCATCTTCAGATGTTCTCCAGTTCAACACTGAGGGGCCAAATGGGGCTACCGTGTATCTAAAATACTTTACTCTGATTAAAGGTGTAATTATATAGTTAGTCATAATAGCCTCCATACTTTAAAGAAACCCACCTCTCCTTCAGGGGAAGGGAAGGGAATTATGCTACTTTATTCATCCAAACACACTCTCAGTTAAATTCAAATACAACATGCGGACTAGATAAATACAGTGACACACAGCCACAAACACTTAGTAATCCAAGATAGAACAAGGAGATGAATCTTTTAACCTATAATCTTCGCAAAGGGAAACTAAATCTTATGATTAAGAGTTCTGTCATATCTGTACAGGTATCAGTGGAGGCTGTGTTTTCTTCTCAGCTGTCACAAGAAATTCATGCTGTTTTTAAGGCCTAAATATGAGCTAAGACACCGCAAACATGGGGTTTGACACAGGTCTTAAGGGGTTTACTTGTTCGTATTGCTAGCACGTAACTTTGTTCTATGGATGCCCACAAATATTTTGCATAGAAGAGTAGGCTGGCTCTAAGAATCTTATTCTGGACAAACAAAGATCTGGAAATCTTCTCCTTCTCGCCATATTCTCAGCTCTGCCATAGATTTGCTCCATTACTGTTACCTTTACCAAATCATCACTCCAGGTCCACAAGAATAATTATTTTCATCCAGGAAGAATTTCCTTGGCTTAGGTCACCTTTCACAGAAACGTAGTTGACTTTAAATAGTGACTACTATTGACACATAAGAAAAGATGAGGGAAGATGATTTGTGTGTGTAACTATAGCTTTTGAACTAACACTTCTGGCTACACAGGAGAGTGGGAGAAAACAATTGAAACTTCAATCTTTTGCCTTTTTTTTTTTTTATTGACACTTAAAGTCTAATTTTAACATCACCCAAGTAATTCAGAGACTTTCCGCAGTGAGCGCTGTCTGGAGACCCTCCAGGAGATTCAGTTTCCTGACAAGACAAATGCAGACATGGCACAGACCCAGCTCGCTCAAACCTGAAAGGTGAGGCAGGGTCCACACAACATCCTGATCCACAGCAGTCCCAACCCCCAAACTGAACGAGAGAATTGGTTTGGACAAAAGACGTCATGTTTCGGGGGAACAAGCAAGGGAAAGGGTGGGAAGCACAAGAGAAGAAAAATCACCATCCTTGCCAATGAAGTTTCCAGTTATCCACACTGATACTTTTACTCTCTGGAAACTCTCCTTCTGAAATAAAATATTTGGAGCATTTGGTGTGCATTCGACAACTGAACAAATCTACTGATTTTTTTTACTGCTTAGCCTTCCCACTTCCACCTCCTCTTTTTTTGGTAAGCATTGATGTTAGAATTTTGAAATATTTTTAGTTCAGCAACTGAACACACACTCCCCATACTTACCGCCCGACAAGGGAGGCTGCTGACCAAGACCCAACAGATGCACCACATTCCACATAATTTGCGAGATAACAGAAGTATAAGTCATCTTTATACTTGCACAGATTTTTAATCACCATCTTTTGCCCAACATAGCTCATTGGTCAGGTCCCAAGAACAATTTTATGGAGTTCTGTCATCCACATTTTTTTTCTTCCTAAACATTCTTTCCAGTGATCCAGCAGTGCCATCACCGCACCTCCCTGATCCAGATTTCCAAATCTTTTACAGTGCTACCTACTATTCTTTAAGATCTTCCACAGTTGATAATATTGGGGATGAAAATATCAATGATAAAAATTTTCTTGTATATTTTTCTTGCATCAGTAGAACTATATACGAATAACAAAAATGTAGATCAAAATATACTATAAAGCAATAAAATTACAAAACATAAAATAGCTTTATGGGAAAGAAGGATGGGAATTTTTTTCCTCACATTTCACACCATTTCCTTCCCCCACACACACCCAATTTGGGTGAGGTAGGAAGCAAGAACTTTTTTCTTTTAATTTTTGCCCTGAAACATACTTTAAGTAATTGCAAGTGAGTGACACCTAGTGATGAACACCAATCTGATCATCCTCCACTCTCCCACACAGAAAAGATAAGCCAGCAAGCACCAACAGGTAACTTAAGAGTGGGTGTTGAATCATGGGAACCTGACACTACTATGTTTCTCTCCCTTAAAAGCCAAATATCAATTGAGCCAAGACATAGAAACGTGATGCACGGCTTAATAAAATAAAATAAAATGGCTAATCTGTGCAAGTGAGAGATGGTCAAAACATACCCAAATTATGACCTGTAAATTTGCTTCTCCATTCTCTTTAAAATTAGTCCCCTCTCTCTAGGGACATGAAATCTTCCCTGAGTTCTCATTCTTTATTAAAATTAAAAAAAATCCCCAAAGCAAATGGAAGAATGGGTTTTTCATCAAATACTTAAGTGTCAACAGTTGTCTTAGAGACCACTTACTGATGTCTCTGGCATTACAACTACTGTCCCGTTGTAAGGATTTTATGAGTTTGTCAAAGACTTTTATTTTGCCAGTAGTTCCAAAATTATTGCTCACAGAGCAGTTACTGGAAGTGAAGGGGAGGGGAGGGGATCTAGTGTGATTTGTGGTAGGGTTACAGGAAGGAAAAGTATGCTACTATGCAAAGTAGCAACAACACAGTCCCCTGAAAGGGAAGCTGGAATAAAGAGACAGACAAAACCGATCTGACTTTTCAACATGCTAACACAAGACAATCCTGCATATGGGAAGCTCACCCTGAAGAAGGGATTCCTTTAAGGAGCGTATTTTTAAGGGTAGCTCGAAACTCAGGGCTAAAAGAACAAGACACAGAGTCCTGTAGGAAAGGGAAGCAATTAACCTAGCACAGCCATGAAGTTTTTGTGCACTCCATGCCGTTTCATGCATTTCATTTTTGTCACGAGCAGGATTTTGTCCCTGGAATCTCAGGAGTTGCTTCTGCTTTAAGGACAAAATATACACTGATTAAAAATCATCGCAAGGACAGGAGTCAAAAAGTGGTCAGAGAAGGGGAAGCACTAAACACACACTACAGCTTGCAGACCTTGTTCTGCTCTACAAACCCATGACCCTCTCATTTCTCTCTCCTCATGGATTCATGAAAGGTGGAGCTTTTTTTTTTTTTTTTTTTCAAATCCTTACCCAAACCTGAAAGAAAATTCAAAAACCTGAACGACTGAAAACCCCGAAATCCCAAGCTCTTCGGAAAACTAACACAACAGAGCCACCTATCATGTGAAGACAGGACTGACACCGCTCTCGGAGCGAGAGCCTACGCTGAAACTTATTTGAATGAACTTGACCCAGCTTGGCTTCAGGCCAGTGCTCAACGTCACTAAATGACTTAACAGAACACAGTGTTCCTGGCACGGGCACAAAAATGTGTTGAAATCCATGCCGGAGAGAGAAAAAAAGTCAGTGTATGTTTCAAATTAATAAAGGAAAACGGTAATAAAAAGGTAATAAACACAAAGATGACATTAGATGTGTTTTAAAACACATCTGCTGCTTTTTTTTCCCCTTTCCATCTCTGATTTAAATTTTATCTTTTGGCATTCCTTCCTTTACCAGAAGTGAACGAACAGTTCTCCCTACAACAAGCCCTTCCCTGCCTAAATCCCAGCCTACGCGCTCTCCCTCTCACCTCTCCTGGTGCTATACCTGGAAAATTCCAGCACACCTTTCAGCTAGAGAAGGGAGGGAGTGACAAGCTGTAAAGCCAGAGCTGTTCATGACTCACTTCCTCTCCAAACCTTCAAGTAAAGGCGACACTGTAGGTATCTCATACCATGCTTCTATATGGGATCATCTGTTATAAAGTTATGTCATTCACAAACGGATTATTCTGAGGTTCTGCCACAAGATGAAAAGCAAACAAGTAGAAGGCAATATAAACTCAATGAACCATGAACCTGATGTACTTTCTCTGTATAACATATGGATCTGAGCTCGCTTTTCCTCGTTTCCTCACCCTGGAACACCCCCGCTCTCTCTCCAAAGCCTAGTCTCAAGTCCTGTTTCCTCTTTCCCTCTGTTACCCCTTCTGCCTCTTGAATCCCACCCTCCTCTTCCAGGAATGATCGAGCTATCTGACACCTGTAGGTGCACAATCGCAGCCAGCTCACAGACACAGAGGACTTTCCCCAGTCACCCATCTAGGGCCTGTTCCACCGCCTGTGACCCCATCCATGTCCTGACAGCACCTTGCAGCCAAGCTGTAAGTAACACAAGCAGGACGACGGACCCAGTTTCACCCTCAGGCCCTTCTGCACACACGTCTCAGCCCAGCACGCAGCCCACGCGGTTAGTCCCACAGGAGATGGTAAGGCTAACGGGCTGCCAGCCTGCACGGCCCACTGAAGCTGCTTTCACCATTTCACTGCAAACCTGGAAAGCTACATCAGTTAGTAGCTGACCCAGCATCCTTCACCCACCTGCTGAAAAAGACAACATTTTTGCCTACTTACAGATTCTCTGGTAACACACTCAAGGCACTCATCAAGGAGAGGATCCATGTCACTGGCCAGGCCTTCCAACATCAGGAACATATCTTATATGGGAAAGTTGCACTGAGGATTTTTTTTGCCTGAACTACTACATACTGCAAGCTACTATTACAACTACAAAAATAAACTGCTAACCAAATAAATCTGCTAGCCAATGAGACAATAACTTCCTACACAAGTTTTATTAGGTCCCTGCTTAGTATCACAGAAAATCCTTTCAGAAGTCATCTTTGAAAATGTCTTTCACAGAGTCCTGCTTGTGACTTAAAACAGTATTAGCTCCAGTACTATAGTGGTTTACCCTTAATGCCCTAAGGATAAAAAAAATAAATAATGGGAGAGAAACTATGTCCTTGATGTTCTGTGGTTATATTTTTTGATTCTCAAAATGCCATTCTCCAAGTAACTGTAACTTAAAGTACACAAAAATCTAGAAAGGCATGAAAAATACAATTCTCATACTATTTTCATTTACCTCTGTGTAATACGTATACTGAGGACAAATTCATGTACACAAAAAAAAGTTGACGAGGACAAAGTAGGGGATGGGACGACTTAAAGAATCAATGATTTAAAAGCTCCCTGCAAACACATAACGATCATTTGACAGGACCAAACAAATGAAAATCTTCACAGAACACGAGAAGCCACAGTGGATATAACTATTCCTAATCTGCTGTTTTTATGATGGTCATACTGCAGAATGAAGAGGGCAACTGAAGAAGCATCGGATAAAGTGAATTCTGAGTTAGATGAAGTATAGGAAGGGAAGGCATTCAAATAAGAAATATGCAGGTGGGTGATGACAAGTGACAGGGAATCCATATCAAGACAGGTAAGTTTCCAACGACATGCCTTGACTTGATGGGCTATCTTTAAAGATCCCTTGGGAAGGCACAGAAAGACTTTAAGATGTATTTAACAAAGACGTATTGGCATTCACACTGTACGTGTACAACGTCCGAGCAGCTCCCTGCCCGCTCCCCTCCCAGCGCAGCCAGAACCACTGCCTCGTGCTGGAGATGGGGGAAGGTTTTCAGAGAGGGGAGCTCCTCAGCAGACTTGTGTTTACAGAGGAGTTTACCGGGTTGTCAGGGAGAGAAAAAAACAGCAATCCCCACACGCCATCATTTGAACACACACAATTAAATTTGTCACAAAATTACAGATTAGTTCTCCGCCGAACGCTGAAAGCCTGCCCCAATACCCTTCCCTCTCTCCAAATGGGGCTTGGCAAGGAGTCCCGAGATACTGTTAAGTCTGAAAGTTTGCTCGAGAACCAGATCCACAGGTTGGAGAAGTTTTCTCGAGCCACTCCCAGCTGGCCAGTGGGCAAACCGCAGGGAGACTGCCAGCGTCTCCAAGGAGGGCAAAGTTGAAGGGAGGATGTGACACACTCACCGCAATCACGCAGGCTCCTGGTCTTAACAACATGCAGCGTGGCTTATAACCTCTAAGCAAATGCACCAGATCATTAGCTCAAAGGGGACGAGATTCATTTTTTTTATTGTATTCTTAAGGCAAATATTCAGTAAGATCGTTTCTTCTAATACTCTTCAAGACTATGAACGGGATTTAAACAACAACAAAAAGAGCTGGGATCTCCTACATTTTAAAGGTAAAGAAAAAGCCCTCTTATTTTGTAGCTGGACAGGGAAGCCAGCAAGGCCTGCGCCCCATTGCCTGGAACACCTCACCTGGAACACGAAGCACTTCAGTTTAAGTCCTGGAATATTTTCGTTTGTGGTTCAGAGAATCTCAAGTGACTGGATGCAGTTTGCTGCGCCAGGACCAAAGGCAGGGTAACACATTCCTTGATTTCAGCCCATACTGTTTGAATTAAAACTTTCAATTGCACCATGCTATTTATGTTTTTATTTAGTGCACAAGAGAAAATCCTGCCTAGCCACCAGTAACTTTAATGGCATGGCCCCATTTTCAAAGTACAGTTGAGTCCCGAGCCACGAATGCTTCTCAAACCATCTTTAACTATATATGTACAAAAGTAACCACAGCAGCTAGCTGCTTACCTGTCAGGTAAGAAAAAACTAGGCAAGAAGAATATTTTCTTAAATAACGCCATTTATCAACTTGAAAGAAAGGAGATTAGACTAATGGGTCACTCCTTAAAAACAAGTGTAAACAGGGCTCCGATACTCAAGACCAGCAATTCCTTTTTAGCTCCGTTAGCATGTCAGTTTGTTCATTTGAGAGCTGGGCCATTTGATAATACAGCCAAGCGTACTTACTGGACACGTCAGTAACGCTGCACAACCTGACAACCTAACACATTTGCCTATTTCTCCTCCCCCCATTTTTCAGCATAGTTCAGATACTCGTTTACGGGGTCAGCGAAAAGAATCTAGGACAGATTGGTAACAGCAGGGAGACGTAAGTGCAGAAGCAGCACAGAGACACGACTTCAGAGGAACAGGAAGCGCAGCATCACCTGAGATACAGTCACGTCCATGGGCGAGTGAAAACAGGGTAACGTCAGATCTGAACGAGGCTAGCACTGCTTTGGGGCTTCTGGAATATCAAAAGGCAAAACATTTTAATTCTATTATTCTTCTATAACACTTGATATGTCAGTCCTCATAACACTTTGGGCTGGAAATGCCTTCTTACAAGATGAAAAGCACAGCAAATAGGTAAAAGGAAAAGGCATCTAGCCATCTCTGAGGGAACGGCAGAATTTACGTGACCTGTGGTTACGACAAACGCAGACAGAGGCAGACAAATTACACTGATCTGACTGCACATATTGAACTCGGGAACTTTCAATTTATTAAATCTAAGTTACTACCATTTCCCATGAAGGAGATGGTGTCCATTGCCAGCTAAACATAGGGACACATTTCTAGATACTTGCTTTTATTTTTCCTAAACGCAGCTTCGGGCTGGGGGGGTTGTTTTGTTTTTCAGAAGCTAGTGCAGGTTGGCTTATTTTTCTAAGCAAACAAGCAAACAGACACTTCTCATCCTGACAACATTTCAATCACAGCAACAGTGTAATAGAAATGATCAGGCCTCTGGATTCTGTACGGAGTTTCAGAGTGGTAACAAATCTGTTATCACACCTTTAAATAAAATTTCAGCTCCGTTTCTTCACTCAATTTCATTCCCATTTTTGTTAATTCCTTTATGTCTGAACCTATCACCTTTACTTTTGCCTTATGCTTTTATTTCATTAGCATGCTTTCATTTGTTCTTTAAGGGTTTTACCAAGTTCTGATTTTCCACAGTATCATTTTTTCTCCTTACTGCAACACTACATAGTTAGGCACATAAAACCAAAACAAAGAAATTCCTTCCTAACTTTTTCCAGCATTGTGTGTTTATATTTCTTCACATGCAATTAGCCTAATTCTATCTAGCAAAAATTAAAGCCTTATTCTTTTTAAAAAACTGAATACATTGAGATTAAAGCGTGCCAGAGAGACTGAGGCATCAGGTATATGAGTGAAACTGAAACTTCATAAGTAACCTATCAGATCCACTCTGCATTTTAGATATAAACAGCAAACCAGAACTTCCTTTTGCTTTAATCCCATAAACACTGGCATAACGCCACATAAGATAATATGCTAACCAGACTCTGGAAGCTGAGGACTTAAATGCACAATAAAGCTGCAATTAAAAAATTGGGGAGCTCAAGGAAAAGAAAAAAAAGAACAGCAAGAACGAATCAGGCCATAGCCTTGCTGAAATCAGCATCCTACCTGGGACAGTAGCTATACGAGATGCATACATAGAAGAATAAGTACAAAGCAAGTGAACATTTCTTCCTTGATATGCTCTTCCAGAGTGAAATGACTTGCAACTCCAGAGCTTCCTAAGGTAGCCTCATTTCACTTAGCTCAGTGCTGGTTTGTTTTTTTTTTTAATTTTTATTTTATTTAAACCAGAAAACTGTCTAATCACTTTTTAAACCAAAGTCTGCAGATGACTGGTAACATTGTACATCTTAATACTTTATGTCAGTAAAGAAAAATCAGAAGGGCCCACAGGTAGGTCACCAGCCATACCTTTCAGGTCGTTTCAGTTTCATTCTCGTGTATTACTGCTGCAACACCTAAAAAAGCCTCAGGAAAGTTACAGAGTATTATGCTAAAAAAAAAAAAAGACAAATAAATTGCAACCACTGTGCAAGGACTTTGTGCCTCCCAAAAAGCCCGAGCAACAAAGTGCTTAAGAAAAAGTTATAGTGACAGAGGGAAAAAAAAAACAAACAAAAAACACTGCAAGGTGCTTTTCTTCCAGCTAAACTCTACAATACTATTAACACTTGGGTATCTCCTTTAGAAGGACATTTATTTCATCCATCCCAGTTTAGGAAAACACACGAGCTGCATTATCTTCTTTCTTCTCTTTAAAACTGGAGCACAGTTTGCTAAGAAGCAGATGAATTTTTATGATCAGCTGGCTGCAAAGCTCATAAAAATTAAATCCATTTGCTGTTCTTCCATTTGAAATACACATGGCAACAAAGCAACAAAAATTAGCATTCAGCGGCCTCTTAAATCATCCCTCCCTGCTCAAAATGTGAAAATAAACCACCACACATATCACCAGTAGTCTAACTTTTTCTGTTTTGCCATGACGACATGGATTATGACTGTGTCAGGGCTGAGTGATTGTCTACATTATTACTTCTGACTGTTCAGAGCATCTGGAGCATACAAGACAGATAGAAAACTTCCACCACCACTTTCCAAAATGCTTACAGATTAATTGATGGCAATTAAGTAACAGCTGAGTAGCATTAAAAAACACCCAAGCAATTCACAGGCAGAGAATTTATTTTTTGCCTCTTCACAAGCAAATTTTGGAAGCCACGATCCATAAGCAACTCCTGCATTAAACCACAACTTAAACACACAAAAATGCCAACCTGAGATCGTTCAAGGCAGTTGCTGCGTTGTAAGTATATCAAAAAGCGATGCGGAGTGCTTTAAAATAATACAGTATGACAGATGCTTTTTTAAATCTGTCATTCTTGTCTTTAGTAAGTGACTTGCACAGCACAAGTGTGGCATAAAAGTTATGCTACCTGCTAATACTATGTAAAATCATGATTTAGTTTTCCCTTCCATTGTTTCTCCAATTATTTCTTCCATGTAGCTTCCCACACAATGACCTGTGCTATGACAATGTTACCTTAAACATTTCTAAATACTCAGCACACACAAAGGGAACAGAGGAGATATGCAGTATTTTTCACTTAGACTCATACAAAAGTGATGAAATCAACTCATCATCAGTGAAAGCGATGCTTCCTTCGCTGTTTTAAGACACTGAATAAAGCAAAACAGACATTTTGCCAGACCTAAGTTTCTCTTCTGAGCTCATCAGATTTAAGGAGCCATCAATACTTGTGGGAACCATATATCTAAAATTGCAAAGCCGCGTAAGAAAGGAATCTTCTCCCCTGTTCTGACACCTACTTAACTTTTTCCATCCACAGCTCCTGTGGTTAGTACCAAGTTTTTAACTATAAAACGTTCTTACAGAAAAGTAATCACAGAACCTTTTAAATCACAAGTGATATAAACCACGAGTCAAAAATAACATATGCTACAAATCTAGTTCTACTGTTCACACATGAAAAAAATGTGGAAAATGAACCTCAAGTGCATCTAGAGGTTAAAAAGTAGATGGGAATAATCACTCATACTTTTTTCCTTCCAGATTTGTTTCTTGTAAAAACATTGCTTTTGTTTTTGTTTAAGCTGACAATCTTATAATCTGCCATTCAACTCACTTTTTAAAGCACGAGAATGCCAGTTTTAAGCCCCATTTTATTTCCTCGTCCTAAATTTGTGCTAAATGCCCTAACCCTTTGAAAGGTCTCCATATACTTTGATATTTTTCAATTTAACCTTCCCCCCCGAACTACGTAAGAGAGCAAATACATCTTTCTTCCCTTTTTTCTCCCCTCCTCCTCCAATAACTACAGGCTGAGGCTCATGACAAAGTGCCTTCCCTAGTGCGAAGGGCTGCCCTGACCCTTCCTTTTCACATCAGTATATAAATGCCATATAAAAACTCTTACATCCTCTCAGCACAAAAGTATCTTACGTTATAAGAATGATCCCGGTGAGTCCTGTAAAGGCAGAATGCAGTAACTAAAGGTCGCTGCTGGCAAAGCTTCCCTGTATACAGTTATATAATGCGGTTTTACAAGCAGCTCTGTAATGCTGTTATGTTACCGCCCGTAATATTGTTAATTCTCTTCTTTGTACATGTCTGCAAAGAATAATAGGGTGGTATGAAATGCAATTCTTTTTCTACAGTCTTCACAAGTAACAGGCCTTTTTTCTGACTGTCAAATATATAATGCATTATTAGATTGGGGTATCCCTCTCCCCAAATGGTTGGAGACAACTTAAATTGGTTCAGAAAGGGACTGAGTGAAGTACTGAAGGATAAATCTCTCAATGTCTATCACAGCCTTAATAATCTCGCTCAGAAAGCGCATAAACTGCACTAGAGAACCTCTTTCTCCCACTGCACAATACTTAATATAGACACACATTTCTCCCCATACCTTTATAATTCAGGACCCTAGATAGATAAAACCTCAATATAACCCCCTAGCTAGATAAAACCCTCAAACCCTGTGTCATCAGTTTATGAATAACACGTGTTTATTATTTTAGAGAATTATGCACCTATTTCCAAATTTATTTCATGCCATTATACAATCACACATTCACATGCATGCTCCAAAAATTATCCTGCTTACCCCAGAAAGAAAAGTTCAGTATTGGGGATTTATACTATTTTTCTTATACTGCTACTTATATTGCTCTCATTCCAAAAGATCCGAGAGTGCTTCATATCCTAATATCCTAGGCAAATCACTTTATTTCTGGAACATACCAGATTCACAATGCAACTCAGCAACACTTCTTTAAAATTTCAATTTCACGATGCTCAAACATACTTCAACAAATACATGTTTGAAAGTGAAAACCTTAGCACTTTTCCAATTAATCATAAGAGATTTCAATTGGAGGGAAAGAAAAAAACTCTTTACCTTTGCACTTGTCCCTCATTCAAGTAAGTTAAAAAAAATAAAAATTAGAGACTGAAGCCTGTCACCAGCTCACCCCAGGGAAGCTAAATGCTTCTCTAGGCAAGACTGGCTACAGCCCTACAGCCATCACCTGTGCTGTCTCAAAGGCTCCTTTCCAACCCTATGTCTGTTTAGAAAGCTTTATAAAAAAAATGTGAGGTGAGCATAAGCTAGACTTCATGGAAAAAAAGACTGCCACACGGGGCAGCAGGTGACAGAACTAGAGCTGCTAAGAGTACCAACTGCATTGCATCAAGAGAAGGTTCGTTTACAGCATCACCTGTCGGTATGCTGCCTTCTCAACTGCTCCACAGAGGAAGAACCAAGTGTGGCAATGGAAAGAGGACAAAATCCATACACATTGAGAAGCCCACAGCATACAAACATGGGAGTAGCTGTACAGGAATCTACCGGGGATAGTTCTAGCCCATATACTTTGTTTCTGACAATGATTTATGTCAGATGTTTAGGGGAGAGTTTGAAACAGGGCAAGCATGTGGCAAAACTGCCACAGAGCAGTCTCCCTTACTCCGGTTTATGGCTTCAACTAGAGGCAATATCTCTATTTAATCCTTAATAGGTTTTTCTTTCAGGAATTTGTCCAATTAGTTTCAAACCCATGTAATCTTTTGGCATCCACATCACCCTGTGGCAGGGAGCTTTGCAGCTCTATCGCATACGGTGGGATGAATAATCTCCTTTGAAATGCTGACTTGACCTGCTAGTTTCACTTGATGTCTCTTAGCTCTATACAGTAGCTTGTCACTTCATTTACTACTTCCTATTTATTTGTGATTCACAGGTTTCTTTTATGCCCTCTCCACAGGGATTTCCTTCAGGCTGAGGGTTTCTATTATACCGAATTTCTGCTCATGCAGAAAACACTCCATGTATCTGATCACTTTTAACAACTCCCTCTGAACCTTTCCCACTTCCACTACTTTTTCTTTTTTTGTGAGTGGGAAAACTACTACTACCCACAAATACAGTGGACGTGGAAAGTTAATGGATTTTTTTTTTTTTAAGTTGCAATTTATTTTTTTAAAGCATATTTTCAGAGTATCTAAGCTCCAGCAGAAACCTCACCCCTTTTCACCCATGACTACTTTATATGAAGCCGTTCTACCCATCGTGTTCACCTTCACACACAGACAGCTCCGGTCTGTTTTTTTCACTTAGCTCCTCTGGTTCCTTTTCCATGCACACGAAGGGGTCTGCAGAACACCAAGTCATTTCCTCTCAGAGGCAAACTTCTCGGCTGCCCCAATGGGGATTCATACAAAGGGAGATCAGGGCTCTTCTCCACTGATGCAATGAGGAGAAAGATGCACGTACAGCCATATACACGTAGAGAAATAAGAAAAATCATGTGCATAACACTGGAGGCTGCAACAACAGCACCGCACCGGCAAAGCGCCTGATGTGAGGAGCTGCTGCAGCTACCCTTTTTGAAGAGTGGCTACCAGGTGAGAACATTTGGTGACACAGAACTAAATGGTTGTATTAGGCAAGAGAGAACGGGTGAACTGAGACTGAGCAGTGACCAGGTCAGGGTGAATGGGGACAAGTGAATGAAATAGTGACTGAGATGGGAAGAGAAGACTGAGTGGGTGGAGAATGACTGGGACTGAATCAAAAAAACATGCCCCCGTGTTGGGACTGAGCAGTGAACAGAGCATGAGGTGCAGCATCTTCCTCGTGTGTTCAAAAAAGTGTGGATAAAAAGGCTGGGCTGAAGTTGTACGTAGCAGGAGAGATGCTTTATGAAGTAACAACTTCCAGAGGGACTGAGGACAGACAAAGACATAATCATCAGGCACTCAGGGCTGCTGCCCTAGCTTGAAGGCAAAGCGACATGTTAAAGACAAAAAGTGTGGGAGCAGGGTTATATGCAGCTGGCACATCTGTGGTGAGTGTGCTAACAGATTCTTGCAGAGTAGGCAAAGCCTTCTCTAACATTTTAGAAATTTGGAGTTCCAGCCCATCTCCACAGGGCTTCCCCACAGAAAGGGTTAATCAGTCACCAGGGTTATTAGTCTGGAATGCAAGTGTCCTGATAACAAAAGAATGGTAGATCTGAACTGTCATCTACAGATGATTCAGACGTTTGTCTAGAAACTGTTTATCACAAAGCAAGAGCATCAGAACATGACACAGACCCTGCCAAACTGGCTACGAGAGGCAGGACTTCACTCCACCCCAGTACCACCCCATTGTGCCCAGGAAAGCCAGCCTCCCCCCACCCACAAGTTCCTACTTCCAACTTTCTTAAGCTTTATCATAAGCATTCTCAGTTTTAATCCATTTGTTCTGATCTCATTTACTCCTTTCTTATCTATCTAACACACTTCCACGTTGTGGTGGGAGCCAGGAACAAACGTCCTGTTCCTCCATACCATACCACAAAACTGCATTCCTTCCAATCCAAAGATACAGTAGCATGAACTAAAAACAAAAACAAAACACACAAAACACAAAGAACCCCCCACATAGCTGCCTTCTTCCATGCAAGATAAGAACAAAGACAGATATACAAGACCTTCATCCATTAAAGCGAGGCAGAAACACTGAAAAGCTGTGGAGGCTTTTTAATCTTTTTAATAACCACTCAGCTTCTAAACTTTGGTCTTCCTGTGTTTTCCAAGGTATTCCAAATTTAGGTCCAGATCTTCAAAATTCCGTAGATTTTACCAGTAACCCTTACTACAAGAGGAATAGCCCTGTTTTTGTGAGAAGAAACTTAAAGTGATGTCTAAAATGAAGGGATAATTGGATGAATTTGGTACACATCATGCTTGGCTTATTCTACCAGTAACTGGATGACCTTAGACATGTAACATCTTATTTTTACTTAATAGCTATTCTATAGATAGCATTGCACATGCTTTTATTGTTTTAGACAGACGCACACACGTCTTTCCTGTATTGCTGTGACAACCTGCTAGACCAGTAAGGTTCAGCCTGGGAACAGACACAGCCTGCAACAGCTCGAGGTACCTTAAATGGACAAGACATGTTTTTTCCACCATTGGATGCAACAAACATGCCTGGTGACAAAAGAGCATTTTACTTCCTCGGATGTATTCGGTCCTTCATCTGACGCAATGATTTGGCACAACAGGTGACAGAAACAGCTCCGGGACCACTATAAAATTATTTTTAAAACAAAGTAACGACCCACGAGACAGATTAAAACAGGAATTGTTAAACGAACTCTAAAATCTTTTAGACATAAAGTTCAGTTTGCAGTACACAGACCCCTTTGTGTGGATGGAAACAAAATTGAAACAAAATTGAAGCCATTAGCCGATGTTTCTGGCTCCTCTGTTTTGGTTTCTTTCCAGAGGCACAGTATTTAGAAAGTATATTTATCAGAACAAACAACTAAGACTGAGCCTATGTATTCCACTTTTTTTTTTTTTCTTCCACCACTTGCCTCGAAAAGGATTTCAAACAAATTCCAACTAATCTCTCCTCCAATCTGGCCTGAGGAGTCCCAAGACACATTGTTAGGAATTAGTTTGGAAGGCTGATTTAGACAAAACAAAACCCAGCAGCTTTCTCACCGTCCTCGTGATTCTTTGCAGAGTGCAAAACTATTAGCAAATGGTCCGTAATGGTGAGCGGAGAGCCTTGTCAGAGGTGGGGAACGAGACAAAGGCCTTCAATCTCTTACCAATGTTGTTAACTCTCCTGGCTTTAGCCTTTCCCTGCTTCCAGAGGACAGCACTGCGGTCCCAGAGGTGCGTGCTCCACCCTCTCCTATAGCCTCTTCTGCTGTAAGGCTACAGAAGGGGGACACGTGAGACCCTCTCTCTTTGCTTCATCTCTTGAGACCAAGGTCAGGGCAACGCATGCACCTCCTTGCTTCTCCCTAGGACTCGTGAAGCCCCTCTGCAATATTCTGAAGAGAGTCACGCTGCTGAGCGGTGCCAGGCCTGAGAAAACCCAGATCCCTCCCGTGGAATGCAGCCACAGGAAAACCACCACAGGCCACTGTGGTCTTGTTTAAAAAAAGAAAAAAGCGAATGTGGGGAAGAGGGGGATGAAGAGGGGAAGACAGCAGAGAGGGGGGCACTCGATACGTGTAGGCAGAGATAGCAACGCTGTCAACTGCGCTTAAAGTTGTTGCTCTCCAGAGCTGTGCAAGAAAGACCAGGCGGTCCAGCTGAAGCCTGAACTTAAACAAAGCGGAGGAGCTGGATTAGTGCACACGAACAGCCCGGAGTTTGAAACAACATAAAAACACGGCCTTGGAATGGCAGCACAAGGCAGCAGGGTCTAAAGCCTGTTTATGTCACTGCGGTAAGTCCTGCAATTCATCAGATTTGGTACACCCAGGATGTGGTAGTCGGGACTCTTTTATATTTAGTTAATAAAACACACAGGGAATTTCACAGACTAAGCTCAAAGAAGCCCTGCTACCTCAGGGACACTCTGGATCACACGCAAGACGATACAAACACACACGCAAGCACACAGAAGCATATATGACAACTGTGGTGAAAAGCTTCCTGCAAAACGGGCACCATGGCCCTACAACATCCCTACAGGGCAGAGAAGGCACCGAGTGTCCAGTCACTCACGGGGCTGCCTGCACCATTGCCAAGGAAGGTAACGAGACAATTCAGCTAAACTGAGATTTGAACTGCTATCTCTTGGACCACAAAGAAAAGTCTTCCCAAAATACTTTAAACCATTAAAGCAAGGAACATCTGAACCGGTCAGGTATTAGCTTAAGTAATACCTCTGATCCTGATTTAAAATTAATGGGGTATTTGCTTAGCTGGAGACTTAAGACATAAGTCACAACACAGCCCCCAGCTCACCCAGAAACATGCAATTTTCTCTTCTGATAATCCGAGCAAATCACTGGAACAGAACGCTGAGAGGGGAGCCATTAGCTGTGACTATGAAAAACGTTTTGAGGGTTCCCTTCTGGATGACAAGATGCAGCGGCATGCCTGTAGCAGAAAGCGGCTGGCACACGACTTCCGTTTTGTTCGGTAGTCCGTGCATAAATCACTCCACCTCACCAATATGAATACAAATGGCATTTGTTCCTGGACTGCTACTGACTTGCAGTCTTGACTGATAGGTCTTGCTAAAAGGTCCACCTGAAGAGTCCTGCTAGAAGACACCAGTTCTACCCAGAAAAGCAAGGTTCACTTTTTTGAGGGGAGACAGGGAAGAGGCAGGCAGAGAAGGAAGAAGGACATGGCCCAGACTGGTTGTGCAAATGCCATTAAGAGTTTTCCAAGATTGCACCAGATAAAGCGCTAAGCAACCTTGTCTGACCTTGCACCTCAGCCTGCTTTGAGCAGCTTGCATCAGAGAGATCCTGAGTCCGTTCCAGCCCGAGTTATCCCGTGAAGTACACTTTCAGAAATAGTAAGCTCGTGCATGTTCTTGTGTATATTCTAGCAAGCTTCCTTTGGTAATGGGCTGACAAAAGTAATTGTTCGCAACAACACGGTCGTACCAGCATCCTTTATCAGCGCTAAGTCATCAGTCTGACAGGATGACACAAATTCCATCTGCCATAATAATGACTCCTTTCCTTAAGATAACCTATTTTAAGTTCTGTTACACAACAATAGTTCTAGACTCCACTCTAATTACCAAGCCAATGATAGTTCTAATTACCATTGTAATGCATCAAGAGAGCAGGACATAAAAGCAGGGCCTAAATATTAGTGAAATTTTGGCCATGCATGACTCTTCTATTCATTCTTAAAAGGATCTCTTCAAAATATCATTGTGTTGAATCCCCCTTTTAACACCACAGAGAGAGAAAGTCTTTAAAAATAATAATAAGATTAAGACAGCAATAAATCAACATACTAAGCAACAGATTGGACCCAATTTTGGCAGATGAGAAAGCCTCAGATATAACACAAATCAACATATATCCATACATTGGAAAAAATCTCAAATAATTTGTTCCCTTCACTCTCAGAAAACCTGAGAATTAACTTTTGCACAACACTACACAAACATCACATCAAATGTCCCATTATCAGTGCACACAGACTGCAACAAGGAAGAGTGACAGCACAGTGGTGATTCATCGAACAAAGTTTTGAAACATAAAATGCGGCGATTCTCTCCAACTGCCTATGATCATACAGCAAGACACTTTGGGGTTATTACCATTCGATCTGTATTTAAAGGAAACAAGTTCTTCATCATGTGGCTTCTGATACATTTTCAGCCACATCAGACACCAAGATTAGCAGGCAAGCTTATTAGAGTGTTCTGCAACAAAGTGTCTGCAGTAACAAGTTAAACTTTATTAATGCTGCATAGCAAGTAGAGAAGAATGCCCAATTCCTATACTTTAACTATATAAAGGGCAAAACCCTCTCCTTCACACCATTCTGGGATAACTCTCTCTTGCCTTGCATATTTGATATTGGAAGTAGGGTAATGGTTGGACCAGATCATCTTGGAGGTCTTTTCCAAGCATAATGATTCTATATAAAGTAAGCACCATAAGAAACTAAGAAGTAGATACAACACACAGGGCAAAAAAGAAAAAGTGCTCTGAGACACAGAAATTATATACTCTGTACCACTAAAAGTAGGCCAGCATTTAAGTTAAAGAAAATGTTTTAAGGAGGGATTCAAGTGTGGAAGGTGATGCCACTCAGCACACAGGGACAGAGAAAGTTCCCATTGTGGGAGGTAGTATGGCAGGAGACATGAGTTCACCTGCAACAGCACTAACACATCGTAGTGTCCCTCAGGTCAGTATTTTGACCAACACTACACTTAACATCTTAATTGGTGACACGGCAGTGGGATCGAGTGCACCCTCAGCACGTTTGCTGATGACACCAAGCTGCGTGGTGCAGTTGACGTGCTGGAGCCCAGGGACCTGGGCAGGCTGGAGACGTGGGCCCGTGCGAACCTCATGAGGTTCAACAAGGCCAAGTGCAAGGTCCTGCACCCGGTATGGGGCAAATCCTAAGCACACATACAGGCTGGGTGGGGAATGGATTGAGAGCAGCCCTGAGGAGAAGGACCTGGGTAATCAGAAGCTCAGCATGAGCCAGCAATGTGTGCCTGCAGACCAGAAAGCCAATCCTATCCAGGGCTGCATCAGAAGAGGCATGACCAGCAGGCTGAGGGAGGTGATTCTCCCTCTCTGCTCTTGTGAGGCCCCACCTGCAGTGCTGCCTTCAGCTCTGGGACCCCAGCACAAGAAGGATGTGGACCTGTTAGAGCAAGTCCAGAGGAGGGCCACAAGGACAATTAGAGGGCTGGAGCACCTCTTCTATGAAGACAGGTTGAGAGAGCTGGGGTCATTCAGCCTGGAGAAGACAAGGCTCCGGGGAGACATTATAGCAGTCTTCCAGTACCTGAAGGGCGCCTACAGGAAAGCTGGGGAGGGACTCTTGGTCAGGGAGTGGACTGATAGGACAAGGAGTAACGACTTTAAACTAAAAAGAGGGGAGATTTAGATTAGATGTTAGGAGGAAATTCTTCACTCAGAGAGTGGTGAGGCACTGGCACAGGCTGCCCAGAGAAGCTGTGGATGCCCCATCCCTGGAGGTGCTCAAGGCCAGGCTGGATGGGGCTTTGGGCAACCTGGTCTGCTGGGAGGTGTCCCTGCCCATGGCAGGGGGTTGAAACTAGGGGATCTTCGACGTCCCTTCTCACTCAAACCATTTAATGAATCTACGAGATCTTATATAATCCCGAACATTAAAATATTTATAAATCATATATAATTCATAGATTAGTAATTCTCACAAAATATGGATCTTCAGCACATAAGACAAGGCCTCTGCACAAGTCAGGGAAAAAGTAGTCATTACCAATTCACAAAATTGTGTTAGAACAATTCTGAGGTGATTAGCTGGTGCTCTTTCGGAAAACATGGATGCTGAAAAATAAACATTAATGGTTAATCTTTATTCAGAGCACCACAGTCCCCAAGAAAAAGGGCAACTGGGCATCCTTCACAGGTAACAGAGCAGAGAAACACTCAGAGTAAAATCTTCTGGAATCAGGTCTTGCCAGATCTTTGCTCTTTATCACCTTAAGTAAAAGGTGATGCATGAGAAATTTCATCCTTTAACGAGATACAAAGGAAAGCAAAGCATGACCATGTCATTTTTTTCATAGACTTTTTCCCCACCTCCAATAATTCCAGATTGAACCAAAATTAGCTAACAGCTGCTCACCACAAGACGAGATTCAACTTGCCTTCCTCATTACCCTCTGTCAAGTAGCTTTACACGTCAGAGGCAGCTAGCTCATAAGAAAGACGCTGCACAGTGACTTAAGATGGAACACAAACTGAAATGGGACTGTAGTTTTACACCTGACACAAAAACAAGAGTTTTACCCTCATACAGAAACAATACATCACGTCTTTCTACGTAGTAATTGAATAGAAGAAATTTTCAAATTAGATCTACTGGTATATTAGGGAAAAAAAACCAGCTATAAAGTCATTCATTTCCCAGTAGAAACCTATCACGCTCTTACCACGGGTAAATACTACAATAAAGATATTTGGCAGCAATCCTAAACCTCTAGAACCTCTTGGTATTTGGCATATTTTGAAGTGGGGTAAAATAAATTTCATGGTCTTTTGATTATCCACACACTCCATTAGGTTCCAGAGATTTAGTAAATACCACAAAAATCATGATATATCAACATTTGGCTCTTTTTCCTTTCCCCACCATGAACTAGGCCACAAAATTAAGAGGCCTTTTTGAAGAATACTCATACAGCAAATGACCTCCTATAGCGAACACTTCTTTTGTGTTCTCTCTTGGAATCCTCTCAAACAGCTCGCCTGCAATGTTTCCTAGGAAAATAGCATATCTGAAGTAAAGCAAAACAAAGAATGCAAATGACACAGTGATCTCCGGGGCTTTAACCTCCTGCATACACCAAATTCCCAGAAGAAAATTTACTGGTAAGGCTGACCACCCATGGAAATTCCCACAGCGTGGCACTCCAACCAGGAAAGAGAAACCTGCAAAGGGATCCTGAGATTCCCAATTTACCCCCAGATTTCGTAGTAGCATAGCTTATTCTGGTTAAGGTTAAGATCTGTTGATTTCAGTGTGGTTGTATTGAAATGAACCCGCTCCTGAGCACCATTTACTATTACTGAAGTTTCTCATAGCATTCACCCAACTTTCCATCTACAGTGGAGTAAGTCATGCCGGTATAACAGAAGAGGGACTTTTATGGCTTGCATAAATCCCAGGTCTGTTTTCCCAGGTTTACATGGACTGGACGTTCTCTTCTAACACCGCTGCCCAAGACTTGTGCTACTTTAAATCAATTCTTCAACAACCTGAAAAAATACTCAATTAACCCATGGTGAACTCTGAGCGATGGATGCTAAATCGCTGCTAGCATCCACATGAGACAGCCAAACACCAGGTCACATGTGTCAACACGGCAGCACGCTGTATCACGGGACGTCCAGCTCCACTGGGTTACTTCCACCCTCTGCCTGCAACCAGAACATGTCCCCCGAAAGGCAGCAGGACCCTGCTATTTGACTGCTTTGGTGGGGAAGCTGGAGACGGCTCTCGGCCTGCAGGCAGAACTTCCCTCCAGCCGCGTTGAGGAAGCCTCTCTGACTAGGTAAATGGAAATAACCCTCGCCAGGCTGCCCGCTGCCCGGGGAGGAGGGAACGGCTCGCAGCCCGGCCTCTGGTGCCCTCTGCCGGCACCCGGTGGGTGTCGCTCGGCCACCCTCGTCGTCGAGCCAAGGCCGTCCCCGCATCCAGCGGCAGCTTCCCCTGCTGCCTGCGGTGACCGACGCCTCTCTCCTCTCATCAGGCACCTCTGAGAAAGGTCAGGCTGGAAGTCGGCTGCTACCCTCACCTCAGAGGGTGGAAGAGCGCAGCCAGAGCCTTCCTCAGCCTTCCCCCAGCCCAGCAATGTCAGCCCCTTCGGCCTGCCCTCGTAACACCCTGAGTGCCAGCCCCAGCCAGCCCGCTCTGCTGGCCTCCCCTCACGTCCCGGCAGGAGAGGTTACGTGTTGACTTCCCCTAGGATGGTGTCAAATCTCAAGTCTTTTAGTACAAGTCGTTTCTCTATAATAAATTAAATAAAGGTTAAAAACTTCTGCCATTTATTCTATAATTGATACAGCACGCTTTCCTTATGAATTAACAGCTGTATTTTCTAGAGTTAAAAAACAAAACAGTACACCTCTCTGACGGAAATACTACCAGACCTTAGCTGACGGGATTCAATATTTGTTTCTGCCCCTTGCCTGAGCTCTCCAATCCTCATCACTGAAAAAACGAGTCCTGTATTAGCCCCTTGCCACATCCCAGCTCTGAGAATATGCTCTATTCACAACACTTGCATCTTATACAGCCAAGGTATCAAAGTACTCCAGAGAAAAAGGTAGTTGTCTTACCCACCACATTACAGGAAATCTAGACATCAACCTTCTAAAGGCAGCGCCCCTTAGACAGGGGCTGTAAAGAATCTAGATCAAATTTCTGGTAAGAAACCTACCCACTTGGTCACCTTTGTGTGCACGCTGAAATGCAATAAATTCCATTTAAATGTAATAAACTTCTTTACTCAGAGAGTGACTGAACACTAGAACAGGTTGCTCAGAGAGACCGTAGAGCCTCCATCTTTGGGAGATGCTTGAAACCCAGCCAGACAACCCCGAGCAACCTGCTCTATCAGACCCAGCTTTGAGAAGAGGGCTTGAACTGGATGATCTCCAGAGGCGCCTTCCCGCTTCAGTAATCCTGTGACTCAGTGGCCACACTACCAATTTCTAGGTGTGGGACATTGTTGGTTCGGCAGTCAGAGAAAATACCTTGACATTCTTGTGAATGTCACTATACACTACATAGCTATAGTAGAATCTTTATTTATTTTTTAAAAAACAAACAGTTTCTTACCTTATAGAGCTCATCATTCTCCTCTTTGACAGAGGGAGAATTAAGATTTGTGCAGGAGTCTGAGTCCGATATCTCCACTGAACTGTCATCTTTTTCTGATCCATCAAATTTATCTGTAGAATCACTATCTTTCTCCCAGTCAATGAACTCTGGTACATCTAAAGAAAATTTGCAAAAATATTTTTTCTTATTCATCCATATATTATTCATGAATACAAATTTAAACAAAGTAGAATATTAATCATCCCTAACTTGGAAAAAATGCAATGTTATTTTGTTGTATATGTTTAACCGGTCTTTATACTGAACTATTTTGTGATCCTGCGCCTCATACTAAAACCTGAACCCTACTAGCAGACAATAGAAGCTTCCGTGAAGATAAAAAAAAAAATCTGAAAATTTTCAAAGTAAACCCAAAGTGACCCATAAGGAGGCAATATTTTTAACTACTTAGGTAAGTAGTTAGTTTAGTTATTATTAATTTTCCTCAGTTTTAGTTATGTGGGGTTTTTTGGTGGTAGTAGTGGTTTGTGTTTGTTGTTGTTGTTCAGTTGCATTAGATTTTCCAAGTTTACTTGTTTGGAATTAACTGTTTTAAGCAAACACATCAGACCGTGACCTTGAAGAGCTAAAAAGCCCATGTAAGTGAACAGCTGCTACGGGTAGCAACCCCCAGAGCAGAAATGAGAAAGCTGGTTGAAATGGTAACCTCCTAAAACACCATGGCTAAATACAAAACCTGCAAACCAAACCTCTAAGCACAACACACAGAAGATTGTTTAGGATAAATTAATAGAAACAAACAAAAGAAAAGAGAAGCTTGGTGTCCCTGTCTGCAAACGTCTCAAAATAAAAATCAAAATATGCATGATATATTTGTTGTTAGTAAACCGTACATTATAAGGGGTGCAAGGGACAAGTGCAAGACAATGCTATTAATGGCAGGTTTGAAAGATTCCTAGTGACCATTAGATTACAGTCTAGAAAATGAACAGTCTTTCCGTTCAAAAAGAAGGAAAAAAATTACTAGGAATTAGAACAGACGACCATCAGATATATCAATGACAGCATAAAATCCATGACAGAAATAAGGATGAAAGAAGTAGGGAGACTGAGTACTTTAAACCAAAGGAATGTGCATAGCCAGAGCTACACACACAAAAGTCAGTCAGTCAATCCCTTTGCTCATCTCCGTGCTCTGTGAACACTTTGCCAGATAACCAGGATCTGAAGTTTGTCCGTAATGCTGAAGATCTAGCTGAAGTAGTCACAATGAAAATACTTCTTAACAAGTTCTAATGCAATATCTTAATTTATACAATAGATCACACAAGTAAAGATTTTTGTCTTCAGCTGCACTTTTAATCAATTTCTCCTCATCAACCCCTGCTCTGTGAAACAGAAAGTAGGCCCTAGTAACAAAAGTCATGGTTGCTTGCACAATACAGCTAACAGAGAAAACAAGGAATACTGTGTACTGAAATGAAAACTCATGCCACAGAAAATGATGCTATCTGCAGCTGCAAAGCCTACCACAGCTATTCAGTAAATGCAGACAGCAATATCACTAGAAGAACAGAAAGGGCAGAGGAAGGTATTTACAAGCCAGTATGGATATCACAGCACAGAAAAGGAAATGGAACAAGCCATAAAATATTGAAAAAAAGCTGACATGCTTTACTCCGGGTATAAACTGTTCAGCCATGCTCCTTCACTCTAAAGTTTATTTTTTTTTAATACATAATTTATAGTAAGAGGTTATGCTATACTCAGATGAAATTGATGAAAAACCCTCCAAACGATCTAATCCCATTTTGGTTAAATCACGTCATTTTGCCAAAATGACCTCAAGGTATTTTCATTACAGCACTTGAAGTTGTCAGAAAGTTCCTTGACAAATCTGCTTGTGTTTGAACTTACCTTCATCACTTCTGTCCTCTAACAATAAATCACGTCTGCTTTGTGACTTCTCTATTTTCTCAGTGAGACTTTTTTTGCTGCGTAACCTTGGAATCAATGTTTTATTTTCATTATCTGAAAAATCACTGCCACTAGAGGTCCATATTATGTCTTCGGCCTCCTTAGAGCTTTCAGCAGCAGATCCTATTAAAGAGAATTGCAAAGTTTTAGATTGTTACAGAAATGTAATATTGTTAAATTTAAAATCCTTAAAAATTAAGCTATATTCTTCTTGAATTAGAAAAAAAATTATCAGTTCTGTCACCAAGTATCAGCAACCAATACTAGAACTTACATTTGTTTCCTGTACGTACATTGATTCTCCAGGATAAATGCTACCACTTTCTTTTGTGTGAAGAGGCTATCAATCAGTCCTTCAGCAGAGTGAGAACAAGTAATGATTGTCTCTGTGTCCTCTACACACAGACCTAATCCTCCCACATATGGTCTTTTAAAACTGTAAATGGTTTAAATAAAGACTGTCCTCAGATTCTGGGTATGGATTTCTCTCACTTTATACAATGAATAACAAATGAATAAAAGTATGCCATCAGTAGAGATAACTTGCCAGTTTTGTCCTGAGAGAAAAAAAAAGTTTCAGGAGTAACAAAAAATAGCTATTCAATTTAAATTTCTCATTTCAAAAACACAAGATACCTTGCTTTCATTATTAAAAATTGTGGAGAAAAGAGAAAAGGAATAATGCTTAGTAGCTGAGCATTCAGAATTAGTAATCATAATAGAACAGCAGTTTCTACTTCTACTACTACCACAGCTTTTTAGGCAGATGAGAATTTAGACAATTATTGGGGATTTGAAACTAGACAGGGGGTGCAAAAAAGAATCACCTGCATCTCCTCCTGCAACATGAACACGCAGAGGTTCTTTTCAGAAGTCTGGAAAAGCATGATTTTGAACCCCAAAAGGTAGACAAAAGGTTCCCAGTATTTTAACCCTAAGAGGCAGCTCTACTGCTGCTGGAGCAAGTAGAAGCAAAGACCGAAGAAGACGCTGCCCTCTCTTTCCTTTCCTCTGGACTCAAAATGTGAAAGAATTAGAGACAGTCAATAAGTCCTCCTCCTCCTCTTTATTATGCCTAGAGTTCTTTTTTTTCCAATCACAATATTGAACAGATTCAGGTATATGTAGAAGACTGTCAAAGTAGGTCAACAAAATTCTGTTTTATCATCTATTGCTTATACTTACAAAATACATACTTTTTTCATACCTGCTTGTCTGTCTCTAAGCAGAAGAGGATTATTTCACCCTCTATCTAGACAGCTATGGGTTGTTTTTCATTCCATTCTCTTAAAAATGTGAAGAATTTAAATATCCTGTCCCTGCTAGAACCCACACTATATACAGCACTAGTGATACTCCCCAATCTGTTCAAGTGCAACAGCTAAAGTTCCTGTAGTTTTGCAGAACTGGCACTCTAGGTAAAGAGAAGAGTCAAATCACAACAGCATCAAGATTGTGTCTCTTATCAAAATTAGGTTCTAATTACAATAACAGAAGAAGAAAATAAACAGTATTTTAAGCCAACTTCTACTTTGACAAAGGGCAGAAAAAGTCAAAATCTTTCACAATGCTAAACATGAAATAGCTGTAACATACCTGCTGCATTTTCAGCAGTTGCTAACAGTGGTCCAAGTTGCTTCTTGGTCTTGGATTTATTATCAGTAGGTCTTACTGACTAGAGAGTGAGATTTAATCACCAAGAAATATATTAAGGACAATTTTAACACATAATATACTCAGAACTGTTGTTATACACCCACCACAACTTAACAGAACAACTTCAGACAATTTTTTTTTTGTATCCTACTACACTGCAATACCTTGAGAACACTAAAATAAAAGCTCAATTTTCATTGTTTTGGAAAATGTAAACTTACTGTGAGTACAACAGGAATTACTTCTAACCTTGCAAAGAATAAAAGCCACTATTTTCAGAACTAAAATGTCAGAAGTGGGCAGGAAGCATAATAAAGCACGTGCCCTACTCAAGGGTTACAGAAAGAAGCATTCAGTGGTCCTGTCTCTGATTTTATTAAATCCCACAAGCTACGCAACACTGACTGCTCAGTACCAGAAAAACAAATCAGTTGAAGATTACTTTCAGTACACAGCACTTTCTCACTCATAGCTGGCTGAACATCTCAATTCATGACCAAGAAGACCAAACACAGAAAAAAAAAATAAGCTTAATTTGATTTATCATTCAAAGCAGTATTTGCAAGGTCATCAAAAAGCATAATTTCCTACAGTGAATTCATTGTTGCAAATATACTCCTTAGATCTAACAAAAATTCTTCCAATGCAAGCTATTGTCTTTTTCTTTTTAAGTGAGATGCAGTTCTCCATCCCAAATGGGATGGATACAAAAGTAATTTAAGTGTAATATTGAACTTATCCAATTCATAAGTACTATCTAGAACATAACATGTTAACATATGCTCTGAGAACTCACTAAGAAGTGTAGATAATGCTCTTAAGTATCCTCGCTTTCCATTTTGTCTACCTTGGCAGCTGTAACAATATGCTATTAACTGGGAAACAACACAAAGAAGGGTGACATAATTCAGTCAAGTATAGAAACTGCTTTAACTGTCAGCTTGTATCTCTTTTTTACACCGTTAAATACACCAGCATTTTACCTCCAGCACAGAAGTGCTCTGAAAGCCATCCCCACACCTAAGCCATGCGCTGGAAATCGAAGTAGAAGCCACTGATGTCCTGACGTTTGATTTTTTCAGCTGTAGGGGTGTCTTGTCTGGGAAGGACACACATTCTGCATTCCAAAATCGCTTCCGCTATGAGGAAAAACAAACCCATTAAAAACCTGTGTATATGTAATGCTTTTTAAGTGAAGCTTACTTAATCTAAACATCCCCTTTTTATGAATACTTGCACACAAACTCAATTTTTAAGTAAGATGGAAAGTCTTGAACATCCGCAACCATTTTTTATGTAACACCGTGCAATAACGATAACCCTAATGTCATCGGTAAATTTACCCTCTGAGAAGTAAGCTACTTTTTGTTCATTTATGTTACACTTCCAGTACCTGTTAGCTGCCCAATGAAGCTGACAATTTTATCCTAAACAGGAGAAGCTCAGTAAAATACATTTTAGCTAAATAATTCCTCCAAACTCACTTTTAGTCTGATTGAATTCTGTACTACACAGGGAATCAAAGTAGATAATCAATATCCACCTGTCCATTAAAAAAATAGCAAGCAAAGACACCAAGAGCCCCTCACAGAACTCTTCCAGCTTTACCAGTTATGCTTCTTTTCATAACTGTTTCTCAAAAATGGTAGACCAAGTGTCACATTTTCCTTATATGCAATGCTGGAAGTCATCTGGACTACCAGGCAAGTTATGAAAACAGGGTCCTGATTAGCATCCAGAGCTAATTTGATACAATAGATTTTGATACTTGAGAACAGCTTAAGCTGTTATCTGTAAGACGCTATACCAGTTTACACATATAAATCAAACTGGAGCACAATAAAGATCTCAGCGCACCCTGCTACTGAAATTTTAGAATTAGAAAATTTTTACTGTATCTTCCTGAATGGGTCTTTCTTCTACTGATATACCTTCTCTCAAACCATTCAAGTTCCTACCTATATTTAGAAGTTACTTCGCAGTTACGTTAATCAGCACATACATTTTCAGCCAGGCTGGTCAATCAGGACTGTAACACACACTTAGAACAAACAGGTGGAAAAAAAAAGTCTTGGGCAGCTTTCATCTGCTTTGGGACTGATTATGTGTATTTGTTTCCTCTAGATCTTCTGAGTGCTGACAAGAACGGAACAGGTACATTCCAAAAGCATACAGCGAGCAGCATCTTGGTTTACCCCTCCAGTCAGCCAGTCCTGTTGTGCAGCACAAAGACTCAAGCAGAACAAATAGGGTTTGTAATTTCCTCTGCCTGGCAGCTGACCTTGCTAAGAACCCTTTCTAAAATTATTGGGGGTATTTACACAGCAAAGCACCTACTACAAGAGGTCATCACCACCGGCGTCAAACTGTCTCCATATAACAGGTATATTCTGGGACCAGCGTGGTTTAGCATCTTTGTCATTGACACGGCAGTGGGATCAAGTGCACCCACAGCACGTTTGCTGATGACACCAAGCTGCGCGGTGCAGTTGACGTGCTGGAGGGCAGGGATGCCATCCAGAGGGACCTGGGCAGGCTGGAGACGTGGGCCTGTGCGAACCTCATGAGGTTCAACAAGGCCAAGTGCAAGGTCCTGCACCCGGTATGGGGCAAATCCTAAGCACACATACAGGCTGGGTGGGGAATGGATTGAGAGCTGCCCTGAGGAGAAGGACCTGGGTAATCAGAAGCTCAGCATGAGCCAGCAATGTGTGCCTGCAGACCAGAAAGCCAATCCTATCCAGGGCTGCATCAGAAGAGGCATGACCAGAAGGTCAAGGGAGGTGATTCTGCCCCTTCACTCTGCTCTCCTGAGAGCCCACCTGAAGTACAGCTTTCAACTCCAGGGCCCCCAGCACAAGAAGGATGTGGACCTGTTAGAGCAAGTCCAGAGGAGGGCCACAAGGACAATTAGAGGGCTGGAGCACCTCTCCTATGAAGACAGGTTGAGAGAGCTGGGGTCATTCAGCCTGGAGAAGACAAGGCTCCAGGGAGACGTTATAGCAGTCTTCCAGTACCTGAAGGGCGCCTACAGGAAAGCTGGGGAGGGACTCTTGGTCAGGGAGTGGACTGATAGGACAAGGAGTAACGACTTTAAACTAAAAAGAGGGGAGATTTAGATTAGAGGTTAGGAGGAAATTCTTCACTCAGAGGGCGGTGAGGCACTGGCACAGGCTGCCCAGAGAAGCTGTGGATGCCCCATCCCTGGAGGTGTTCATGGCCAGGCTGGATGGGGCTTTGGGCAACCTGGGCTGGTGGGAGGTGTCCCTGCCCAGGGCAGGGGGTTGGGACTGGGGCACCTTCAGGGTCCCTTCTGACCCAAACCATTCTGTGAATCTGTTTTTTTGTTGTTGTTTTGTTTTTTTAACAGCAAGTAGTACAACCTTGAATCTGATCCACTACTAAATGAGGAACCAAGAGCACAATTATAAGGACATGATGTCAAATAAGGAGGCTACAGCAGTTTAAACAAGAACGTTTAACGTTATTACATAAAGTACTGAAATCTTACTAAAGTACTGAAATTCCTCCCAGTGACCATGTTGCCTGACCCTCCATTTCCAGAACACTTAGACTTCAACATCCTACTATCCTCTGGGTATTACTTCTGCCTCTGCCCAGAAAAAGACATTTTTAAAAAAAAGACAAATATTAAGAAATGAAGCATGTCAAGGCCCATTTTTTGGTTGTGTCAAATCATAGCATGGTCTCAGTCCAGTCAGCTACATTGGCTTCATCTCCACATCCCCCAAATGGATGACTTCTGCCAGGTTAAGATTTAAGAGCACAGGCAACGGTGCATTAATGCTCAAACTCATGCCATGGTTACGTTGGTTTATTAGTAAGAGAGATCGCCAAAGGGCCTGACTCTTCAAGTTTCATTTGGGATTACTTCCAAAAATATCAGTAATGCTATTGGGCACATATACAGTGATATGCTACTTACAATCCCACTACGGATTACATAGGAATACCTAGCCATTAATTTGGGTGCAGATTAAAACCCTTTATCACCTGGTAAAAAAGCAGAAGGATTTTTTTTTTTAAAGTAATTACACTGAAGTGATTTGCATTCTTTGAAAAGGGAGATTCCAGCCAGCTTCTTGGTTAATTTTTGCTTTGTTCGTTCAGCTTCTTTTTTTCCACCCTGGCAAGCATTGGAAGACGTGCTTATGTATACGTTTCCACAACTTCTAAAAGACTTTGCAAAACACATTTCGCAGACCAGAATTTGCAGTACATTGGAGACTAAAATGTGGTTCATCTAAGCATGCTTCTTAACCAGGACACTCCGGTTTTGAAAAACGTGCATCTGTGCCAGTAACACCACTATGAGCTGCTCACGGGTTTACAATACACTACTTTTGATGGTCAATTAAAAGCAGAAGCAGTTACAAACAAATGAAAAAGCCACACAAATGCATGCACAAAGAGTTACATAAAACAGGCTTCGTAATGAATTTCTATTGTTGGGAAGCCTTATAAACACAGAACTAGAGAATGACTGTTCTGTGAAGTTCCTCATTCATGTTATCCCTTAAAAATAAATCATTAAATCCCTTTTCACAGAAAATTCCTCTATTCTCTATACTATGAATATCAAAAGAAGCAAAAAAAGAGCATGGCCTAAGAGGCACAGCAGCTGAGGTAGGGTTAGCATTATGTCAGTTGACAACTGTCAAGGTTTGGAAAGGCATCGCCATCTAAAACCAGGAAGGATAAAAGCCACGTGTTAACTCCCTCTCCCTAGGGAAGAGAAGTTAGGGTGCATATGGAAAGGGCATGCTTCCAGTTGACTCTTAATAAAAGAGTTATTTAATCCTCCACTTCTCTAGGCTGGATACAGATGGGCTGTGCAGATTTTCTGAGCAGCGCTACGGGGACATCTCGATGCAGAAGGTCTCACGACAAACCAGAAACAACTGGAGTCTTGCCCCGTGCTGCTTGTCCCTTTCCCCGCCATCCATTTCACCTGCACTTGGCCCTCAAGCTCTGTGCACACGTAGCAACCAGGGACTAAATGAGAAGAAAGTTTATTTGGGAAGAAGCACCAGTTATCTGCAGCTGGCACAGCAGCTGAAGAAAGGATATGGGGACCAGTGGGACCACTCCAGCAGCTACTTGGCACTGTCAGCTTGACTACTATCTGAAGAGATGTCAGCGCTGCCAACAGCTCTGGGTAATTGATAGAAGCATTTGTCATTAAAAAGCTGTCATATGAACACTACGCAGCAGGAGAAGGTAGATGCACATAGATGCAAAGTTACAGGACAAGAGCGAGCTGGGAACAGCCCCACGTGGCCTCCGCTTGGCTCGGGGCATTTGGGCATTGTGGGACCGTGCCCGTGGCCAGGAAGGCACCGTCACCCTCAGCTCTGCCAGCCTCATCCCTGCGGAGCTGTGGTGCCTCACACCTTGGTGCAGGGATCCGCCGTCCCAGGGTCTCTGCCACAGGAACACATCAGCTGGCACGCAGAAATGGAAAGTTTTAAAGGGTTTTTGCTTCCGCCCCAGCCTGCTTCAAGGCAACTAAGAAAGTAGTATTTCAAGAAACGTGCTTCTCTCAATAATAAATATTTATAACAAAGCTAATCCAAAGGACATGCTGTTTCCTCAAGAAGCGCAGCACCAACAGTGAGTTCTCTTAATCTCGAGTAACAAGGTTAATCACAATCTTTTTCCTCTGGCATAAAGATGGGACGCAAAACATATCTTGTGTAATTTATCAAAGCTATGCATGGAAAGTCTAAACCCAAGATATTGGTATAAAAAAAAATAGAGCACTGAATGGGGCTCAGAAGAGCTAGATCATGTAGATCTGGCGTATCTCAAATATCAGGATGCATTACAGAACAAAGAGTCACACAGATTCTTGTGGATTGCATAGAGTGTCTGGAGACAAAATATGTACTCTTTAATTTTAACTTCAAAAAAAGGTGAGGCTAGGATGGCTACTTTGTGCAGACATCGTCTGTTGGTCTCTGTTCATGAAAGCATTATATTTGGTCTCTGGAACAATTTCTTCTATCTCTGGAGCAATTCCTTCCAAATAGTGAAAAAAATAAATTACTGTTGTAAATATATTACTGTCAGTGGAACTGGGATCAAGCCCTCCATGCCAAAGGCACCAAAAGCAATCCTTCCCCCATTACTCCTGTAGTTATTCCCAGTAAGATAAAGGGTCAGTCAGCCTATGTGTGCAGTGAGGATAAGGGAGACACTCAATGAAAACTCAATAAATTGATAATGAGTATAAAGCAGACTGTTAAAAGTATAGGGCAGAAGGCTGGTGCTGATTTTTAAAGAGATGTTCCTATCCAGAACATCTCTACTCAACTACATCTATAAATTGTTACTTTTGCCAAATATTTGTTACACAGAAGCACCCTAGAAGCTGTTTCTGGGAGCATATTTTCAAAGACTTCTCACTGCACAGCCCTTTACACGACAGACAATCCCACTTTCTTGGTGCTGTGCCGTAAAACACCAAAGAAACCCCCAGTAAAGCATTACCAAATGTATCATCTACCTCACATGCAAGTGGCGTTTCTCTGACACTTTACCTTCCCTAACGCATAAAAAGCAATGTAAGCTGGAGGACAAGAACTAAATAAATATTTTGCTATGTGAACTCCTCCTGCTAGTGACATGCAAATCCAGAAATTAGTCATATCACTTAAACATCACTAAAAGTATTCAAACACAATTATCACGTTATTCCCTAACATAGACCAGAACAAAAAGTGCTGAAAATTTCAGCTTTACTTTCCTGAGACTTTTTGTGCTTTGTAATTTAAAAACCAACACTTCTGAAGGGAACAATCACAGCAAAGTACACAGAGATATCTATCAACCACTGACCAACAACCATCCTCATCTTTCACCTTTGTCCTAATCGCCTTCACAAAGAAGTGCTCAGAAATTAAAAGAAAGGAGTCTTGGCCTTTAAAAGCCCAATTTTAAGACAGCTTGAAACTGAATTTGGCAACAAGAATATCACTTTCATCAAAACTCAGCACTCTTGTCACTGAACTCCTGACAGCGTAGCTACTGTTTTCAATGCCTGGATGGAAAATGAAGTTTTCATTAGTTTGAAATATTGAAACATTTTGGCACTTTAAGCCTCCAAGTAAAGATTTAAATAAAGGCTGCATTTTTTCTAGTTAAGACTTTTTTATTCTTATGAAAAACAGCATGCATGTTTTCCAAAATCAGCTTGCAAGAATACAAATGACCTCAACTTAGAAGGGATCTCATTAAGTTGTAATAATTCATAAAAAAATGCTGAACCATACGACCACGGTCACAGTGACCTGGCATACCTCCTTCCACACTGTCAGCATGCACTTAAAAACAAAACCAGAAAAAAGAATTTTTTTCAAAATACTCTTCTTATTGACGTTGACGTGTGGGACTAATATTTTTGGAAGTTTTAACCCCCTTCTTTATGTCTATGATTTTTACTACTGTTAACAAGAGGCTATTGCTATTTACTGATACATATGTAAAGGCGCACATACACCCCTACACAATTGTACTATTTGAATATCAGATTTTTTTAAAAACTATACATGGTTATGTAAGCAACAGTATGAATTACGTGCTTAAATTGAAGAAAAAAGCCCTCATGGTATTGAAATACACTTTTTGTTCGTAATTGGTGCCAAGCTGTTGTTAAAGACAGAAATCCACGCTCTATAAAAATGATTAGAAGTGAAGCATTTTAGAAAAGCTTTCACCAAATCATCCAAAATATAACTAAAATGTATTATGGCTGTATCCTAAATATGTCGGTTTAGCTTGCTTTTTAAAACGGTTTAATGTAGTTGTCAGCAAATGGAGAAGGCCGCTGCCTTCCCATTTGACCTGTACGATTTTTGATGACCTAGGAATGTTGTGTACAAAAATTATTATTATTATCCAAAGCTGTCATCACGCTGGAACCCAACCTCGTTCAGCCCCGCCAGTTACGCGTAGTTTTTCCACTATTCAATAGCTTGAAAAAGTTTAGAAGGATATACATATGGTGTCACAGCGTCACCGGGTGACTTATAATCGTTTATTTTGAACTGCTGACATTTCTCCTCTAGAAACAGAGCCAAAGCGCGGCTCCGTTAGACCCACACGGCGAGGGACGCCCCAGCCGCCTCAGGCCCCGCAGGCGCCGCCCGAGCTCCCCGCTACAGCACCCGGCGACGGGGCCCGCGGCCGGCACCCCGCGGCCGAGCGGGGCCGGGGCTGAGCCCCGGCGTTGCGGCCGTTGCGGCCGTTACGCCCCCCCCCCCCCCCCCCCCGCCGCGCGCACGCAGGTACCTTCCTACTGGGCATCGCCCCCGCCCGGGCGGCCACGTCCGCGGTCACGTGGCGGGGGAGCCCGAGGGGAGGGGCGCCGAGGAAACCCCCTCAGCACTGCCCGGCCCGGCCCTTTCCAGCTTTGGCGCCGCGGGAGCCGCCGCTTTTGATTGGGCGGGCGCGGCGGAGCGCTGGTGACGTCATAGGGAGGGAGGGGGTGCGGAAGGAGGAGCAGGAGGGTGCTGCGCGCATGCGCTATGCGGCGGGTGAAGCTACAGGGAAGGGAAGGGGAAGGGGAAGGGGAAGGGGAAGGGGAAGGGGAAGGGGAAGGGGAAGGGGAAGGGGCTGTTTACACAAGTAGATAAATTTACATGCAAAAAAGGGGGTGATACCACTGCCAAGTTGTACAGAATTTCTACTGAAACTCCTCTGAATTGACCTTACCTTACAGAAAGCAGTAATTGCAGCTGACTGGAAAGGAAAAAAAAAGGCTGATGATGACCTTTGGTAATGTTTCTCTGATAGAAGTGGAAGGACAGGCAGAAAAGGGATGTTTAGGTGATTTTTAATTGATTTTTGTACGGTCCTGAACAGTTCAGTGAGTCTAATAGTGCTGCTGTTAAGAAACCATAAGAATGAATAAAAAGACAATAATAAACAATCTTTGTTAAAAGATATTTGTGCTTTATATCTCACAGCATAACTACTTAGAATTTGTAAAGCATCTATGTTTTGATAGAAGACACTGCATGACTGTAATTTTTATTATTAAGCCCTAATTACGTATATACATGTCTATAGTTTACAGTTTGTGTTTTTTCCAAGGCACCCTGTGGCCAGTACCCATCTCACAATCCATTTATGAAACTAACGCTAATTAAAGTGGATTTCTCAAGGAGAGGAGAGCCAGAAACATCACCATCCGCAAGTCATGCTGCCTTTGATTGTTATGTTCAAAACAGAGTTAAAAGCCGTATGGTCTCATCCTTCCAAAACTTCACAGTATTTCTTCTCCAGTTACCAGATTGACAAATGAATTCTATTATACATCATCAAAGTGGTTTTCTTTGATATTTGTAGAGGTATGTTACTGCACTATTCAGCTGAATACACTATGTTAGAGCTAAATTACAGAAATACTTGGACCACAGAAGTCTAGTCAGCTAAGTGAGTGTATGTTATTTTTTTCTATACATAGTCTCCTTCTGAGGATTACAAGATACTCACATCTGGGAAGAACTTATTTCTTTTGAATCCTGAGCAGGTGATCTAATCGATAAATTTCCTTAATTTGTTTTAATGTTCTTCACAAAGTACTAAAATGACATGAAAATAGAGGGAAATGGGCCAGGAAAACAAACAAACAAAAAAAATCTATATCCTATGATTTAAAATAGAACTGATTGTTTTTAAAATAATGTTTCTGGGGATAGCGAGTAATGGATGCTTAGCTTCCTCACAAAAGTTTAAAGAAGCTTCATAATACTAGCACATTATTCTTCAAGTCCATTAAATATTTTTGTGAGTTACTGATTGACTGTATTTGTGCTCAAGATCAAAGTTGCCGCTGCTCAGAGAACATTATGAAACACACTTTTTTATTTTGGTGCATTAAAATTCTATAAAAATATAAAATTCTGCTATTAATAAAATTTAATTTCTTTAGTAAAATGTGGAAAAGCATTTATTTTTTCTGTGGTGCTGTTGATTGTATGAATGTTTTTAAATCCATGTGTAGAAAGAAGTTTTTTCTCAAAGAAACAAATTTATACAAATTAATCAAAAGGAGGCTTAAATTACTGAAGCTAGAAGAACTTACTTATATTAATTGAATGTGCCTGTTCTTCATTCTAACGTGGGTTTATGGATTCATTTCCTCTTATGAAGCATAAATTACAATTCTAAAAGCTTTCCAGCAAATAAAACCTGCAAGGACAATGTGAAATTCAAACGTAGAGGAAGATGTTTGGTTTGAGTCATTTCCTTTGTTAAGTTTTAAAAGTCACAAATATCCCAACCACTTAACTGGGATGAGATAGAGGAGAAAAAACTCATTAAGGATTTTATAACCTGTGTTTTAGGGTCAGATGGATTTTTATGACTGTAACAGGCAATAGATGATCCCAAGCTCAAGCCTAAATCAAAGATAGGTCTCTAGACTAGATCCAGAATAACATTTTCTTCTGCAGACTGTTACAGTTTGGTGATTTCCAGCTTTCTAAGGTTTCCTAGGAAATGACATGCAAAACTTCAGATTTTTTAATCCCAAAGCTGTGGCATCTGTTCCGCTGTAAATTAAATTGTGTCACTGCCCAGTATGACGCACTGCTATGCCGAGACAAGGTGTAGACTTGTGAAAAAAACCTCGGGGGCTGTCAGATTTTAGCAAACCACATGGAGTCAGGTGCATACATTCATGCAAATTAAAAATTAATAGCTGCTCATTTGAAAACACAAAGCAAAAATAGACTAAATGAATCAACATATCCTTGAAGAAATGAAGAACAGGGTGGACACTGTGCCACAGAGCTGCCACACCACCCACCTGGTGTGTGCTGTGTGGAGATGGCTGGCCGTTCTGTATCTTTTCCTCGTGTTTCTTTGCATTCTGTGCTGTAAAAGAAATATGAGTAAATAAGCTGTATATGGGTCAGCTGTGTGCCCTGGCAGCCAAAAGGGCAAACCTTCTCCTGGAGTGCATCAAGCACAGCATTGCTAGCTGGTCAAAGGAAGAGATTGTCCTGCTCTGCACTGCGCTGATGCAGCCTCACCTCAAGCACTATGTGCAGTTTTGTGCATTACAATATAAAAAAGACATAAAACTATTAGCAAGTGTCCAAAGAGGGGCTGCAAAGATGGTGAAGGGTGTAGAGGGCAAGACATATGAGTAGTGGCTGAGGTCCCTTGGTTTGTTCAGCCCAGAGCAGAGCAGGCTGAGGGGAGGCCTCATGGCGGCCTGCAGCTCCCTCACGAGGGGAGCGGAGGGGCAGGCGCTGAGCTCTGCTCTCTGGGGACAGCGACAGGACCCGAGGGAACGGCATGGAGCTGGGACAGGGGAGGGTCAGGCTGGGTGTTAGGGAAAGGTTCTGCACCCAGAGGGTGGTTGGGCACTGGGACAGGCTCCCCAGGGCAGTGGTCACAGCACTGAGCCTACTGGAGTTCAAGGAGCATTAGCACAACGCTCTCAGACCCATGGTCTGATTTTGGGGTGGTCCTATGTGGAGCCAGGAGTTGGACTCAATGATCTTTGTGGGTCCCTCCCAACTCGGGATAGTCTAGGGTTCTGTAATTCTTCTGTGAAGTCTCTGACAGTAGACTTTGGAATGCGTACTTGCCTACTTTATGCAATATATCTCTGTAGTTTAACAAAAAAAAACCACAAATAATATACGATTTTCAAAACTGAAACTGAGCATCTATTATCAAATCTACTCTGGTATGGCTTGGACGCAAAAAAAAAAAAAAATCACAGGCATATGTTCTGAGATTGAAAAAAATGGCACTTTTTAAAGGTCAGTCATTAGACTGGTTTACTCCCACCAAAGACTAAAGCTCTTCCTGCTAATTTAAATCAACAATATTTTAAAATTACTTAAGTACTGATAACACTGTTCTTTATGTTTTCTAGTAACTTTCGAAATTTCTCTTTCATGTCCAGCATTAATACTGCTTCGGCATGACTGGTCTTATCACATTTAGGCATGTCCTTGTGTTGAACACTTTGCATAGACTTGCTGAAAAACATTTGAGTAAAGCCATGCACAAGGAAAGAGTATATTGGAAAGGTGATGGGGGACTGCTAACTGTCTGCAGTCAAGAGGATCTTTCCAGTTTGAAAAGTTTTTTTAAGCACCACTTAAGCCCAGCATTTTTTTGGTGCTAAGGAAAAGGCAGTGAGTGGCAAGTATTCAAGGAGGTTAGCTGCTCCCCAGGAGACTGAAAAGAGCTGGAGCAATCCAAAGCAGAGCTGGGAACAAGCTAAGCAGGTCGGCACTGTGGGCAGCTGGGTCCAGGCTTTCCCACCAGCATACTGAAGGGAGCCAGACCAAAGGCTCATGCCCTGCCCTGAGACTGTCAGCAGGCTTCCTGGCCTGGTCCGTGCCCCTGCCAGCTGGCGTCTTCCCAAGCAGTGCCCCTGGCACTGTTCAGGAGGTAGCACAAGCCAGGATTTGTTTTTGGTAGGCAGCACGGATAAGGCTGCCCTGTCATGGAAGAAGAGAGTTTAATTATACTGCACAAGATGTACCATGCCATTTGCCCCCAGAGCCTGATAATGGGTTTGAGCCTGTTATATTTATTAGGACAGTATATTGACCAGTGACACTTTATGTGATATTTTGTTTAAGACTTTTTCTTTCTTCACCATGGCAATGTGGAGAAAACCTCTAAGGACCTGCAGCATGGAGTGAAGGTAGAGGAAACAGGGATTAGGCTGTCTGTTTAAGGAGTCCACTGTGGTGGTGAGTTCATTGGGCTTTCCTCAGGAGTAGCTTCCTTCAAGTTCCAAAATTTGCCATAATTCAGCTAAGAACCAAAAGGTACAGCTCTGCCACTACCTACATTTTCCCAAAGCAAGATGCTACTTTTTTCCTGTTATTTGTCCCATCATCTTTAAGCATCTCTCTTTACCACATAATGCTTACTTATAAGCCTGCTTTGTACCGAGTGTAAGATTTTCATAGTGCTACAGTCTGGAACTAGGAAGCGCTGCCTTGCTATACAGCAAGTGGCCTTCATCCGTGCAGAAACACTTAAGGTCCCCTAAGGGGCCTTACTCCCAGTAGAAGTCTACCTTCATGGAGCTTATCTGCCCATGGGCAAACTGAAACTGCAAATGGACAATTGGCCTTGGAACTGATACATCACCTTTTGTGGAGAGACGTGATCATTTTCTAGGATGCAGTTCCAATGTTAGGCTAAACAGGGTGCAGACCAGGAGTTTAAAGGGAACCTGAAACTTAAATTGAGCCTGTGGAACAGCCTTCTTCTTTTGCAGCATAGACATCTTGAATATTAACATGCCATGATTTTGCAGTTTTCGTGTTTTCCAGTTTCTATCTGTTTCCATTATGGTTTACTTGTTTGCTTACTTCTTTGGTTTTTGCTAGAATATGCAATAATGAGGGGAGCAGGAGGTCCCATATGTTTCGGGGAACTCTGAGGTGTCCCATAATGCTCCCACCTCACCTGTTCCTCCCAGTACATTAGTTCCTTCCTTGTCTGCTTTGGCTGCTGATCATTTTGGGGTTGCTTTCTGCCTGATTTCTCTCTCCTTTTTCTTATCTTAAAGTACCAGAAATGTTCTATTAGATGTCTTTTAGATAAAAGCTATTGCATGGTAGGCAGCTTTAAGCTGGGGAATAAACAAAAGTGTCATAAATTACTAAAAGCTGAAGATGCCATGCTAGGCTGTTTTCCCTATACAAGAAACTCCATCGTTATTATTTTATTAACTTTTATAACTTGTTATAATGTGAAAAATGAAAGCCAGGTATTCATTCTAAGCCATCCTGAGCCCTCATCTCTTTTCCTGGCATTTTTAATGTAATTTGTCTTGATTCATTTCCTTCTTTCTTTCCTTCTTTCCTTCCTTCTTTCTTTCTTTCTTTTATAACATTTCTATCTGTAGAACAGTTATACTTTTAAACATTTTTTTTTTGCATCTACTAGTGGTACAATATGTCTGCTCTTTCAAGATAATAAATCATTGCTTTTCTCTCAGTACTACACATCAGTAGTAAACAGCACTAAAGACATGGGAATTCCCCTACTAATTTCACCAGATTCAGATCTGGCTTTGAGTTATTTCTCCCTGAGCTGCAGAAAGCCCTGTTGGGGTCATTTCCTCGGTAAAGTCTGAACTGTCACAAACATTCCAGCCAAAGTTTCTATAAAACTCAAGCTTTTTCTATAGTGAAAGTTAACTGTGCTCTGATTTGGGCATTTGTCTTAATGCTTGTCTCAGTCATACTTAAGCTCATTTCTTTTTGGTTGTAATAGCCACTTGATGATGCCAGTTAGAGTTCCTTTTTCCTCAGGCTCCAACTCATTAATTTTCCAGAAACGTGACAAGGGAATGTGCTACAGCACTAAGGCCGCTTTCATTGCTTTTCCCACAGTCATGCATGTTGGACAGACAGCTTGGACTACAGCTGTCTGGAAAAGCACTCTAAAACATCTCAATTTGAAAAAAGCAACCATGGGATAACCCTCCAAATGTATCACACAATCGCAGAATCATATAATAGCTGAGGTGGGAGGGAACCTCTGGAGGTCATCTGGTTCAACCCATCTGCTCAAACAGGGACACCTACAGCAAGTTGCCCAGGATAAATGTCCAGGTAGCTTTTGAAGACCTCCGAGGAGAGAGAACCACAACCTCTTTGGGCAACCTGTGCCAGTGCTCCGTCACCTCCACAGGAAAGAAGTGCTTCCTGATGTTTAGACAGACTCCTGTGTTCCAATCTATGCTCATCGCCTCTTGTCCTGGCACTGGGCACCACTGAAAAGAGCCTGGCGCCATTCTCTTTGCACCTCCCTTCAGGTATTTATAGACCCTGATAAGATCCCCCTGAGCCCCCTCTTCTCCAGTTTAAACAGTCCCAGCTCTCTCAGCCTCTCCACATAGGAAAAGTGCTCCAGTTTCTTCATCATCTAGGTGGCCCTACCTTTCTGGTATGTCCAGGTCTCTCTTGTACTGGGGGGCACAGAACTGGACCCAGCACTCCAGGTGTGGCCTCACCAACACCTGAGTAGAGCAGACGGATCATCTCTCTTGACCTGCACAGCCCTCTGGTGAGTCAGCCACTTCCCCCAGTTTCGTGTTATCTGCGCATTTACTGAGGGTGCACTCCACCACACAGTCCAGATCATTAACAAATATTCTAAACAAGGCTGGACCCAGTATTGACCCCTGGGGTACTCCACTCATTACTGGCCTCCAAGAAGACTTTGTGCCACTGACCACTACCCTGTGAGTCTGGATGTTCAGCCAGTTTTCAATCCACCTCACTGTCTGTTCATCCAGCCCATACTTCAACAGCTTCTCTATGAGAAGCTCATAGGGGACAGCATCAAAGAGTTTACTGACGTCCAGGAAGACAATATCTATGCTGACTGCCCCTGATGATTTTCTTTTCTTTCATGTGCCTGGAAGTGGTTTCCAGGATTAGATGTTCCATCACCTTCCCAGGGATCAAGATAAGACTGACTGGCCTGTAGTTTCCTCGGTCCTCCTTCTGGCCCTTCTTGAAGGTGGGAGTGACATTTACTTTCCTCCACTCTTTGGGCACTTCTCCCAGTTGACACAATTGAACAAAGATTATGAGGGTGGCCTCACAATCACATCTGCCAGTTCCTTTAACACTTGTGGGTGCACCCCATTGGGGCCCATGGATTTATGAATGTCCTTGGTTTGCCCCAAATCAAGGAAGTTTCTTAAATTAATGACTAGCACGTCAGTATATTTTCCACAGTTTTCTCAAATGTAGTATTACTTGTGTCATAGCTTGTTCTGTGATGTTTCATACCCAGTCATTAGCCTGTTTCCCTCTGCTCAGTGTAGCTAATCTAAAGCTGCCTGCTTTGATGTGGTGATTAGCAGACATAGAACATGCTGAGATGTAAATTCATGCAATTACGTTGTTACACATAGGCAGTCTTTTGCATTCTCTGGTTAGTGGAGCATTTGCTTTTTTTTTTTAATTATTATTTTTAAAGTGCTTATCAGCAAGACAGTTTTCACGGAAGAAGGGAAAATGTAACTTGTGTACTGTAACTACTATATCCATTTATCATCTATATCAGTATCTTCCTGATGGCAATTCTTCTTTTTAAGATGAACTTAGAGGTCTGCAGAGAGAAAAAATAGTTTGTGACCTTCTAGCTTTCAAAAAAGCAAGTACCTTTTCTACCACTGTCTATCACACTCCTCACAGTTGTTCCGTTACATTTCTGCTTTCATGTTTGAAGTTTATTTGTGTTTAAGTTAGGAAATGAAAGTGATAACTAGAAAATGGTTGGGTCAGTTTTAGTAACTTACTTGCATAAATAAAACTCTATTGACTACGGCACTAGTCATGAGTCTCTTCTTAGATACCCATGCAAATTAACTCAATAACGTAATATGACTTAAAAACACAATAGTAACAATGAGAGGTGAAGGGAATCCCAAATCAAAATCCGGTGTATGAGTGCACATTAATTTCAGGAGTTGGTTCCTGAAAGTTATCAGATCCAAATACTTTAGCTTTCCTAACTGGAGTCAAGCATTAACTCAGTAATCTGAAGCTCAGTACTTAAGTTTTGGTTGTTTCCAAGAGCTGAAGTTTAGACGCTGCTATTGGAAGCAGAATGTGGATGTAAGAATGTCTCAAGTGATTAATGTGTAATTAATAATAGAGAACAATTGTATACAATTTGCACTTAGCTGTTTTAACTTGTATATAATTCCTATCAAACCTGCAGAGCTTGTAAAATAACACTGGCTCTCACAATGCATTAGGTGTCTGGAAGCGCTCGCAGGCCCTGAGTAATGGTTGTTAATTGATTTTGTTTCTGGATAGATTCCCTTCGGCTAATGGGATCTCAGCCGTGACGTGCATGACTTCAACTCTCCATCGAATTGCATGCAGCAAAGGTAACGCAAGGTGTCAAGCCATATGCTTGCAGGCATTCGTAACTGAAAGGCAACTCCACATTTTTCCACAGCCTCTTGCCCACAGCAGTGCCTCCCTTCTCTGGAAACCAGAAGGAGCAGCACAGGAGGATAGGGTGGATCTCTGGTGCAGGTGCTTAAACAGAGTTTAATATGGTTGGACTGGATGGTCTTGGAGGTCTTTTCCAACCTTAATGATTGTATGAGAGAGATGCAGTATGCGAGTTGTTGCTTGCAACAATGCCAACAAAGTCTTCGCTCCTCAGGATCACCGGTTTCCGAAGCACGTTAGTTTAAATGACACCGTCCTGCACGCTGACTTCACGGGCACGCCTTGGCGCGTCCTACAACCACCGCACCTGCAATACAGAGCCCAGAAGAAATTCGCTAACCGGAAAACCAGTTTCAGGGCCCACCAGAAGACCAGTTTCAGGTCCCACCACTGCAGTGCCCCCTGAACCACAGCCCGGGGGAAACGAAGGGCTGTGCGAGACAGCGGCGGGGAGGCCGGGGGGGGGGGGGGACGGCTGGGCTGAGGGGGGGCTCGCGGGCCCGGGGCCACCCCCGTAGGGCCGGTCAGGGCCGGGCACTGCAACCGAGGCCCGCCGGCGGGGGGCAGGCCCCGGGAGCCGCCCCCGGTGCCCGGCCCTCCGCCCTCCGCCCTCCGCCCGCCCCTGGCGGCCCGGCCCGGCCCTGCCTTCCCCGCCCGCTGCGGCGCGATGTGGCGGCGGCGGTATGTCAGCGCCCGGCAGCTGGACGGCTTCCGCCACTACAAGGTAACGGAGAGAGCCGGGGGGACGGAGGGAGCCGGGCTGCACCCCCCGCCCCGGCTGCCCCCCGCATCCCGGGGGATGGAGGGGCAGGAGCCGGGAGGGGATGGCCGGGCGGCGGGGCCAGGTGGCAGCGGAGGCAGAGGAGTCTCGGGGAGCCTTCACGAGCCCCTTTTTGCAAAGAAAGGGGGCGAGGAGTGGCTGTAAATCCGCGTTTCTGCACGGCACCGGGTGCGGGTGGTGCTCGCCCGGTGCCGTGCACGGGCTCGGTGCGGGAGCGTGCTTCGGCTTTGGGACGTAAATCAGAAAGGCAGATGAAAGCTGACTTTAAACGGGTTGGAATAAACCTCGTGTTTGCAAATAACAGGCCTGCAGGATTCAAACGTCTCATTAACTGTTTAGATTTACCTGTTAGATTTACCTTACTGGATTTACCTAGGAACTACGTAGATTTACTGACATTTGCCACCACGTTACAGGTGTGTGCGGTGCTACCCGGGTTTTGTTCCCAGGACACAGCCCGTGCCTTGCAGGGGGTGTCAGCGGAGCTGCAGGTGCCCGGGATGTGCAGTGCCACCCCGCTGACATACCTTCACCCCGTGCCCTGGCACAACCACGGGGGACATGGGCCATCCCCCAGCCAACCTCGTATTTTAGGCTCAGTTTCCTGAAGCAGCCCCACCTTGCGCCCCCCGTGCTTCTTGCTTCCAGCACGCGCCCTGCCAGCCTTGCCTCCAGCTCCTCGGGGCTCCCACCTTGCCCTGCTCGCTGCGGAGGGAATTATCTGGGAGCAGCCGTGCTTGCGAGAGCCTCCGCAAGGTCACTTAGCAGCAACTGGTTGTGCCAGCAGCTTGTTAAAACGTACTAACCTGTCTGGGCGTCTGCCGTGCCAGGGGGATAAAACACGCTGCAGGCTGCATCTGGCTGCTGGCTCCGAGTTACGCAGGCCCCTGCTTGAACGGTGGAGCCACGCTCTTGACTGAAGTTACCAGAGGAAAAATAACAGGCTATTTTTAGCCTAAACAGACATAATAGTTTCGGGATTAACTCTCCTGAAACATTTTGAGTTTGTAATACAAATACAAGGAATTCGTGTTACATTCTTCCTTATCGCTTGAGTAAAAGTAGCTGCAAACACATGCAGATGGGAAGAAGCATAATACCATTTTCTTTTAAACTTGTAATCATTGTATACTACTTCAGAATTACAGGGCGAATCATGACCTGTACGCAGAATCACATATTGCAACATTTTAGTTGAGCGTATTCAAATTACTTTGGTTTCTCAGAAGCTCTGGAAAATATGTTGATAGTTTTCTTAAATCATAGGAATCAGCCAACACACTTGGGAAGTATCAGTTAAACTGTGCTCTGAAACACTAGGGTAAGTATGGGTTTTAGGAAAGTGAGGTCAGACAGTGACTTCTTTATTATCTCAGGTGGCTCGGGACCGGGACATCCAGAAATCCACAAACCCAAATGATACAGGCTACACCCAGAGGAACACAGCTGCGTGAGGTCAGCGCCGCTGAGCTGGTAGGGTACTGCACCACCTTCCTGGTGCTCCAGGTTGCAGGAGGAGGTGGCAAAGCAGGCGACGGCAGCTCTGCCCCTGAGCTGCCCTGCCTGTTCCTGGAGTGCAGCTCACAATGGGTTAAAGCCCCTGGAAAATGCAAGGGGAATGCAGCCAGGAGAGGCAAGGAGAGCTAATCACTGTCACCATCTCCTCTCCACCTCCTCTCCTCTCCTCTCCCTCCCATGCCCAGGGCTGCTGCCACAACCAGAGCTTTGTTCTCACCCCTCCCAGGCCTGAGACAAGCTCTTATTGCCCTCTGGCTGCCGTCTCCCCCGTTCTCCCCTTCATCCAGGGCTTCATCCTGCTTCTCCACCTTCCCAGCCCTGCTGAGGAGAACGCTCTGCCTTTGATGCTGAGTCAACAGGACTGGCACTAAACTCAGCTTACTGTGCCCAGCACACACCAGTTTCCTCTTTTTGCACCCACCTAGGTATCTCTGTAGCACGTTTCCTGGTGGACCCAGACCTACAGTACAGTGGAGGGTTGCATAGGTTGGCCCTGTGAAGAACTAGGTAATCCCTGGAAGGATTTATTAGCACATGCTCAATATTGAGCTAAAACACTCTTGCTTCAGACCTGAAGCATGGCTAGGAAACTAGATGGAGGCATCCGTCTCTCTGTTGTGCACTATATTGCAGCATTATATTTGCACTAACATCAGTGGCTCAATATGATCTGCACTTTGCGCAATTTCTCCACCAACAACTGGGAGCCGATCACAACACAGCTCGAACGACTAACGTGTAATCAGTTCCATTTCACAAAGGTAGACCTTGCATGAATAAATTACTTGGTGATTTTCAAAATCTTCACACAGCTGAACTCGTTTCTTTGCCATGAATGCCTCAATTGTACGCCTTAGCCACTTTCTGTCTCCTGCTCGCAGTCGGAGGAGGGTCTTGGCAACAAAACCAGTACAGTTCTTTGCAAAGGGAATGGCAGACCTCATGAATGCAAAGACTTCAGCACCCTTTAGCATCGTCAGGTGCGAGCATATTTTAGCGAGCATTTTAGTTTAGATCAGCAGTATGCATTTAAGCAAGTTTTTCCTCATTGACAAGCTTTGGTTCACATCACAGAGCCATCCTGGAGCACACAAAATCAATTCTCTTTGAATGACCCTAAAGCAGATGTATTAGGAACAAACTGGTACGGTTATCAGTGTTCAGCCCATGGAATTGTGCTGGAACCATTTTGGTGTAAAACCTTCCGAAATCCTTATGACATGAACATAGATCCTCAGTGCCAGCTATTTTACTTGCTATTTCGCTTTATATATATATATACTCCTGTTGGTCTACTCCGTATGTGAGCGAGGACATAGCCGTTCAGAGATTGTTCTGGTTGAAAGTGTGCAGTGAACAGGTGGAGGTGTGACAATAAGATAGATGCAATCCTAGGTGTTGCTGCTGCAATAACTCTTCCTTGTAGTTGCCTCTGGGGGAGATGGGCACGTACTGATTTCAGGACAATTGCAAGCACAGGAGATTTGCAACTGTAGAGCAGAATAAGCCAATACCCGGACTTTGTGCCGCTGCCTAGCATCTGGTGTGACATGGCTGAAATGCTGCAACCAGCTGCAGCTATAGGACTTGGATCGTGTGATTTCTGCTGTTAGATTTGTTACCAACATTTTGCAGTTCTAGAGAAGCACCCATGGAATTTATGAAAATTGCATTTTCTGTCTGTTTGGATTTCTGTTGGAAAGATGCAGTTTTGAGATAGCCACGTAATGGGTACAAATAAAAGCAGAATTTGGTTCTTTATTTTTGTCCTCCTCACTAGAATTGAATATCATAGAATCATAGAATATCCCGAGTTGGAAGGGACCCATAAGGATCACCAAGTCCAACTCCTGGCACCGCACAGGTCTGCCCAAAATTTCAGACCATGTGACTAAGTGCACAGTCCAATCGCTTCTTAAATTCAGACAGGCTTGGTGCAGTGACTGCTTCACTGGGGAGCCTGTTCCAGTGTGCGACCACCCTCTCGGTGAAGAACCTCTTCCTGATGTCCAGCCTAAACCTCACCTGCCTCACCCTGACAGCGTTCCCGCGGGTCCTATCACTGGTGATAACAGGGAATAGATCACCTGCCTCTCCACTCCCCCTCGCGAGGAAGTTGTAGGCTGCGATGAGGTCTCCCCTCAGCCTCCTCTTCTCCAGGCTGAACAGGCCCAGTGACCTCAGCCGCTCCTCATATGTCAATGTTAATACGTATTGTTAATATATAATATTATATTAGTATAATAATGTTAATGATAATATGCTAATAATGCTAATTTGCTAATAATGCTAATAATGCTAATATGTTAATGTGGAGCTCTTGTTGCCATTGCCTGTTCCTTTCACTGTGATTTTAGGGTTTCCCCTGCAAATCTGCCTTGAATCGGCTTTTCTACAGTACATTTGGGCTGAGGTTTTCCAAGACAAAAAACTTGCACTCCTCATCATATTTCATGATAAATGAGATCCAAGAAAAAGGTACATGAGCTTGACTCAAAGAATAGGCTCAAAGAATAGGCTTTGCAAAGCATCATACAAAAATCAGATATGATATTACAAATTCAATGGCTCTGTGTCCAGGTGGAGGCTGGTGACGAGTGGTGTCCCTCAGGGATCTGTCTTGGGACCGGTGCTGTTTAATATCTTCATCAGCGACATAGACAGTGGGATTGAGTGCACCCTCAGCAAGTCTGCAGGTGACACCAAGCTGAGTGGTGCAATCAATACAGCAGAATGAATGGATGCCATCCAAAGGGATCTGGACACACTAGAAAAGCGGGCCCATGTGAACCTAATGAGGTTCAACAAGTCCAAGTGCAAGGTGCTGCACCTGGGCCGGGGCAATCCCAGACATGAGCACAGACTGGGAGAAGAGCTCACTGAGAGCAGCGCTGCAGAGAAGGACTTGGGGGTTCTGGTGTAGACGAAAGGCTCAAGATGAGCCAGCAGTGCGTGCTTGCAGCCCCAAAGGCCAACTGCGTCCTGGGCTGCATCACCAGAGGGGTGGCCAGCAGGGTGAGAGGTGATTGTGCCCCTCTGCTCTGCCCTTGTGAGGCCCCTCTTGGTGTGCTGCATCCAGGTCTGGGGCCCCCAGCACAAGAAGGTTGTGGGGCTGTTAGAGCAGGTCCAGAGGAGGGCCACAGAGGTGATAGAGGGCTGGAGCACCTCTCCTCTGAAGAAAGACCGAGAGAGCTGGGGGTGTTCATCCTGCAGAAGACAAGGCTCTGGGGAAACCTCATTGCAGCTTTTCAGTAGTTAAAGGGGGCTTATAAAAAAGATGGAGAACAACTTTTTACTCTGTCAGATAATGATAGGACAAAGGCGAATGGTTTTAAACTAGAAAAGGATATGTTCAGATTAGAGGTTAGGAGGGAATCCTTCACTCAGAAGGTGGTGAGGCACTGGCACAGGCTGCCCAGAGAAGCTGTGGATGCCCCATCCCTGGAGGTGCTCAAGGCCAGGCTGGATGGGGCTTTGGGCAACCTGGTCTGGTGGGAGGTGTCATGGCAGGGGGTTGGAACTTGGGGATCTTTAAGGTCCCTTCCAACCCAAGCTGTTCTATGATTCTGTGATTCTATGATCCTATGATTCTATGATCATATGATTCTATGAAATTAAGGTCAAAAATGCCACATTCTCACCTGGCATGTCTACAGTATTCCTGCCATTTAAGATGTTTTTTAAGGTCTGAGCTCCCTGTGCAGAGAAGGGGACACCAAATGAGGTGTATGTGATTTCATTTCAGTGAGACTTCCGATACTGTCCCACATTCTCGTAAGTAAACTAGGTAGAGGTAACTAAGATGAAATCAGCATAAAATGGAAACATATTCCTCTAAAGAGTAATTTTAAGTTCCGTGTCAAAGTAGGAGGATATATCAAATAGAGTCCTACCTACAGAGCTGTCTCTTTGTCCCAGCTCCATTACTGTTCAATACTTTCATTAACTGCCAGAACAGAGAATACTCTTGTAAAATTTTCATGTGACACCAAGGAACTTTGAAGAATAGGCTTATGATTTAAAATGTTCTTGAGAGAGGGATATATAATGGCCAGAAATCAATATGGTAAAATCCAGTAAGTTACAATGCTTAAGGGAAAGAAAATCAGCATTTCAAACATAAAACAATAGACAGCAGACTGCAAAACTGATACCTGGGGATCAGTGTGTCAGCAGTGTTGTAGCTGTTCTAAACAAGAGAAAAATGTTCTTAAGTGTGAAGTGTCATAGATATGTCAAAGGGGTTACATATACAGCTGTTCTTGAGGTACCACCCAGATATCAGCTGGAATAGTGTGCCCTGCTTGCTTTGGCACACAGTTTACAGTCCACAAAATGGCTTTAAAAATATTAAGAGACCTAGAAAACACAAACCATGAGAAATTGTCTTAATACAGTAGGAATAGGAGAATAACAGCTAGTTAATCTTCATGCATGTCCTTTTAAAGAAAGATAATATGCAAGCTTTGGCTGCACAGAGAGAAATTTAAGTTAGATGCTGTGTCAGCCTTGCATTGATAAGGGCTGCTAAGCACTGGAATAGCAGGTACTGGGAGGGGTTGTGTAATCATTTCATCGGTCTTAAGAAATGGTTTGATTTCTCTTAGGAGGATGTAAAACCTAGTGCTTAGTGTTAAAAACCAGTTGCTTACCACTTTTTTAGCAAAGTTTTGGCTGACGCGTTTTATTTTAATTTTTCGACATGGTTATTTATCACAAGCAATTGGAAGGCTCATTACCTCATGGTAACTCGATCTACTTCCTGAACGTCTCATAAATGTGATCCTGCATTAGATGAAAGCCCTGGACTAGGAGACCTCCCAAGTTACATCCCAGCCCTCGTTTTGGTGAGTTAGAGGAACAGTATCAGGTCTGGTGATAATGTTTCAAGGTTTGATGGTTCCTCTTATGCCCACATATAACAAAAGAGCAAAGTGTGTTTAGTATAGTACAGTGGATCACCTTGTGTAAATCCAGGACTAGACTGCTGTGAAAAAAAGTACAAGACTCGATTTCTGTCAAGTCTTTATGCATTTCTGAGTCTACCTGTATACTTAAGAGATTTAGAAACGTAATAGATTCTGCTCACGTTGCCTGAATAGGAGTTTTGTTTTCAACTCCAGTAGCATAAGAATTTTACATGATTATAAAAATCTAGAGCAGGAGACTTTCACTTGTACATTTATCTGGAACTTCTTAGGAGACACTTAACACTCTTCATGGTTGGGCATGAATGGCTTCATGTACAATGAGTACAGTGTTTATTACACAGTGTTTTTGCAGATGGTATTTTTAGTTTCTTTTCCCCAAATTTTAATTATGAATATTATTTTAAAACAGCTCTCACCAGATTTATCAGCTGTAGTTAGTTTTTTAAACCACCTCAGTTTAATAAGGAATTTCACTGTCTGAGGCACTGAAAAAGATTCTCTCAGAATAACGTTTTCCACTTCCCATAAAATCGGTGAGTCAGTCGTTGTCTCACAAAGAAAATCTTGCAGTCATCTTCATACTAACTAACTTGATGAATGACCTCAGCAGGCTGGAGCACTGGGCTGCCAAGAACCTTGTGCAGTTCAAGAAGGAGAGGTGCGAAGTCCTGCCCCTGGGGAGGAAGAACCCCAGGCACCAGCACAGGCTGAGGGCACCCAGCTGGAAAGTCGCTCTGCAGAAAAGGACCTTAATGTCCTGGTGGACACCAAACTGAACATGAGCCAGCATTGTGCCCTTGCTGCTAAGAAAACTAACTATATTCTTGGCTGCATCAGGCAAAGCAGTGACAGCAGTTCAAGGGAGGTGATCTTTACCCTCTACTCAGCACTGGTGAGGCCACACCTGGAGTGCTGGGCCCAGTTCTGGGCCCCTCAGTACAAGAGGGATGTGGACATACCAGAAAGGGTCCAAGGTAGGGGTACAAAGATGAAGAAGTTCCTGGAGCACCTCTCCTGTGAGGAGAGGCTGAGAGAGCTGGGACTGCTTAGCCTGGAGAAGAGGAGGCTCAGGGGGATCTGTAAACGCTGGAAGGGAGGGTGCAAAGAGGACAGAGCCAGGCTCTGTTCAGTGGTGCCCAGTGCCAGGACAAGAGGCCATGGGCACAAACTGGAGCACAGGAGTCTGTCTGAACATCAGGAAGCACTTTTTTCCTGTGCAGGTGACGGAGCACTGGCACAGGTTGCCCAAAGAGGTTGTGGGGTCTTCTCCTTGGAGATCCTCAAAAGCTGCCTGGACATGGGCCTGGGCATCCTGCTCTTGGTGGCCCTGCTTGGGCAGAGGGTTGGACCAGACAGCCTCTAGAGGTCTCTTCCAACCTTAATCATTCCGTGACTCTGTGAGTTGGAAGACTGGGAGTATAATTAAATTTGGTGAATAACATGTAAAATAAAACAAATCATTCATTACTCTTATGTTTTCTCTTGCTATATGCATGTGTAGAAGAGTCATAGTCTAACTGAACTACGTAACTCTGAAAGACTGTCTTCATAGGCCCATGATTTCATATTCCTCATCCTGCTGTAATGGTAGCTGAGATCATAATGTGGTTACCAAGGGCTCTGTAAACATTATTTTCCTTATACATATCAAATGCTAATGCTAGTGAGTCAGCAACATAATGAAACCATATCATAAAGATGTTGCATTTGATATTACCTGCTGCTGGACTTTTTCCCAATGATGGTGTAATTGTACATATTTTTGAGTGCTACATTACACCCATGAATTTACAAAGGTTTTCTGTTCATGAGATCACTTCTGGGGCAAATACTCTGGATATAAATTGTTGTATGCCTTGCTGAGTCTCATAAAAGTGCAAATAACAACCACATAATTTCATTTTGTTGCTTATCAAGAGATGTTAGTGTTCTGAAATGCTTACTGTTTTTATGTGGTGTATGCGAGGCTATGCTTACATACACATTTATGTATTCGTATGTATTTTTGTTTATTCATCTGTGTTTTAACAGAAGACTAATTGATAACATGAATCTGTGAATTGGATGTGGACTATTTGTTTTGAAACTAGGGGAGCCATTCTTTTACAAGGGTTCTTTTGTAGAGGGAGGAATTGAGTTTTTGTATCTTTCTGTGAAGTATCGCCTCTCTTTTATGCGTCAGCATACTGGATCACACAACCACTTAGCACATGTGGTACATAGCCTCTGCTTATCACCCCTCATGAAAACTGCAACCCACTGTTATCTGCCTGCCCTTTTGGGCCTAGAGCAGTTTCTTTGGGTTCCCCAGAGGTTTGGGTACAAACCCTGGCAGAGCTCTAGCTGGGTGGGAATTCTGGCTACTGTTTGTGCAACGCAAGTGTTTGTACACATACACAAAGAGATATAGCACAGACTCCTAATGTCATTTCCTTTTGCTGTCTGTCAAATACAAGTCTACACAAAAAATGCACAGAAATCAACTTCCTTGCCATGTTTGAATATTTGAATAGGGGTGGTTAAGGATCTTTTTGTGGAGTTCCTTGAGAGTGGGCAAGCTTGTTTTTTAGCAGGGTTTGTGCTTTTGCCAGTCTAGGCTAGCCTCTAGCTTTACAGCAGCAAATTTGCACCTGCCTTCTGTTATCCCTTGCTCAATATTTGTTCACATTTCTGGGTTCTCTTCTATAATTTTCTCTTCTTTGTTAAGTGTTTGGACATGTTCCATTACACAAACCCTTCACCTGAAGACAAGATAGGCAGCACCCTTAACTACTGTTGATTGAAAAATGGTTGCTGACTTTCAGCATTACCCCTCTCCACCTCTCCCTGGTTTGGGTAATGAATTGGAATTGAATGTATTTGGATAATGAATGTCAGTAATGGATTAGATCTATCTTATCTCACACATTGAGCAAGAACTTAACTCTTGGGGCCAGCATGTTATGACTTCTTGCCCCAATATGTGCCTTTCTGTCAGTAGTAGTGTGGCCCTGCTGTCTCTCACAGATCCCACATTTCAAGCATAGTCAGCAGACCAGGCTATCAGCCTCTTACTCCCGGCAAATGGGACTGTGGGAGGCAGGAAGCTGAACGTGAGCCTTCAGTGAGCCCTGGCAGAAAAGAAGGTCAACAGAATCCTGGGTCATATTAACAGTAGCATAGCCTGAGGGGAGTAATTATCCCCCTTTACTTGGCATTTGCTAGGCCTTATCCAGAATACTGCATTCAGTTTTGGTCCCCCAGTACAAGAAAGACATTGACAAACTGGAGCAAGTTCAGTGGAGGACCACCACGATGGTTGGGGCCGGAGCACTTCCCTCATGAGAAGAGGCTGTGAGACTGGTGCTTGGTTGGGCCTGAGATGGGTCAGCTCCAGGCACACCTAACACCAGCCCCCCCAGTGCTGAACTTCTGAGGTCCCTTCTGACCCGAATTACCCTGTGATCCTAACCCGCGATTCTGTGAAGGAATGATGAAGGGTGAAGGAGGCAACGGCACTGCTCTGCAGACAAGAGGATGGGCCGCTAGCAGGCATGACTCCCTGATTGCAGCCTGTCCCGACCTACAGCTCCACGTGCCCCATGGCATCACGGGTATGTGTTCATACAGATCTCCATTAAATGACAGGATGTGGCATGTGGCCTAATGCATGTGTCAGAATTCCTGAAAATGGGGAGGGAGGTCTGAACAATGACTATACATCTAGAAAGTATCCATAGCACAGCTGTTTATGTAATAACAGCTTCCTAACGTCTTAGTAATATCAACCAGAATTGTTGAGTTGTCCAAATCATCACACTGTGATTTGAGCATTTTACTAGGAATAATTTAAGGATAAGTATAAGGATAACTTAATCATATTTCTGAACTGTGAGTATGCATAGGCTAATGGAATAAAAGGGGAGAAGGTCAGGGCACAGAGGACCTCCCAGGAGCACAGCTTGGGCAGCCTCTCTTCTCTCACCATGCAGCTGCATCCAGCACGACCATCAGATAACAGAGCCCACAGCCTCAGGCCCTCCAAAGAGACAATCATTTGCGTCTGAGGATGTGATTGCATGCTCCCCACCCCCTGCTCTTCTCCAGGCTAAATTACAAACCCTTTTCTTCAGTTTCTACTTGTGTGTTATAGGCTTCAGCCCTAGATGTCTTAGAGGCTTATACTTCCTGGTCTTAGGTATCAGTGACCTAATCAAAGTATAGATCTATGGACGGGGGGGAAAGGCAGGGTAGTCCAAACTAAGCAACTGGACATACAAAATCTGAGTCATTTATTTATGAATAATTAACTAAGTGATGGTATAACATAAAGTAATTTCATTATTAGAAGTACCGGACTTGTGCTTTGGAGTATATCAGCACTTTTAAACTGCTGAACATTTGGAATTTATTTGGCATCCACGATGTTGTATAGCTGGCTTGTTGTTGTATAGTTTACTTCTTTCCCTTTGTGAAACTTTTATTAAAACCCAAGACTCTGTCCTGTAACGTATACAAGCCTGTAAAAATACATATAAAGTACAATTAAAAACCTTGTGTTTAATGCAATCTAGATATCTGGAAGGTGGATGGAAAATTATTACCAGATGTTTCAGTGTTCTCTTTAATTTTTTGTGTGGTTCCAGAAGTGCAAAATGCTGAAGAAGGAAAGTTTGTGTTGCATAATTATGAAATAACTTGCCCAGAAGGGAGAATTCTTACTGAGCTCTCTTAAATAACACCCGATTGATCCTTGAATTAGGAGGGTCATTTCTGTAGCTTAGGAAAACACAAAAACTCATCTAATGCAAAGGAGGATATACCTCACTTAATCCGTTACCATTCCTCTTGTTGTCTTGTATGTTAGTTACCAATCTGGGTATGGTGACATTTTATAAGCAGGGAGGAGATGTGATAAATAATGCTGTAGGAGGGTGTCCTGGTTTCAGGTAGGACAGAGTTAATTTTCCTCCTAGTAGCTGGCAGGGTGTTATGTTTTGGATTAGGATGAGAAGAGCGCTGATAACATGCTGATGTTTTAATTGTTGTAGAGCAGTGCTTACACCAAGCCAAGGACTTTTCAGCTTCTCGCTCTGTCCTGCTAGCGAGCAGGCTGGGGGTGCAGCAGGAGCTGGGAGGGGACAGACCCAGGACAGCTGACCCAAACTGGCCAAAGGGGTATTCCATCCCATCTGACGTCATGCTGAACAATATATAGGGGTGGCTAGCCGGGGTGGGGGGCCGGCTGCTCGGGGATAGGCTGGGCATCGGTCAACGGGTGGTGAGCAATTGCATTGTGCATCACTTATTTTGTACACATTATTACTATTATTATTATTATTATTATTATTGTTATTATTTTCCCTGTCTTAATAAACTGTCGTTATCTCAACTCACAGGCTTCACTTTCCCGTTTCTCTCCCCCATCCCGGAGAGGGAGGGGGGAGGGTGAGCGAACGGCTGTGTGGTGTTTGGCTGCCAGCCGGGCTAAACCACAACAGTCAATTTGGCGCCCAACGTGGGGCTCGAAGGGTTGAGATATCGACAGATTTGACCCGAGTGTGTTAAACTAAAATTGGTATAAGTATTCGACCTGCTTAATAGTTGCTAGTCACAATGTTGATTGCTTTCATCTCAAGTCTGCTGTACCTGTTTCCCAAATTGAGTTTTATAGCAAGTTACTTTCTGTATGTGCTCCCTGTCATGCTGTTTATCCTTTCCGGGCCCTGGTTCAAGATTGTTATGGTACTGTGTGGTGTAACGATGGCTTATGAAATGATGAGATATCTGGTCATGACTCTAACCTGGTATTTGTACTCAGCACTGTCGTCGACTCTATACTTCGGAAACCATATCTCAGAAACTATTAGCAATTATACCTATTGCCTTTTTTCATCAGGGAGTCAATCTCTGGAGGGGACGGGGGAAGATATTTTCTCCTACCTGTTCACTCTCCCTTCCTCCTTCACCACCCTCTTATCCCCCGAGCTAGTTACGGTAGCTCTCCAAGATGTTGAATATCCTTGGGATACTCAGACCAGCATGTTCTTGTTGTTATGTCTCCTGAATGTGCTTCAGGTTTTGTTTAAGGTTAAACAACTACTTAGGAATCTCATCCGGAGATCTGTCTTGAGGCGGGATATTTGCGAGTGGCAGGGAGTGTGGGAGGATATGGGCAGGTTTCTAGGGCAGTGGGCACCTCCAGTGTTTTGGACGTTCACCCCTGAACAACTGCAAAATCCTAAAAAACTGGTAGAATGCTTGAAAAAAAGGTGTCATGACTCTGGCAGTTCCGAAGTGACACAAATCACTGTGGCGTGCTGGGGTCTGGCCTGTGCCTATCGAGCTGCAATTGATGCTACTATCAACCTAGTGACAGCTCCCGCAGCCGTCCCGGTTCCAGCTCCCACAGCCGTTCCAGCTCCAGCTCCCGCAGCCATCCCGGTTTCGGCTCCTGCAGCCGTTCCAGCTCCCGCAGCCGTTCCAGCTCCAGCTCCCGCAGCCGTCCCGGCACCCACAGCCGTTCCAGCTCCCGCAGCGCTGATAACATGCTGATGTTTTAATTGTTGTAGAGCAATGCTTACACCAAGCCAAGGACTTTTCAGCTTCTCGCTCTGTCCTGCCTGAAACCAGGACAGAGGGTATCTATAGCTGTTGGGTCGCTGTGATGGCTGGGGACATACCTGGGGGTTGGGGATATCAGGAGCCACCCAGGGTGAGCAGGACAGGGCCTGGCAGCCAGGACCCATCCCACCACCCTGGCCAGGAGCAGGGCAGGCCTGGGGACACCAGGGCAGTCCCAGCCCTGGGCATCAGGCACCTTCCTGGAGATAGAGATGGGTTGAGGTTGGGCCAGGATGTTGGCGCATGGGTAAGGGTAAGTCCCAGATCAGTGGGTCCATGGCCAGGTATAGGGCTCCCACTGAGAGATGCACCCAGAAAACTTGCAAGGGTAAACACTGTCAAGACTATGTGTAATGCCTTCTTCTTTATCCCAAATATTTTAAACAAAACTAATAGAATTTTGGACTGATATAAATCGTATTGGAGGGATAGTTGGGTAGTTAGTAAGACATCGCTTATTTAAATCTTTTTAAAATTTTTATTTCAAAGATACACCATTGAACATCAGGTTTTCAAAGCATTTCCATCAGCAGACCCCCCAAAATTTTCCAAATGACCAGGCCAGATGACAACCAGCTTGCATTTATGCTTGACTGGGAAATGATCAGGAGATGTTCAGGTTCCACCGTTGAAATGTGCCACTGTACAAATGTTGTAGGAAACCACTCTGTGGAGTTACTGTTTTCAATAGATAACTTACTGAAAGACCATAATTTTGCCTAAGTTAATTTTGAAAAGTTAGTTTAGGAGGAGGATAAAATGATTTGGTCCATTCCTCTCTTTTTCATTCATTTTGAACGGATGTAAATGACTACAGGTTCAACATTCATTTAAATCTTTGATAACACTTTAAAAGTCTGATAACATTTTGAACCTGTTTTAGAGTGGGGGAACAAGATAATTTATGTTGAATAATGTACGTAGGGAGCTTATTGCATTTGAGCTTCTTTCATTTTGATGCCTCCCCAACAAGAAATATGAAGTACTTTATCCATGTACCATAGCCATAGGTTATCTCAATTCACCAAATACTCATCTTGAGGCAATGACATGCATGCGTAGAACTGCTCTGGTGCTTCTCAAGGCAAATACTGTTACCTTGTAGTAACTTCTTTGCATGTTCTCACCCTTCTTCATCATTCACTCTTTTGCCAGGCATTGCTAACATATATACGCGCACACACACACACACACACATATATATATATATATTTTTTTTTGGCATGGAAAACACAAATACAATGAACACTTGACTTAAGAGGTGACATGGAGGTTACCCATGCCTGCAGGACCACATGCAGCACATGTATGCAGCTGTGGCTCTTTGATACTTGTGCCTGAGCTTGCTGAGTTTGCTTGCAGGAAAATGGCAGGCTTCACAATATTTATGTCCTTCATGTACATCCCTGCATCGTTGTTAGATGGTTCTCATCTTTTCTGTGTGGGAACAGCTAGTGTGTTCTTCCATAGCAGGCATCTAATTTCGCATTAAATGTTGGAGGGATCACAGAACCTTCAATTCAATGTATTGCAACCAAAACCGTGATTGCGATCTGATATGTAGCTGTTTTAAACATTAGTTTTTCTGGGAAAGAAGCTTTCCAGCCTTTGCATTCTGGATAGACGTATTTATTTCCTTTTGCAAAAGTGAACTTGAGCATAAAGCTGAGCTAATTTGGGTGACTTTATTTGAATACATTGGTACTGTTATTGCTTATACTTAAATTGTGTATACAAACATGACACTTCTAACAATATTGTGGCTGTATCCTTTGCTAGATACTCTTAGGGTGAATCACAGTCCATCTGTGCCTCAGTCTTGCAACATATACAATGGGGATAATAAAGCCTGTCCTGATTTCATGAAGTTCTTGTGAATTTTAATGAACAGGTTGAATCAGCTGATTTCTGGGCAGGAATGTAAAGCATTGAAAATCTGTTGCTGCTAAGATGAAATCAACACCTACAGAGTCATCATGATGCTAGCAGTTCAGATGTAAACAATTCACAACAGTTCTGCTCTGTATCTCAGAATGGATGTGGCTGTATTGCACAGTGCGGTGCTACCTGGAGTAAGACAACTTAAGTAACAGAGAAGCAATAGTCTGTTAGCATAATAACCAGCTTCAGTTAAAGTAAATCTCTCCCAGCAAGTAATGCAGCTACATTTGTTGCAACTTGCTTTCTTTCCTGACTCTGAAGTTTGTGTAGATATATGTTTTATATTCTTCTTTTCGTTGTAGTCATTCCAAAATTTTATTCTTGGGATACCTCCATAGTGCAGTGCTGGAGAGGGCCAGGGACCCTAGTGAAGATCCAGATGCCTGCCTTGGTTAACGGTTGGCTCACTCTCTTGTTCTTTTTTCTTTTCCAGAAGCTGTCTCCAAGACAATAGCTTTGTTTTGGAAATAGTCCGTTCTGGAGGCATTATACGCCATTATGGGGCTTTCACCATCCTTCAGCACTCTCCCAACATGGGCATTTGGGCCTTTGAACATGCACAACATTCACTCTCCTGCTATGAAAATACCATATTACTGGGTTACGACGTGGTCTCCAGGTTGTTTCAGATCCTTTGAATTGAGATGTACTTCTACTCAATGCTAACCATGTATTAGCTGTGCAGGACCAGGTAGTGCAGCCCCAAGCCCCTCCACCAAGAGCAGTGAGGTGTGGATGTGACCGGTTTGCAGTAACAGGAGGTGTTGCCAAGCTGTGTGGATGTGAGCCAGAGGGTAACATTTGTCACACATTGAGCAGTGAAGTCCTTGGTCACGGAGACTGCTTTGGGGCCACCGACAGGCTGGCTCTGCTCACCCCCTCTGGACCAGTTGCCTCTTGTATTTGCCCATCTTTTTTCTCTCCTGTGTAGCCAAGCCTTTGCTTTGGCTCATTCTCTTTCCTCTCGTTTTCCTTGCTCACTTTTCTTTCCTTAGCCTGCATTTTCTTACTGTTTAAACCTTCATCCTCACCCCTGCCCTTTGCCTTACTCCCCTTGCCTTTCCTCTGAACAGCTCTGGCTTGATGTGCTGGAGCGGCTGGGTGGAGGTCAGCACAGGGAGAGCGTGTCCGACACGTGCTGCACACGTACGTGTGTGCGTGTCTGTGTGCATTGCCGTCTGTGCGTCCTGCCTGCCCTCTGTATCGTCCTCTGGTAGCAGCCATTGCTAACATGGAGAGGAAAAGCAGAAGACTTTCAAGGAGATATCAGCTATCTAAAAAAAAAAAAAAAAAAGTAAACACCACCAGAAGTTATTTTTGAGCCTGGCAGTAAGAAGGAGCTGATCAATGCCATTTTTCCTATTCTCCTGCTACTGCCATTCCCTCCCAACTATTGCAACTTTCTTTTTGTAATAATTAATAGAAGTTTCTGATTAACCCGAGCCCTTCTTCTTCATGTAAGTAAAAGGACAACCAAGACCCCTTTTCTAGTGCAAAAAGGGTTTGCCGGAGAGTGCTTAGCACTTGTATCACTTAAACACCTCCAACAGTCCTGTCCTCCACTTCTGACTTTTAACGTAAGTGCCCTGAAAATGTCCGAGTTATGCAGTAGCAAATGGCAGTACTTTTTTCACGTCATGTTCTGGTATGCTCTCACGTTGACGTTCATTGATCATAATGTGGGCATATTACCAAGTGATTTACTTTTATGGGAAGCTACGACGATTAAACTCCTGAGGATTTAATGACCTTGAGGTTAGTAGATTCTTTGGAGCAGAGCAAAGCGGAGTGTTAAACTGTATAGCAGCTTTTATTTGTTAAATATTATTTTTGCCATGACAGAAAACTGGCAGAATGTTTTTTCTTCCATGTATGTTCCCTTTGGTCTGACTAAAAAAAGTTACTGAATAGGGAAGAGCAAATTTCCATTCATCTTCACGCCTACTGAATGTTCTGTCCCCACCCAGAGGACCGCAGCTCGTCCACAGACGTAGAAATGACCGGGGAGCAGTGTGAGGGTTCTTGAAATGTCTCCAGATGACACAACCTGGCCATCATCCTCATTTTTTTTTTTAGTAACAAATAAAGACTGTTTTGATCCTTGACTTTGGAAACCATAAAGGAAACAAAAGTTGACTGTGTCTTAAGTTTTCCAAAATGTCTCTGTGAGAAGAGAATCATTTTGAATAAATAAAATTTTTCCTTTTTCTCCTGGGAACAAGTAGTTGTTCTGGAAAGCCAGTGAGTACTTTGGGTAGAAAGCATCATTTTGCTGCTGTTATTTAACAAGGATTGTATGATTTTATTCATGACTCTGAAGGGCTGGGGTGAGGAGGAGAAGGAGAAAGCCAAAGAAGAAAGAGCAGGAGGCAAGGTGACATATTGTGCCTTCTTATTTAGGTATGGCTCAATCCACTGAGTTTGCTGGTCAGCAAGTTGTCACATACCTCAAGTAGTCTTCGAGTAACAGCTGAGGTGAGGTAACAAGCAATAGTTACAGAGAAACTTTGGTCTGATTCCTGGACACCTGCAACCTCAATAGCACTAATGAATACTTTGAATTTTCTCCCATTTTCAGTGGATTCCCTTAGTTCTCAGGTGAATTAAATACTAGCTGACTATTCTATTTGCATTGGGATTTTATGGCTTGGTGTTATTGTTATTCTGGCATTAATATAAGCAAATCCTACATCCCAAATCAGACTGGGCTATTCATATGGAAGCTGTGCCATCAAAAGATCAATCAGTTGTAATAACAAGTGTTTGAAAGATAAAGTATAAAATACAGTATGTGGAGTTGCAAATAACAATAACATAATAACATAACAGTGAAAACTTTAACCTGCAAATTGATTGTGCTTACGTGATGTATTTCAGAATTTTAGTATATATTCTGGCAGAAAAGTTGTTGATGACGTAATTATGTCATGTTTTAAATATGGGTGGCAGCAGCAGAGGAAAATGATACACATAAGTGAAACTTCACATATCTTTAGAAAAAATAAGTACACTTCACTAAACTGTACGTTAATCTGCCCTGTCTGACCAGGAGCTGATAGGTGGTTTTTTAGATATTAGTCAGTATCTAAGAATATTCTTGTGTGGTGGCCCCCAGCACATGTTAATCCTGGAGAAGTTCATCCTGGCTGTGGGGAGACCTCACTGCAGCCTTTCAGTACTTAAAGGGAGCTTATAAAAAAGACGGAGAGCGCCTTTTTCTAGGTCAGATTATGATAGGACAAGGGGGAATGGTTTTAAACTAGAAAAGGATAGATTCAGATTAGAGGTTAGGAGGGAATTCTTCACTCAGAGGGTGGTGAGGCACTGGCACAGGCTGCCCAGAGAAGCTGTGGATGCCCCATCCCTGGAGGTGTTCAAGGCCAGGCTGGATGGGGCTTTGGGCAACCTGGTCTGGTGGGAGGTGTCCCTGCCCGTGGCAGGGGGACTGGAACTGGATGGTCTGTAAGATCCCTTCCAACCCAAGCTGTTCTAAGATTCTGTTAATATGTATATGTTCATGACATATAGGTATGTTCTAAGTTTTACAGGCGTGCTACATTTATTATCTGTGATCAAAACAACCACAATTTTAAAAATAACTAAGCAAATATTTTTTTTTTCCAGAAAGTAATTTAAATACATCCTTTGTATGCAGATAGGAAAAGGAAATGTGGTAAAGCCCTCTGTAGGCTGGTACCCTCAGGAGCTCAGAAAGATTGGATGAAAAGTCATAGACTGTGAACTCAAAAATGGAGGCAAGCTGCATTAATCTTTTGTCCTGCTGGCACTTGTGCACTGAAAGCTCTTTGACAACTGAGGTGTGCAGGTTAAGTGTGCGTGTTAAAGCGTGGAGAGTGGGGATACTGAGATAAAGATTAATTTTGCCAGACCTCAGTCACCTAACAGGTGCCTAAGATTAAGATAAGTGTCTAGGCTCCTTTGATGATTAATTAGCTGAAACAGGTATTTCAAGAGCGTAGGCTCATCCCATGTGCAGTTGGCTGAGATAGGTAGATAAATGAACTATAGAGAGAACAAACAATGAGCTATTCGTTAAAGCTAGGTGAAATGAAAGCCATCATCAGCTCTTCCATGTGTGAACACCTTCAACAGATTGTGGTCTAATGAGTCACTATCTTACTCTTATTGCCCGCACACAACATTTGGACAAAGCTGTGTACAGATATATGTGATTCTTTTTGGGAGTCTCATGCATCATGCTAACAACACACGCCATGTATGTTCTTTCAAATTCCATGAATTTCTGAAAGAATTGCATGTCCACCCCAATAAATATAGCTTCTGCTGCTGCAGACCTGCCAGTGCCCAAGAACTTGGCTGTGAACGACATTAGCCATGAAAATCATTCATGTGCATATAGTTCTGGGTGTGTGCTCTGAAATCTGAAGGCAGGCTACGTCTTGATACTGTCCTCTGCGAGAAAGTAGACGACAGCAATTCAAGGCAGGCTGAGATTTCTGAAATACTTTGCAGAAGTTGCAGATATGCACTTACTGGAATTTTAAAAAATATGTAATATTTTTACAACTCTGTCCAATAGGAAAATTTTGTTGTGGTAATGAACTATGCTATTCTAGAACATATTTTTATGGTAATATTATCTTACATTAATTAGCACAATGGAGATATGACTGTGTCCAAAGCTGTGTATCTCTGTGAGATAATATTCCATTTACAACCATATTCCATATGCACTATATTTTTTACACACGAGTAATGAACTGCTGCTGAGGCTATGCATTACTGATGGTGCAAATAAAGATATTAAATAAAAAATCTAAGAAATGCAGAGTCTCATAGGAGAGCGTATAAAATGATTGAGAATTTAAAAGTAAAATGTGATTGCAGAACTGTTTGCCATTGTATCAGCCCAGACCTTTGATTTTGTACATAAAGACACTGGCAAGATAAATGTAAACCAGGTTGGTGCCATTAAATTAAATTAGAGCTGTAAGAATGTTCATCAGAATAAAATAAATTTGCACCAGTCACACCCAGAATTATTGTTCTTAGATGCTGAAGAGCATACAATGGTAAAAAAAAATATGCATTGTTCAGTGCTTTGTTTTGCATCTGTGCTTTTTTTCCTTACAGTACAATGCTGTGGATACAAATCCTTTATCTGTGTATGTTATGCAGCCCATCTGGAACAAAATTATTAAGGTAAGGATCTTATTTAACAGAATATCATGTGATAATGTAAGAATTTATTTTAAGCACAAGAAGTATTTTCATTTAAAGGTACATATTGATTAATAAAGCTGAAATTAGGACATCCATATAAAAGATAACAAATTACTGGACACATAGTTATATAAGATGAATATGTGTGGATTTAGAGGTGTTTTTTTTTTGTGGGAAACAAGGTTTATTTGTTGTGGTTTTTTTTTTTTTTTCTTTTTCTGGTCATTATGCAGCAGGCATCAGTTTCTGTTGCATCTTTCATTAAACAGCTTTGCAGACATTAAAGGGTTTACTTAGCACATACTATTGTTGTACAGCATATGCCACCTAACAACAGCATGGCTTTATCTCTGTGCTGTGCAAGTGATTTTATGCAAGTGCTGTCTCATTTTCTCCCAAGGGTACTTGCTTTAGGGAGCTCGGCATTTCTCTAAGAAGCTGAAAATGAGAGCGGTTACCATGATCACCGTAACGATTGGGAGATGGCATCCCTTGAATGCATTATGATCTGCAGTTTTTAAAAATAAAACTGCTCACAATTATCTTTGCTGTTGTTGGCAAAAGCAGAGGCTTTATCTCAAATAAATATAAACTTTATTGATCTTCAAGGAAGCAATAACTTCTGCACGTCTCTGAAATGGAAATCTTTAGAGTGGAGCAGACTTAAAGGAAGAGTATATGCAAGAAAAATGGATGCATGTGGTCTGCCATGTTTGGGTTTTATAATTCAGCTGTTGCTTATGCTTGGTACAGCAAGAAAATTGTAGCATCTCATTCATTACCTCAATGTAATTTCTTAAACTGTTCATATGTCCTAACTTCAGAATTAAAAAATAACCAGAGCCTGGTATAAAAGGAAGGCAATTCCAAGATGTGAAACTAAATTCAATAATTCAGTTAAGAGAAATTTGTTTCCATTCCCATCCCGATATAGAGGAAAACATTGAGGCAGAGAAGCTCCCCCAGCATTCAGGAGTCCTGTGCAGATGAGGCTTTACTGTGCAGTCATGCTCTGGTTTGGGAGATTCAAAAATATTTGACTGCTGTCAAACTGAAGAGAAAGTATCACCAGAGAAAAACTTCCTTTGGGGTTGAGTTCTTCTAACAGTTGCAGGGTTTTCCGGGCAGGAAAGCATCAATCTGCTTGACAGTCCCTATGGAGCATAGAGTGATAGGCCCCATGAAAAGTGTTTATATATGTTATATAAGCTTACATATGAGGTTTACATACCTTAAACCTCCTTAAATTCTAGCCGAGCAGTATTTTGTTCACTTCTTGCTGGAGGAGAACCCAAAGCAGAGCACAGGGCTGAAAGAGGGCGATCTGAGTGCAGAACCAAGGGCTGGAGCGGGTGCTGTCCTGTCTTTGGCTTCCCCATGGCAGCTGTGCCACCGTGTGTGAAACTATTAACACCTGCATGAAGCTATAGGGTAACAATTAACTTTCTATACGTGCTCTCTAGAATTATTCTGATTATGCAACTATATTTATTCTTAATGAATTAATTCAATGCACAGTCCTTTTGCCTTTAATTAAGATTTGTGTTTTATAATAAAGCACCATCGCTTGCTATTTGATGGATAATGGACAGCATTACTTAGCTCCTATACTCACTGAACCTTCTTCCTGTATTTGTATTCATGAGAAATCACATTTGTGCAGGACAATAAGAGGAAAAGGAGGAAGTCCCCCTAGGATACACAGGTGTATGCCAGCTCCATTGAAGTCAATTAACCGACCCCCCAGTTGCCTTATGAACTTTGATTTTATCATTAGAATCATGCGTGAGTAGAATTTTAGTGGTCTCAAGTGACTTACTTAAAGAATATTTCAAGTTTCACCAGAGCCTTATATAAACACATGTACTTTACAGATTATTATCCACATAGGCAGTTGATTATATTAAAGCATTTGTTGTTTGGATTAAGGCTTTAAGCATGAATGACTGTGGACCCATTAAAAAAGAAATCAGTATTTTGTGGAACTATAAAGAACATTTTGCGAGAGAGCAGATGTTATTCTTCCCAGCGGAGCCTCTGGTTGTATTAATCATGTAGTGCATCAATGCATTAGACTTCTTCTGTCTGTTAATTAGATAATAAAGTTTGGAACGTGTTCTTTTGTAGGATACTAGGATACTGGTAAAGTCAGGCTGCGTTTTTCGAATATGTTTGAGAAGTTAATTTTCACCACCCTGTGATTTCTGAATTGTGAAATAGGGTGATGGTAGCGTAATGCTAACCAAAAGAATAATGGGCATTGACTATAACAAAAGGGATTTTGCAACTGGAATATTTTCCAAATACCTAGACAGATTAGGTCAGTTAGGGATCAAAACAATGACTAACTGGAGGAGAGGCTGTTTTCCTGAGGACTGATCTCTTGTAACTGTTTTTCATTGCAAGTCTGCCAAAGGGATTGCACATGTAACAACATGCTTTGATGGTTTCCTTCCTAAAATACAGGTTAGCAAGAAAGTGGGTTAAAATAATGTCTTCATGTTTGTACTGCATAAGTAGAAATTATTTCCCGTAATAACTTAATAATGATATTGAGGCTATTTAGAATGGTGAACCTAATTAGAAAGCAGACATTTATGGCACCTCACTTTATTCAATTGACAACAATTATTATGAATCATATAGGAGAAATCAATCATTTAAAACAATACATTGGACGGCATCTGTATATCCATGTAAATGGTTCACACAGGAGTTGTCTAGAGGCACTGTTTCGATCCCATTTTAGAGTAAAATAGACCAGTCTAGAATTTCTTCATCAGCATCTGTCCTCATTTCATGTAAGATCACAGACAGCGGACAAATCCGATAACAGAAAATTTGTAACAAACCTCCATTTTACTAAGTTTCTGCATCCTCAGGTATCAAAAAGAGATGTGATGCTGTCACTGCATCCAGAGTGTGCAGTTGCTTTAGTAAGATGAGTTTGTGCAGTGAAGAGAGTTTTTCCTTATATGAACCCTTAAAGGAACTTCAGGAAACATGTGCTATCACTTGTTCTTAGGGATTTAGAATTAGGATTTGATAACTCAGAATTATATATATGTATGTATATATATAGTAGCTGTGTGCATTCCATTATATACTTTAATTACTGTACAATCTGATATACAGTGTTTTAAAATTACTGACAAATTCCTAGTCATAAGGAATACAGCTACCAGATTTTATATTTTTTTCCAATGCTGTTAAGGAAAACATCTAAGAAATGTAACAGAAAAATATTCAGGAATTTTCATCTGATTTTTGAAAGCTTACAGTGTATATTATCAGTTGTATCCATTCTCTTGAATACTATTGTTTGTACGATACTAGCAGAAGGAAGATCTAATTGTGATGGTTAATCTAACAGTCCAATTTCATACAATTTTTTTTTACATAGAAGTAGGAGAGAGGAAATGTAAAATGTATATAAATTAATATCTATTCATCTGTCTGTCCATGTATCTAGTCCAAAGCAATTAACAAAAAGTTTGATTTCAAAACTAATGTTAGTATCTGAAATCATTCTGCTTCATTTTCTGTAATATTTAAACTGTTTCATAATATTTTATAGTGTTGAAGTACATTTCGAGTCCTTAGATGCTGCAAAGAATTTGATTATAAGTCTTCGATATTTTTACATGTTGCATATATTGATATAGTTTTTGAGTTACAGGAGTAGCTGCTATTTAGACAATATTGTTCTGTCTATATATGTTCTGTCTAAAAATCATGTAGACAGTTGTATATATTATTTCAGAAAATATTTTGGAAAAAAATGGGCTACTTGGGAAGAGCGTTACCATAAAGGACCCCTGCTGCAGTGTAAGGAACACCTGAAAGCCACAGGGGATGAGTAGCTGAGAAGGGTTAATGGGACAAGAAATTAGAGGCTTAGGAGGAGACAGAGAGTCCTTTTCAGCACTCTACAAAGTCAAACGAATTAATGTAGTGTTCATAGTTTATGGCTGAAGATGGGGACCCTGCAGAAAGTTACTATCTGGAGAAGTCAGGAGCTATTTGTAATGAGTTCTTCTTAATCTAAAAGTGTCTGTTTTTGTTGATGTTTGGAATTGGAAATTATTAGCATGTTTTAGAAGAGCAAGTTTCCTTGTTGCAGTGTGGGAGTAGAAAGCTTAGCAAAACCCTGCCACCGAGATGCTGAATTGCCACACTGGGGTGCTGTAGGCTTCTTTCAGTTGTTCCATACAAAGCTTCCCTTGGTGTCTGGGCAAATAAGGGATAGCGTATAACAGAGGAAATGCAACATTTTTATGTTACGCTTTTACTGCAGTCACAATGATCAAAGGCAAAAGGGTGGCATTTGAAAATAAATTGCTCCAGAAATTAAAACGGTATTTTACTTTGAAAATGGAAAAACATGCTGTAATATGAATATTGATGATGTCATATACAGACTTCTCCTTTCCTGATAAAAAATATAAAATATTTATTCAAAATAGGACTTTTAATTTGAAAGAGGATTTTTCTTAGATTTTCTTTTTTATTTTTAACAGATTGTGCCTTTGTGGATTGCTCCCAACCTGCTAACATTCTCTGGATTTGTCATGATTTTAGTTAATTATTTTCTAATATCTTTTTATGACTGGGACTACACTGCCTCAGGTAAATATCCTTATATTGTAATTTTTCAGAATTACAGAGCTGCTTCTGTCACACTTCTGAATGATACAGGGGGGAACACATACCTGAATCTCACACTCATTCCCTTAACAGGGCTTCATGTGCGTATAGGAGGGTCTGACCTCACATGTGGCATTATAAATTTAGGTCATTTCATTGGAAAAACTTAATTTCATTCCTAAATATGGGTTTCAGGATGTGCTGTTTGAATTCTATGATAATATCCCATTTTACTTAAAGTGTGTGCCAGGATTTTAATGCACAGTCAAAGAACACCCTAATGTTCTTCATAAAACTTTTGTTGGTTTCACATTTCCTTATACCTGAATCCATGCCTGAATGAGTTAATTTCCCTTTCATTACTCCATAAAAAATTCACCTCCTCTCCATTCAAGACTGCTTCTAGACAAAGAAGAAATAGTTTCTAAACGAATGTTTCTTGAAATTCTCAAAGTCCAAACCTATATTTTCTCCTTATGATAGACCAAGTCAAAAGCTATTTGGAGCTGATTGCTCCTGAGCGTAGGCAATGTTCAATTCTGGACTTCTCAGACCAGTTGTTGAAAAAAGAAGAGTGGTAAGCATCTCCCAGGTGGTTAACATATAAAGATCTTTGCTTTTCTTTAAATTAGACAACTTGGGCAAAGCTTAGCACTTTATTTCCTGAAATAAATTTCTTTGTTACTTTTAATTTCTTGTGCATGTGGTTGGATTTGGGAGGTACTCTGCCGTGAGCTGTTTGTACGTTTATTGCAACAATTCTAGAAGCAGAGATATTTGCTAGCAGTTTTGGTTTAAAAACGATCCTGTATGAGCATCAAATTTTCAGAGGCCATGAATCTCCTGTTACATGTTGTGTAACTACCTACCCTCATACTTAAACACTCGCATTTTATTCCATACAGCTGATAATTACCAAGTTCTGTAATAGTATAGCATCCAGCACTGGTCTCTTGATGGGACGATTTCATCTTGACACATTCCCAGTAGATACATATTGAACTCGAAGGTATTTGAGATTGTGACTAAAGTATGTTCTTCTGTGTGCAGTTTGCAAGCCTGCTCTTGGTTTCACAGGAGCACAGTGTCCATCATTTCTGTATTGATTGAAAACGTTCCTGCAATCTAACGAGTCTTTTGAATATCGGATATCTATTCCATGCAAAGGATCAGGAATAAAAGACTTAATTTCCTGGACAGCTGTTTTTCATTCTGCAGTTTGAAAACGTGTAGCTAGGAGTCAGGAAGTGCCATCTTCTCTTTCACACGGGCAGCGCGAGGTGTTGAGTTGAGAGGAAGGTGCTCGGGAGCGTGCCTTCAGGTGCTGGTTCCGGGCGCACCCCTGGGTGCAAGCGTTTCCTCATGCAGGAACCCCAGGGGGCTTCGCAGAGCTTACTGATGGGTTGCTGCTGGCTCACGATGGAGAATGTTTAATTTGAACAGAACGCTCTTTGGAAAAAAAAGATTGATTTCTTGGAAAATAACCTAGGGCTATTGCTGTCAGAAGAGCAGTGACAGAGCCTCGTGTTCTGTCTAATTCAGCTTTCTTTACCGGATTCATTAAAAATATTAGGCACCTTATCAAAAGGAAAAAAAAAAGGTACTAATATCTGTCGTAGTCTAAGAGCAAAATTTTCCTGTTCAGATCCGTATGTTAAAACTGCCATACAACTGCCATTGGTGCTAATAAAAATGATTAGGCTTAAAAGCTATTATTTTTTTAATATTACATAGACATTAACTATTTTTTGATGGGTATTCTTCCCCTGAGCTGTGAAAATTATTGCTTAGCTTCTATTATTATTTTGTGCAATACTAAAGTCTTTTCAGGACCAAAACCCTTTACTTTATCTTCTTTTCTTTACAGCACAAGTATATTCAAGCCTGGTCATTGTTTGCTTGAAATGGTAGAGCTCACTGATGACCCAAGTTGATTGAAGGTCAAAACCAAATATTTAATTCTGTTTGCCATTGTAGGCTAATCAGTGGCAGCTTGTATCTATGTATATGCATATCTTGGTGGATTGCTTTGATATTAACCACTGCTGTACTGACTCACTACCCAATTTATTTCAGGTACCAGTCCTGGACTTGTTCCGACCTGGGTGTGGCTGTTCAGTGCTTTTACCACCTTTTGTGCTTATGCTTTAGGTAAGGTACAATGGAATGATTCACACATCTGACGTCTTCATGTAGTTTTATCTACTAGTTGCTAGGGCTGATTCCAAGATGAAGAGTTATAGTAAATAAATTATTGCTCTCCAAAATTGTTCTCTGAGATGAAAACAAAAAAAAAAAACAAAACAAAACCAATAAGATTAAAGAAAAAACACAACAATTTTTAATGATATATTAAAGCTTCTATGACTACAGCTCTTATCTCTAAAGTTCATTTTTTTTAGAGGAACAATAGAAATCATTGCATAGCAGCAGTCGTTGCTATTTGGTTTCATAAAAATCCTTGGCATGCAGCAGTGACATTCTGAGAAGGTACCTGACACTTTTATTAACAGAGAGTGCTTTCAAAGACAGGGAAAATAAAGGACAAAGCAGAGAAAAAGGAAAATGAATGTAGCATTTTAACCTAGCATTTAAGGCACTTCGGTGCTTATGGTGTGTGTCAAGAGTGATGGTATGACTGGGGTGACCAGCCTGAGCTTCTCATAGAGATATCTTTTTTCTTTTCCCCCCTCTGTGGCTGTTTTTCTTCAATAACACCTTTACATCATTTTCTGTTTCAAATTCCATATTTACTTTTACAGCATACTGATATTTCTAGGTCCATTACACTTTGCTGTGCAGTTTTGTGAAGCTACACCTCAGTGAGTTCAGATGTAGATATGGACTGATGCACATCTTGGAGTGACACGGACATCAGATGGATGTCTTGCTTTCTCTGCAAAGCTAACTCATGCCAAACTAGAGCATGGAGCTTCAGAGCTCCTTCTGGGGGGACTCAGGCTGGTATGTTTACATGGACTACACTGCGCTGTGCAAGTGTGTCAGCTCTTTTGGAGCTGGTTCCTGTAAGGACCTTCATTGCACAGTGTAGCCATATATTTGCATGCCATAGTTAAGATATCTGGGCTAGATACAAAGGTGTTCTACATGTACACTGCAGTGCTGGGCAAAGATTCTGGCCACTTTTGATACCAGACCTGTGCATGTAGAGACATCTTCATTAACCTGGGTGTATCCCATTGTGCATACATCTCTCTCTATATTCTGAATACGTTGGCATTTTACATTCAAGTGGGAGTTTGGGCCAAAATTATTTTGTCCAGAATTTCTTTGTGTTTGTATCTTAAAAATCATTGGGACAACCATCACTTGAAGTAGATTACCAGTCAGATTTCCCTAACAGCTCTCTCTAATCATTAGCAGCAGCAGTAGTTTCTTTTGTGAAAACCATTTGTTTTGTAACTGTAGGAAATGTCATGAAGTGGCTATTGTTTCATAAATAGGAATTCCATATTGGAGCTGTTATTGTATGACACCCCAGAAAGCTCTTTGGAAATTTAGCTTCTGAGGTTCTTAATGGGGATGCTATTTACCAGTGAGGCCTATAGTTCCGAATGCTTGGAAGGCTAGGAGTATGATGTTGACAGTCAAAGCCATAATGAACTGATGTATATGTAGATTTTTGTGTCTGCTGTCCAAGCCACTTTATGAAATATTTAGTCTCAGGTTTAATTCTCCATGGCCAAAGTTTTCCCATTGGAAGATTGCAAAGAGCCATAATAACTAACCAGATATGCAACTTAAGTCTCTCTCAGCTTCTTTTTAATGACACAGTTACTTTCTCCAAATTTCCTGGTATGTTGCTCTTTTTTCCCATTTATTAAGGTGGTTTGGTATATTTTCCCTTTCCATAAAATTGAATGCTTTTAGCTATTATTTTGAATTCCAATATTTAAAAGTGATGTAATCTTTAATAAAACTGAATATTTATAAACCTTCCTGAGACAAAATATAAGAATTCTAAAGCAACGGAAACGTGGGGCAATGTATGTCCTCTTGAACATACACTGTCCTTGAACTTGTCCTTGAACATACACTGTTATTGGCATGAATGATTTCAAAATGACACCTAAAACAGAAAATATTGTTGATATGGACATATAATTTCATGGATGTATTAGAATGAGTCCAGAGGAGGGCCACAAATGTGTTCAAAGGGCTGGAGCACCTCTCCTATGAAGACAGGCTGAGGGCACTGGGGTTGTTAAGCCTGGAGAAGCGAAGGCCCTGGGGAGACCTTATAGCGGCCTTCCAGCACCTAAGGGGGCCTACAGGAAAGCAGAGGTTGGTGAGGCACTGGCACAGGCTGCCCAGAGAAGCTGTGGTTGCCCCATCCCTGGAGGTGTTCAAGACCAGGTCGGTTGGGGCTTTGGGCAACCTTGTCTGGTGGGAGGTGTCCCTGCCCATGGCAGGGTGGTTGGAACTGGGGGATCTTTAAGGTCCTTTCCAACCCAAACCATTCTGTGACTTTATGATTCTATGATATCTTGAAAAGCTAGTGAAACCATGTGGAAAAGGTGTATAAAGATTTCATGAAAACAGTTTAATGCATGTATTATAAAGTTCCCATGTTTCTCCCCATGTCTGCTATAATTAGAAGTTCTGTATTTCTTGACACTATTATGAGTCTAAGAGTTTTTAATAAATTGTCCCTACAACATGAAAACCATTGTTTCATGATGATGTACATACTTTAGTATCTAATGTGAGTATTTTTTGTGACAACCTAAAATAATGTATGAATAGAGGAATCTTTTTTTCATTCTCATTTTAAAAAAGAATCACCCCTATGACTGAATTCTCTTGAAATATGAAAGACCATATAATACTTAGGAATGCTTAGGTATCTATTTGCTACTTAAGTTTAAGAAGCATCCTTTAGTAGAGTAAAGAATTTCTACATTTATACTACACTATTCAAGTAACCTCAAGTTTATACGCAACTTTCTCTCTGTACATTTCAGTAAGATGCTGTTAATTCAATGGCAATGTTAATGGAGAGAGAATATGGCTCAAGACGGGGGCAAGACATGTTTGAAATCTCCTATGAGATCTTTAATTTTTAAAGTTATGAGAACTGTCTCAAGAGCTTTGTATTTGACTTGAGGATATCTCACAGCTGTTTAGGTATTACAGTAGGGAGATCGTCTAAAATCTGTGACAAAATGAAATTCCATGTTTTCCTGGTTTAGATCCCTGAAGTATATTTACATTGAACAAAACCCAGAGTGTTGCCAAATAATCCAGAGAAGTAAGTAGCACGTGATCTGTAGCAGCTGTGGATTCTTTGGTCTCACTTTGCTGAATTGTCCCTTCAGTCAGTTATGGGTTAATAATGCTATCAATAGCTAATAATTGTTAGCTATAGTACCTGCCAAGTAACATAAAAAAAAATCTTTTCCCTGTTATTACAGTGAGCAATTTGTGTAAGATTTGTTCCGTTTACTTTTTCCAAAGAGGTTCAACCTGTGTATTTACATTTCCTCAGAGAAAAAACTACTTCTAAAATGCTCACCAGTGCAGTTACAGAGTGGAGGCTAAGGGTTTGACAATACAGCCAAGAAAAGATACAGCTGCTAGACCTTCCTCCTTCTCCCTGCCTTCCCCGTCCCTCCTTTGTGCCACCTCCACTGCTTTTCATACACTCGCAGAGCCAGCTCTGTTTAGTGAACCAGAACCAGAAAAAAACTTCATGTTTGGCTGTGGGTCCTCCCCTGCTCAATGGCAATGAATTCTCAGATTGACTCAAGCCACACTGTCAAACTGTATTGCAGAGTGAGGTCCACTACAGTGTTTAGGCATCTTTCACTTAAGCGATCAACACGTAACTCAGCTTAACAGTAAGGTACTCTTGTGTCCTAAGATTTCAGCCAAAATTCTCTTTAAAATAGCTTATATAGGCACAGACACAAATAAGTTTTGTGAAATTGGCTCCATTTAACTGTTAGTCATTGGGTCATTTAGCATCAGGTAGCACAAATGCCTTAGTGAATCTATCCCACAAGCATGCTCTGTGAGTCTGAAGTCTCAGAAGGTCCACAACACCAATGGACAGTTGTGGAGCCAAATGGACACATTTCTGTGCTTTTATTGAGAAGCTGGTTGCATGGACTGACATAAAAGTGTGTTAAGGCCACTAGGGACAAGTAATTATGAATGTCTTTCTAAAGCATGTAAGGATGGTGGCATTCAGTAGAAGAACTGAGGTAAGGACAACGTTACATGAGAACTGAGACAAATATTTTATGACCAATACTGACGTGCTGGTATTGAAAAGACTATTGTGCCTCCATTTGCTGTCATCAGTGTATTTTTCCCATGTTATATATAGCAGTGAATTGTAGGTAAGTATATATATATAGTAAAGTCTATGTGAAGAAAGTTAACTTCTCTTGTTGTGCTCTAATTCTTTCTTTCTTTTCCTTTTGCAACCCTTTCAGACTCCATAGATGGGAAACATGCTCGAAGGACTCAGTCCAGTAGTCCTCTGGGAGAACTATTTGACCACGGGCTGGATAGCTGGGCTACCTCCATTTTTGTGCTCTCTTTTTTTTCTGTCTGTTCCTGTGACAATGGGAAGACTGGAGTTTCTGTATATACAATGTATATGTATTTAAGCATTGTCTTGTTTAACTTTATGTGTTCACACTGGGAGAAATATAACACGGGAGTTCTTTTTCTTCCTTGGGGATACGATCTAAGCCAAGTGGTAAGTATTTATCATTCCCGTTTTATTTTTATTTTTTTAACTATGTTAGTGTTTTCATAATATTACAGAAATAGAAAAATATAGCTCAAGGCAAATGTATTTGGCTGAGAGTTTGAATGTGAAATAGCATAACCCTAGAAGTAATTCAAAAAATTTCCTGCATTTGCAAAGAAGGGAAATTCTCAAGCAAATTGTCAGCATCAGGGATTCATTGCCTTGCAGGAAAAAGAAAAAACTTGCAGCAAGCCTAGCAGCCAGATGGCATGCGTGAGAATGTCATTTAACTGCATTTGATTTGTGATATTAACAAAAATCATTATGCTCTCTAAAGCCATAAGCAATTTTCCCACAAACACTAGGTTCTGAGGCACTATGCAGATTAGTCCAAACAGTGTTTATTAACAGTAATTATACAGTTATACATCGCTAGACCTGACCGATTCTACCACCTCTTACGTAGCACTTGGTAATGTAAATAGCGTTGTACTGTACGGCGAGCGTTAACTGTCGTCGAGTGACTTCTACACTTATGGAAAAGTCACACTGTTGAAGGTCTCCTCTTTGGGCATGGTGTAACACAAATAACCTGTCAGTCCACAGCCAGTTCACAGGTGACTCCTTGCCTGGCTTACAGCCCTGCCGTGAGGTGGGCCTCTTGAGAAACATGCCCAAATGCACAAGTGAGTAGTAGCAGTAGTAGCAGCAGCAGCTTCGTTGCATCGCCAAGGGGCCAGTGCTTGGATTTTGGGGCTAACTAGCTTCTGAGATAGCCAGGCTCTTGCAGCCTGAAGAGCACACTCCCAGTCTTCTCGGCTTCCTGTCACAGGCATGAGATGAAAGGTACAGCCAACTCTACATAATTGAAAAGAAGTTTGACAGACGTTCAAATACGTGTTTTAATGGAAATAGAGTATTTGAATTAATGGCTGCAGATGTACTGCTGTAAACATAATCAGAATCCAGTGGTTTGAGAACAGCTCGGAGACGGTGGTCCAGCTGTGGCGCATCTGTTTCATCCCCCAGAAAATCGGCTCTGGGAGAAGGAGTTGGCTCAGGACTAAGACATTAGGCAGCCAGCTGGTCTGCAAGTTTCAGCCATAGCTCTGTAAGGCTTCTTAGTGAAGTTCCTTCGGCCGGAGAGGAGTGGCTGTGTTCATACTGATTTCACTTGTTGCTTGAATGACCACTGTAGGTATAAATGGGCATATGTAGAAAGCTTTTTTTGATTGCTGCAGCATCAGAACTGTATTAGTGCTTAAACGTGAGTGGATATCAACTAATGGAGCAGTACTGTGCACTCTGCCGGTGCTTTTAGTGACCTAGGCCTCTGTGACAGCTTTCCCATCTGGAAAATAATGCTAATAACACTTCCCTGCCTCACAGATTTGTGGTAAGGCTTAATTTCAGTTAAGTTTGTCAACTGTTTTGGTTAACTCGGATGCAAGGTGCTAACGAGTATTATTTCCTGTTTCCCTTTGATGCTGGATTGCTGTCCAGGATGCTTTCTTTCTAGTAACTTCTGTGGTGATTTTTTTTTTTACAGTCAAAATGATAAACATACAAATGTAAAGATTTTTTAATGCTTTTTAGTACAACCATCAACAGTGGTGCTCTGTAAGTCAGTTTTCCTATCTGTAAAAATTAGCTTTTGTAGTTGTCGTTTTCTGTAAACAAAAAAGCAATATATAACTTGTAGATCAAGGTAGTATTTTTTTTTCTTTATTCATTAGTACAAACTAAATACTATGCACACCAGAAAGCCCATACATATTTTTTTTCCAACTGTTCTAAGCAGTCTGGTAAAAGATTTTAATTATCCACCAGACATTGCCTTGGTCTTTTTTCTTTTGTTTTGTAAACCAGTTCAGCAATGTCATATGATGTGTGCACTAATAAATGTAGCTCTTCATCTCCAGCTACTGAAGGAGAGGATATGGAGGACAGTAGCAAATGGCTAACGATAAATAGTAAAGTTAATGTTACCCTTGCAGTTTTTTTGTTTGTTTGGCTGGTTTGGTTTCCCCACTACTTATCTGCCAGACATTGCCACAGTTGCTTGCAGAGGAAGAGGGTGAGGAAGCACTCGCAGGCTGCTTTCAGGCCGATTCCAGGCGGTTAGCTCTTGGTTTCCTCCATGGCATTCCTACCAGGCTGCCTCTGGGCTCTCTCTTAAATAATTTCACCGGTGATACGATGCTATCGCTTTGGCATGCCAGACATGCAGGTGGTCTGGTCCCCTACTTCTGCTTTTAAAATGTACGGCATCCAGGGACTTCGGACTTCATTATCGTCACAAAGCTCAGGAATACTGTAATTAAGGTAAGCGTGCGGATAAGTGACTGTTGACCTTAATGAAAACATAACTGGCAGGTAGCTTCCCAGGACACTGCTGCTGAGTCAGCTCCGTTGTATATAAAGAGAGGCAGCCCTCTCTGACCGGCTCTGCGTTAGCTGTGGTATTAAAAGAGCTGTTGTTCATCAGGAAAAAGTGCCTCATTATGAACAGAGAAATTTGTGGGACTTCTGCAGATCACACTTTTTTGTGACTTGATGACTCATCAGAACTGGTAACCTAATTACGGGAGCTGGGCTGTAGCTGGCATTCCAATTAGCTTTGATTAGAGCAGACAGCCATTTATAGGAAGCTGTGTCGTGTAAACTTGAAAAATGGCTGTGATCGGTCTGAAAGAGCTGGTCAGAGGGCTGCTGTGTTTGTGGGCCGAGCATCTGCAGCAGTGGGAGCTCTTCCCCACTCTCCTCCCCCCGGCACAAAGCTGTCCTGTGCTTGTCCTCTGCAGGCAGGGAGAGATGCAGAGGAGCGGCCTCCTGTTACCATATCGTCCAGACAGTTTTTGATATGTTTTCAAGTGAGCACACCTATTAGAAACCACCAAAGTCATGGCTTAAAAAGAAACCCCGGGTACTTTCTGTGGGAAATTATCTCAGATACATCTTGTGAAAATTATCACTTTTTTTTCCTTTTTTTTTTCTTTTTTTTTTTTTTTTCTGGTCACAAGCCCAACCAAAGAAAGCTAGTATAATACCTGCAAATTAAGTTTCTTGGAGACAAAAGGACAAAGCTTTCCTGAGAAATGACAATTTTGGGCTTCCTGCCATGTGTTAATTTTTACAGACATTCCCTTGGTTATTTAAAAATCTGTTTTCCCCTGAAAAATGTAGTATTACCTAATTCTGCTGTGGCTTTTTATAAGCCACTGCAGTTGAGTCCATAGGAGGGGAGCAGAGTATTCATTGTTCTTTAATGTGATGCTGTGATACCTCTGCTGACATCGGTGCTGTAAGCTTTACACCTGCCTTAAGTGTAACAGGGACGTACCCTTCGTTTTCTTAAATACCAGATTAAAAGTGAAAATAAGAACCCTGTTAGAACTGCAGTGACTCAGGTGGCTTGCACATTCCCTCCTCTCACTATTCCCAGCCAAGAGGGCAAGCTGGAAAAAAAATAAAAAAGAAAAAAAGCAGGAAAGCACAAACATCAGATGTGAAAGGAAGCAGGCAGCTCTTTGCTCTCTCCAGCACTGCTCTGCCACTGCCAGGAGTGGATGGCCAGAAGCTCTGTGTATGGTAGAGCCTGATGGCACGGAGATGCAGACCACAAGCCCCAGGTTTTCAGTCTGAGGTGCTTCCCTTGTTGGTTCCCATGTCTGCTTGCCTGCCTGGGACAGTCCCACCTACAGTCCCAGCGAGAAAACTCTGCTTGCCCTGAAACTCCAAATAAATGAAGTGTATGACACGGGCAGCAATGTCAACATTGTAGAACTTGCTTTTGTCCTTTCTTTCAGTATCTGTCATAACATGGGAAGGAGACTTTTGGATGCTATGTGCCAGGTTTTCCTATGACAAGCAGTTTGCGAAACTTATGCTGCAATATTTTAAATATCCCCTTTTCCCGGGAAGTGCTGTGGCAGCCAGTGTTTCAGCAATCAACAAAGAAATCCAGAGCAATGCACATCACAGCTGTTAAAAATGTCCGTCTCCTCTGAGGGACAAAAAAAAGTCTATTAAAAAAATAAATAAAGATGTGCATCTGTCAATCTTTGGTCACATTATCAGAATTTAGTGTCCTTCTATTTCAGGTTAAATAAAACATTTACCTTCAGCATTTTTCTAAGAAAAAAATAAGTGACTGTTTTTCTGGTGAAGAAGTAATATTTATCATTATTTAGTTTAAAGGTAGGAGTGCACTGGAGTGCTTCATGTTTACTCTTAGGAAAATGTCATATTTTATATTCAGGAGAAAACATAAACTTGTATTTTAAATGACTTTGCTCTCTAGATGTTCAGTTTGAGTACTGTGTTAATGGAAGGCATTTCAAGACACGATCAATTAATATTATTGTAATATGCTAGCGAAACTGAATATTACAGTAAAATTACTATCGTTTTGGTAGAATCATAAAAATTTAAAAGCATAGTGTATTTTAAAAAATGATGAGGAAATGTTTGATTTTTCTTGTGTAGTACAACATGCAGCATATTGATGAGCATGTGTGCAGAACACATTAACCTACAAATTAACACCATCTATTTTTTTGTCAGCAGTAAGTACTATTGCCTCATAGATGAGGCCTTGGCAAACCAAAAATTGGCCTGGTCAAGATGCTGCAGAATCCAATACTGTATATGTCTGACACTCACTTGCAATACAATCCTTACTTGTGTTATTTAATTTGGACTTCTCATTTTGCAAAATGTTTTAATTACGTGTACTTGCTAAATACAAGCTTTACATCTGAGAAGTCCTAAATCCAATCAATGTCAGAGATGGGAATAAAAAACCTGGCCATCTTTTCACAAGTAGAATTGTTCAGTTGCACTTAGGAACACAACTTTACATTACATTTATATATGTATGTATGTATTTGTTTATTTTTACCAGCAGTGCCTTTTAAAACAGCCTCATGTTTATACAGCTTATCAACGTACTTAACTTTTGTCTAATAATTCTGACAATCTTCAATTTTTGCTAATACAGCTTAGATCAAGGGACACAGCCAGTTTCTCATCTTCCCAGCTTTCTAAAGGAGATCTGCGAGAGTGCTGCAGTTAAGTCAATGTGGTGGTTGTTATGAATTTCAGTGATGCTGGGGCCTCAGTTAAAATTCTCTAAAAAATGAAATACCACAGAGCTGAAGCCAGAGAGTGTTTCTCATAGACAACATCTGCTCAATGAGAGACAATCTCAGCCTGTGAGCGCTGAATCACCGAGTCCCAAGGCGCAGGGATTCCCTAGAGAGCCTGTTGCATCAACGCTCCTGTTCCTAGAGGTGTGCTGGCATCTGACAGCGATACTCATGAATGTACTGCCAAAAATACTGACTGTTATAGTGGATAATACTGAAGTTCCCCTTTCATCACTTGCCAAAAATATCTGTTCAGAATTCAACGTGTGAGGGTAAATTCAGGCTCTGTCAAAGCCAGTTGGAGTTTTGCCCTCAACTCTTTTGGGGCCAGGAGTCCAACCGTCACGTCTTATGGATAACATAATGCAATTTCTTTAGGAAGCCAAATGTTAGCTCTGTTGTACTAGGTTGTAAAACCCATTGTACGCATCCTTCATTTAGACCAATTTTTTTTCAATGGCCCACGCTAGGATTTTCGTACTAGTGCCTGCTTTTCTCCATTGCAGATCTCTTGCTTTTTCTTGCACAGGCAGTTCATTCATGCAGTCCTGCAGTGCCCCATTCAAGCAAATTCTTTGCAAGTTATGTAATGGTAGGGCAAGAATCTCGCATTTAGATACAGAGAAGTGAAGTCAAATAAAGCAACATCTAAATGTAATAGGAAGTTTAATCAACAGCAGTGTTCTGCTGCTAATCCGTGATCTTAGCCTGTTATCTAGAAAAAAGAGTTTTGTGTACCTTTAAATCAGCATTTGTTTTATTTAGAAGACTGGAAATGTGTTTGTCAAAGTTATAAATGAAGAAATACATAACGTAGTAAAAACTGCCAACAGCCCAAACCCAAAGAAGCACGAGCAGGAGCGGGGCGCGAAGCCGTGCCGGCTGGTGCCCTCACCAGCAGGAGCTTGTATCGAGGGAGAGGGAGGGCACAGGCGGGGAGGGCATCAAGGGCAAAATGGCCTGGGAACTGCTCCATCACGTTCGGTGCTGTGGTTGCAGGTTGCATACCTAAAATGGTGGAACTTGGCCAAATTTGTGCTGTAAGCCTTTGGTGGGCAGCGCTGCTACGAGTCATACCATGGGTATGAAAGCTTCGCTATAGGAGCTATAGAGTTTTGGCTGCATTAAGATTTCTGACCTCACCTGTGTTTCAAAACTAGCTCTCAATAGAGAGTAGAAATGACATTTACCTCATTACTGAAACCAGTGGTACTCAAGCATGTTAGGCTTGGGGTTTGCGTATGAGTCCTTTCGGTCTTAATGAAGTTTGACCACTTATTTCTTTTTGTATCCTGTAATGATGATTTCTGTCAAACAAATTAAAAATCAGGGAAGACTTCAGCTCCCTGCTCATCCTTCGATTTCTTCACATTCAATGGAATTTTGTGATGATTTCAGGTGAACTTATATATGTATTTTTTTCCCTTACAGTAATTTTGGTATGATCAGTTCAGGGTGCTGAGCTGCAGAATTAATCATATCAGTTATCAGCAAGTTGCTTGCTGACTTCTAAACCACTTTGCCTGAACGTTACTCTGAACATTGCTTCACTACTTACAATTAGTTGTTTGTGATGGCAGCATGAGGTCCTGTAATGCGGAGACTTGCACTTGTACTAAGAAGATAAGTGAAATTCTGTGCCTTTAGAAGTAAAGGATTAAAAATACTTTATCCTTTTTTCTATAGGTCTTAATAACAGCATATCTGCTTACTGGTCTTGTTGGTGTGGAAGTTTGGCAGAAGCCTTTCCTGTTTGGTTATTACATTACAGATGTATTAGTAATCTTGCTTATAGGTAAGTGTCCGGATCCATGGAAAACTTTACTGTTTTTTTTAATTATTTTGAATAGATGATTCTTGTATTTCCTTTATAATTTCTTTTTCCTTTTGCAAGTGCTGGCTAGTCCAAAAGCTACAAGAATAGATGTGATTAATAGGGTTAATACTGGAAAACTTTAAGCTGGCAGATCATTATGGAAATACTTTTTCCTTGCTGAATTTGTATCTGTAGTACTCAAATAATGCAAAAACTGTTCCTTAGTTACATGTGCAGATGAACGCTCTGTACTGGTTGTTTTTCAAACACTGTTTTTCTCAGGAACTTCGAATGTCACTCCGGTAAAATGTTGTTTGCATTTACATATGGTGTAAAATTAATGTTTTGGCCTGCAGCACACGATGATCCAAAACATTATGCATAGAAGGAAGAAAGGTATTATTTAAATAATGTTAGGCAGCATAGGTGTAAATCTTAAGAAGGTCCTAGATGGTTTCTAGGCTATTTTTAGAATTACTTTCAGAGCAGAAATGATGCATTTTTCATACACAGCAATGGCCTATTTGTTCATTACTCAATACTGTCAGTGTAGTTTGAAATAAGCACTGATCATCTTTCAACTGCTATAGCTAGACTCAGAACAAAGGATTTACATTTTAATGAACTAAAACCATGGTAGGCTTCGATGTGTTGCTTGAAAGGTGAAGAAATCAGATATATATATAAAAGAGACTTTTATATGAACATACAAATTATGACAAGAGGGCCCCAAAGGAAGTGTTTGGCACAGGCAGGGCAAATAGAAATGCCTTCAGGCCTCGAGCCAAATAAAGGACTTGGATAAAGGTGTTTTTGCCTCCAGCTAGGAGCTACCTGACCTTTTCCTGGGGGTACTCCTGAAGCCACTACGTTGACACAGGTTCTCTTCACCTTTCCTGCAGAGATACAGCAGATGCTGTCCCCAGCCTCAGAGGTGCTTACCAGCGTTCATGGATTTTAAAAGGCTCTTTGCAACCACCCCGGGCTCAGGCTTTGCTTTCTGTTAGCAGCATGTGCAAGGACGTGTTTTTGACAGCCCTTTGTGCTCTAGCCTGGCTGTGAATTTGACCATGTGCGACCAAGGTTGAGTGGTCTTTTTATTTGTCAGGCCTGTTTTGTGTGCTCTGCGGAAGGGAACGAAAGGAAAGGGAAAACCCAGCAGCTGCCCTTTCTGTTGGCAATGAATGATTCAGAAGGCCAGAGGTGTAGCTAGGAATTGCCCTCTGGTGGCTGCAGGGCAGTGAGGGACGGCAGAGGGCTCTGGAGGGCCTGCTGCAGGTCCGGCAGAGATGATGGGTGCTGGCCTGCGAGGGAGACGTGTGCTGGTGGTGTCTGCCCGCAGGGACCAGCCCCTGAGCACCCTCTTTCCACCCTACGCACATCGCTCCGGCTGCTCCTGCTGTCAAGGCACATGACAGCCAGTTCAGGGAGTGAAGAGATGACTCCCCTTGCGCTTGGGCAAAGGTTTAACTCAAGCTAGTCAACATATTAGGAAGATTTGTGCTAGGAAAGCACGTCGGTGTGACACAATCTGCAGAAGCAAGCATCCTTTTTCATACTCTACTGTAAAGCAAAGCTTGATGGAATAGTCCCTCGGAGTAGGAAAGAAACACCACTTGTGCCTGATGTGGTATGCTTGCGTGAATGGATCTATAAGCAGCGAACTGGGTACTTCCTCCATCATTGTCCCGAGCAGAGCAGATGTAACTAAGAGCCAAAAACCTCTTTAAAAACACTGTCCATCACACACTATCTATAATGCCATTTAACGGGGTGACTTCTGCAGCTTAATTCAAGCAAGTTATGGGTTGAAAGTGTGCAAGAAATGATCTTGGTTGACTGCATATTACCCCATTTATATGGTGCTTAGTAATTCTTTTAAAAACAGAGACTATGTTTAAATGTTAAAAAAGTAGCATCCTTCCACTTAGGATCATGCTGATCCAGAAAGGACTTCAACTTCATCGCAGGTTTGAATCTCAGTTCAGCAATAGTGATTAAAGTGTTTATCATTGGACAACCTGCATGCAGTGAGTATGGATACGTAAAGTTTTTAGAAGCTTCCAGTAAATCTCAGGACCCCACTGTGCTGAAAAAGTGTCAGTCTAGTCTATGCCAAGGGCTGAGCAAGCAGGAAGATTGAATTGTTTTCCCCCTTGCAGAGGCTGCAGCAAGTGTGCCTTGCTCACTCCGGGAACCCCCTCTCCAGCATGCTCAGTGAAATGCCTTTGTGGCTACTCAAAAACCAGAGCGATGCAGTGGGGCCTCAGATGCTTTTTATGAGTTTGTTTCCCAGGACCCTGAGAGGAGCCATTAAACTGTAACTGGCTATCCTTAACCCTCTGGTGGCATTTAAGAGCCACTAGTGTTCGCGCTAACAATGGGGCTACGTCTGCCTCATCAGTACTTGGCGAAGCGTGTGCCTGCAGCTCCCTGCTTCTACTGTTCTGTACACAACAGGAGCTCAACTGCTGAGCTGTCCCTTTCCCGAGAACAGCTGGGCTTTAGCGAGTACCTTTTACAGCGGGAGGGAATCCAAACGAGAAGCACAAGAGTGGAGTTTTTCAGATGTCTTTCCTGGAGTTTCTGGGAAAAAAAAATGGAAAAAGAAAAACACATATAACCTGAGGATGAACTCCGCTCCGAGCACATCCCCAGTGGAAGCTGTGGTATCACCAGGTGACACTCACCCACTGAAAATGGAATTTTTATCAGGTGCCAGAACACACAAAGATATACATAAAAACCGCAGCAATACCAGTGTTTAGATTAGATGTTTTAGGAAAACCTCCCAAGAGAGAGAGTTTTACGTATGTCCCTGCGAACTGTCTAGCACACTGTGAACACCTGTACGAAGGTCAAGTCTTGGGCTGCTGAAGAGTGCCCTTGGAGGACTCCCACATGAAGCTGAAAAACTTCTGCATAGTATTTTATGGGAGGTCTGCTATCTAGCAAAGGGGCAGCTATCATTTTCGCAGGCAGTGAATGCATTTCCATCCTGAAGATCCAGTCCTTAAGCCCCCTAACACACACCTAGCTAAACATCAAACAAAATAAGCAAGGCTATTCTTACGTTTCCAGAGTGTGTTATCCTGGCTTCTGGACAGAAATGTTTTTGTTTGTTTGTTTGTTTTTTCCTGTTAGCATGAAAGTAGCCAAACCTTTCTAAAGGTATGTGCCTGTGTGCTCAGCTGCAACCAATTACTTCTTGTCTCAGCAAGGCTTTTGTGGATGACACTCCAAAAGCCCTGCTGGGATTTAACCACCACTGTCCCATAGCATTATCTGGCTAACTAGGGTCTCTTCAAAGGGCACCACTGAGGTGAGAGCTATAGTATCAAGAAGAGAAGGCTCCGGGGAGACCTTATAGCAGCCTTCCAGTGCCTACATGGGGCCTACAGGAAAGCTGGGGAGGGACTCTGTGTCAGGGTGTGTAGTGATAGGACAAGGGGGAATGGCTTTAAACTAAAAAAGGGGAGATTTAGGTTGGATATAAGGAAGTAATTCTTCACTCAGAGGGCGGTGAGGCACTGGCACAGGCTGCCCAGAGAAGCTGTGGATGCCCCATCCCTGGAGGTGTTCCAGGTCAGTAGTACCCAGATCCAACTAGTGAAGCTCATGCTGACCCAATTTTTCAAAGTACAGGTTTGAACATGAAATGTGAATGGTGTACTAACAGCTGTCGGAGATCGGAAACTTGAACTTTCTTTTAGAGATGAGGCCAAAGTATTCAGAATTTTTTCCTATGATGTGTACAGGATTATTACAGACCTCTGCAAGGAGTGTGTGTGACTTGAGGTGCACTCATTCTCTGAGCTACTTAAGTATATGAAACAGGGAATAAGTATGTAAATGAAAAAATATTAGCAGCAAAAAGGCTAAGCCACACCATTGGGAACATGCCAAGTATTTGAATTTTGTAATACTGAGAAAACATAGTTATCCATCTAAAACGGTGTCTTGTACTTAAATAGTGTCCTCTGTCATACGTATCGAAGGAGGACACTGAAGTCCATGCAGACGGTAGTTATACAACAGCCTGCTCTTTCTTCAATGTCATGAAAGGTTTGGAAGGCCATGGTTAAACAATGTTTTCCATAAATCCATTCAGCATATCTGCATCAGAGCAGGCAGGCAGATTGCTTTTGGCTGGAGCAATCTGGACGTGGTCCTCTACCTCTGCTCTAGGGAGCAGCTGCAGTGAGGCACCTTGCTCTCCCATAAAAAAACTGATGATCCCATGAGCCTTCATAACAGTGCAAAGTACTGATCACGAAGTCAACTTAAATGCACTTCTGATGGTGGAAGGAATTTTTCTTTTGCATATTTACATGTATTACTTATAAATGCTTTCTGGTTCGTGCCAGTAAGTCATTCTCTAGTGTTTTCCTGTAATTCCCATTGTGAGTTAGCTGATCTTTCCACCTCACTGGTGGACAGTTCAGTGATTAAATGTTGAGTGATATGTTTTCAAAACGTTACCACTCCTACAGGCCCTGACTAGCCTTGTTTTAAAAGTGTAGTTAACATGAGTTGGCTTCTACTTGTCTGTCACCAACTTAACATTTATTAAAGCATTGTTGTGACAGATTGTACAAGGCTTCTTTGAAGTAAAGGGTGTGAAATACTCACCTGTCACTCAAGATCAATATAAAAAGCAATGTTGGAGTAACCCATCTGAAGCAGTCAGAACAATAACCCAGAAAACAAGAGCACTGGGGGCTGGCGGCAGTGTGGTTTCAGAGGATGCTGATCACAGGTGGGAGTGGGATCGATGGTGTTGACCCCATGATGGTGATCATAATGATGGTGAGGAGTCATTTCACATGCAGTGAGAGCCACATAAGAAAGTCAAATAAGGGGGCTCACCCATCTGAGCCCTTCTGGAAGGCAGCCTTGGATTTTCAACTAAGGGCACCACGTCTTAGGTGTTTGATTTTTGCTGTACTCAGAAAAAGAGAGTTAAGCTTACATGGTTTGTAAATAGGACCACATCAAAGCAGCAGCTACATCCATAAACTAGTTTCTCAGTCTGTACTAAATCCCTCCAAATACTAGTTGTTAGCTTGCAGCTCACTTCAAAGAGATAAATGCAGTGTGGTCTTTCCTAGACTCTGAAAATAAGCAATGAAATCAGCAAGCATGATAAATGCATCCCTTTACAGTCCTTATATTCAAGAAGTCTGAGGTGCTAAACATCCAAAACATACATCAACTTTGTGCATGAACACAGTGCTTATGTCAGCACACTGCTCTTAATCCATGTAAAGTCATTTCATAGTGTGTAGATGTGTTCAGGTGTACTTTTCATCTGTCCTTGTATTGCTTAATGTATGCAGACTTTACAGGATCAATTAAATCTGAAAATTGTATATACATTTTCTAGGAGGTTTTTTTTTTTTTCCCCAATTACTAAGTGGTTTTAAGATTGCCATTTTATATAATAATAAAACATACTTTTATAGCTACTGGACAGCTCAACATGCAATTATCTGTTTGGACAACCAATTAAGCAGTTGTCTTCTCAAGAAATGCCAGGGAAAATCATGCAGTTCCACAAAAAGCTGCTGCTCCAGTTATAAATTCTAATGAAGCTGACTTTCAGGCGCTGATCAGTGTGCTAAACGTTCAGTTGCTAAGATTTTTTCATGTGTCTCGCTGCTCTAAATGTGGAAGACATTCAGAAAAAATGTGGAAAAAATATTTAAAAGACATTACAAGATAATACTGATACCTACATTTTTTTTGGTGTGTGTATAGTAGAAAAGGAAGATAAATGGCAAATTTAACATCCCATTTTGTTAAAGCAAGCATTGACTATGATGAATTATCAACCTAGAGAAATACGGGATATTGAAGAATAAGAGAGGAGGGTGATGGTATTTAATTTCTGGACTGAAATGCACCTACAACTGTTAAAGTGTTTTTGCTGAGTTAAATTTCTGCAATATGTGAAATCAAACGTCTGTGCAGAGCTCTTCATTGCCACCAAAATGGGAGGAAGATTCACTGCTCTGGGACTTGTGTTTCTGGGGAAGGACGAGGGGAGTGGAAAGGTACCCATCAGAAAGAATTTAGAATAAGAAAGGTGTAGAGAAGATAAACAGCTAAGATAAGCACTGCTCTTCCTTTGAATCAGCATAATTTGGTGAAAACGAGTTTTCGTTGTCCTGGCTACCTACTTAGAATTGCTTTTTATTTAGCATTGTTCAAAATCTTTGTAGTTTGGTGTGTTCAGGAGCACATTCACCTGAGATAGGTTTCTGGCTTTGCTTGAAAGCCAGCGTGGGCCTCTTTTGTTGGTAAATGGAAGAGCATTGTCTAGAACTGGCAGCAGTGCTGGCATTCATTTCTTTGCAGGTACAGCAGCCACACCAAGTAACAACAAGTAAATTGGGCCACGGCACCATAGCCCTGCAGTCTGCTGGCCTTCAGCAGGCTTGGGGGCATGCTTTAAGATGCCCTCGTGTAACTTAACTTAATTACATTACTGCCAGTCTAGTGTAACATCTCAGACAAATGTAGTACACTATCTGTCACATTAGCTTTTTTTTTTTTTTAAATTTGCTCAGAAATATCCCACAACTAACATCTTACAGTTCAGAATTGAATTTGAAAGCACTAAATGAAATCTAAAGCTGTTACTAGAACTGATGGGAATTACCTTTTTGGTCCTTTCTTTACACACATATATAGGCGTATGTCTGTGCTTATGTATCTATGTTCATAGGTTTATAAATCTGTATGCATATATATACAAATTTGGAAAACAAGATATGTCTTTATTTCTGACATATCTGTAATCCCGAATTCCTGAATGCATTGTTGTTTTTGTTGTTGTTGTTTTTTAATACAGACAAAATAATTCCCAATAAAGAGCTTTGTAAAAGCTTGTTTCTCTGAAAAGAGAGGCAAGATAGCACAAGGCTCAGGATTTGGGCTTGATACCTTCAGCCTAGCATGACACAAGAATTCCCTGTGTGTATCTGTGCCACCCATCTGTGCTTTAGTGTTTCTGCCCCGAGAGCAGAGCTGTTTTGTTACTGTTGGGCTTCAGGATTTAAATAGGCTAGGGAAAATATTAAATGTGAAATTAAATAGTACTGCAACAGCAGTGATACTTTTAATAAATACTTGTGGAGTTCTATTTTATATAGTGTGATAAAAACTTCTAATGCACTAAGCTTGATTAAAAAAAAAGATTTTAAAATAAAATAGGCCATTAAAAAAAAGAAAAAAAGCACCAACACCATCCCTCGGGCAGTGCTAAGGTGGCTGAGTGCCAGAGGGACAGCCTGGTGGCTTTCCAGGCTGCACCTTTTGTTCCCTGGACCAGCATGGAATGGCAGCAATGTGGAAGCAGCAGTTTAGCTCCTGGGCACAAAGAACTCCTTAATGCCAATTAAAAAGCAGACTTAATGAGTACCAAAAGCAGCCCCCGAGCCAGGCCTCCTTAGCTAAAAAAAGATGGGGAAGGCAACATGTCGTAGGAAATGATGGAATTTTGAAAATCCCATAAGAAACAGGGGAACACCCTTTGCCTTCCCTACCGCATCCTCAGCTCTCACTCCGTTAAAGGGAAGCTGCCTCAAAATACAGAGGAGTAACTGGTGTAACTGTCCCGTTCAGAAAGCGACTTTTAGCTAGCTTGGGGATTGTTTGTGGTCAGTGTGTTATTTCTAACTAAAATGGCACTTCATAAAAATAACAAATCATTGGCAACCATTGGTCTTTGAATTCTATTTCTAGTTCCAGTCTCTATTTCTGTTCCTCTTGGTTGCTTTTCTCCTAACAAATCAAACTTCAGGATTGCAGCAGGAAATTTAGATTTAACCTCAAGAGTCAATGTTTTGTCTCATGTCTGCTCTAATGTGATGCAGATGTTGGAACTGCTGTACGTAACTCAAGATTTTATTGAACTAGCCCTCCCTGCCTAATAGAAAACATAGCTAACTGTAGTGCACATACAACACAAATAATTCTGAAGGCACTAAGCTTGTGAATTTTATAAATATATTTACAAAATACTTGGGCTATTACTTTGATTGCACAGCCTTCAGCTCTTTGATACAGAGTTTCTGCAATGGTAAAGAAGCAGAGTTCTTTGTCCTATCTGTTTTAAGAAGCAACAACAAGTAAACACATGAAAATGCAATACCTGAAATTATTTACAGCCCGGACATTGTTTTTCCAGTTCTTTGTTTCTTCCTCTTTAAAAGATAATCAGAAAGACTGGGGAAAGAGAATATTTATTGCATCCCTTTTTATGTCTTTCGTTTTCCAGCAATCCTGATCTCCACTGTTCCTGCTCTTTTAGTTTGCCTTCTCTTGAGTTGCCACTCTGGCCATGCTAAAGGCTTAGATGTGTCTTTGCTGAGGACTGAACAGTAAACACTGACATTGCTTGAGACTCTATTAAGACATGTTGGCCCCAGTACAAAGTGCTGTGAAATAGTTCTTACCTGTGTCCATTCTTACTGCCTTTTAATTTGCCTAATTTCTAATAACCAGGTAAGAGTTTGCTGCCCTGACTCTACACTGCATTTCTTAAATTAAGTTTTTAAAGGTAAAACCGGAAAGTTTACAATATCGGAGTGCTGTTCTTCCCCATAAAAAATGTTAATTATGTATGCATTTAGTGCTCCCTCAATAATCCTTATGCCTTATAATACTAAAGCCAGGCAGAAATATACTACATAGAGCAATCTCCAAGCAGCAAACAGAGCAGGTAAAGGCACTTGATACACAGAAAGTGGGAAAACCCAAACCCAAACCAAAGAGCTCCGTAGGGAAACACATAGAACATGGGTGTCACAGATTAAAGTGGGGTTGTATAAATTCTCACCCACTTAGGCTGGCTAATATTGTTGCTTTTATTAAACCTTGAATGCCAACTCTTAGCTGGAGTCTTTCTTTGTCCCTCGGATGGACCAGCAGACCGTGTGTGGGTGTTGCACTGTGTATCAGTGGGTCTTCAGCCAGCTCCAGGGCTCTCCGCAGCAGCAATGCAGAGAGACACAGCGTTAACAAAGGCACATTCCTCGTCCTTTGTCAGTTAAAGCTGAGCTCCAGAAAGGTCAGAGCTGTATTTAAAAAAAAAAAAATCAGACAAAAAAAATCGTCCAAATGATATCATGAAAATTAATTCATTTACACCACTGTTTCAGCAAAACAACTCATTATTTTAATCTCGGTATATTGAATTAAAAACCTATTATTTCCCCACTAATGTGGGCAGCACTGTTGGAGGTTAATTGTCCTTATATATTCCACTGGAAAGCTTTTGGTGTCAGACTCGTCTCTTTCTACATGAACAGAGATCAGCTCATGCAAAATGGGGCCGTGATCTTTCTTGGGTCCAGCAGAGGAACCTGTATTACAAATAGCTGATCCTGCCGACTCATTACATCGTAATTTTTAAAAATCTTCCAGCTATTGTCACTCATTACGCAAGAAAACCTGTATCAGCAACTACTTCTAGCACCTAAGTCTTGGAAAAATAAGGAAGGTTATATTATTGAGCCTCCAAATGGAGTTTGCATCCTGTAATGAGTACTGGAACACTAAGTCATTTCTAAAATGGCTCACTAGCTCGGTTATCATACGAGAGACTGTGAGGTTGTCAATGCAGAATGACTGTAAATCATAGCATATGAATCTTCTTTTTTTTTCTCCTTCCAGGCTTCAGTTTACTTCTTTCATTTCCACAAACACTATACAACATTCACAGGTAAGTGAATTGATATTATATAAGTACTACTCCCTCCCATTTAATTCTGTGCATGTAATTGTTCTCTTACATGAGAAATAAATGTAATCTTTCAGCCAGATGCTGTCCTGAATATGTACTGTAGGTTTTTTTTTCTGGTCAGCTTTCAGCATCTGACTGGTTTCTTTTCCATGTCCGTAACTCCTCTCATTTTTCTTTGCCTTGCCGTTCTCCGGACAGTCTCACTGTTCCTGGATGCTAAACTGATGAAAGCCCTATGGTTATAAACACTGCATTTTATTTGCAGCCAAATGTGATTTGTAACTTTTACCTGCCCTAGGTAACATTCTGTAGCTGATCATTCCCACTCCATAAAGGAGTTTATTGTCTTTCAGATCCTCCTGTAAAACCCCTCTCTGTCTGAAGGTTGCAGATAATTGCCATCAGATATGGGCCAGGCACGTGGCGAGCTATGATTACATCCAAGAGTTGGCTTGCTGCACCTAGAAATTTTATACACAGCTCGGTTATACTCTGATGGCCTATTTTTATTAATGCTCTCTGCCTTCCTTTAGTATTTGGTAGCTCGTTTCCCTCATCTGTCACATCAGGTCTCTCAGATACTTTGTTTCTTGGAGGAGGGACTGTCACTCCCTGTCTTCAGGAATTAGCAGGAATGAATATTAGCATTTGCATTTTGGAGAGACTCTAAGATGATAATGTATAGTTCCTACACAGCCCCTTTCACGTTGCCCTATAGCCCTAGGGAAGGAGATGGGGGGCAGGAAGGGTTGAGGACCTGCAGAAAGGCTGGGCTCTGGGGCAGGTTGCCTGGGACAGCTCTGGGTGGGGGCTGGAGGCAGTGGAGCAAGGGGCTTTGATTCAGGGAGGACTGGGAGAAGGCAGACAGCACCGTGAGCATGTCAAGCCCTGGCAGCAGCAGCATTTACCCTGACAAACATCGAGTTTTTGCTCTCTTTCTTCTCATTTCAGGACTTTTGTTTAGCATTTGCCATCTTATGTCATTATCTGACATAGGTCTTCTGGTGGGATTTATTGTTCCCCTGAATAGAAGAGCACTGTAATTCTAAACATCCAGTCAGGGTTGCTTGAAGAATCCATACATGAGCTATGTGGTGTTGAGGGATTTGAGATTTTCAATAATCTTCTTTCCTTCTTCATCCTGCTGCCTGTTCTCAGTTGTTATTTTATCACAAGTATGCTCTTTTTTGGAATGAGAAAAATATTTATTGGATTTTTGTCTAGCTGCTTTTATAAACACAAATACTCAGAGATTTTGAACAGGATATTTTGCCGTACACTTCAAACACAGAATCGTTCTTCTGAAATATATATATGAAGAAATGGTTTAATGATAGTGAACTTTTAGTACATCAAACCTCCTACTGCTTTTATAACTTCTCAATGAGTTTTGCTTGAATGAGTACGCAAGAAAGATGCAAAAGGTAGATGTTACACTTACCTTTTTTTCTATCTGATAGAAAATACACTCCTTTACTACCAATAATACTGTTATCTCTAAGAGGCAACTTAAAATGTCCAAGAAAACGCAATTCATAATTAATTTTCCATTTCTTTAATTAGTAAAAAAAAAAAAAAAAAAAGTGTCTCCCTACCTTTAGGTTGCACTTTGCCAATGATGCAGGATTGTCTAGCAGCACCTCTGCCCAACTGAAACAACAGCAAAACCTGCCAGCCCTGTGCATGGCTGTGTTGTCACTGAAAACATGGGGCATATCAGCTGAAGTCGTTACATGTCTCACATTAGAAGGTTCATTATCTAAAAATATATGTTTTGACTTCACAAGTCTGCATATTGTGCATGTGGACGACAGCTATGGTACCAGAGCTACTGCAGCTCACTTTCTGTAAGCCTAGTGGTCCGCTGCCAGACAACGATTAGGGAGAGGAGCTGAACAGAAGCTATGCAAATAAAACAGTGTAATTTTAGCCCAGAAATTAGTGTTTGTTGGGTATCCTACAATTTCTCTTAAAAAGCCTGGGTACCTAACAGATTTGCACAGGTAGTTGTGCTGCAAGATGAATGCTTGGGCTGAGTTCAGGCTAGAGTTTGAAGTTACTGTGTGGAAATAGAATGGATAAATTTTCTTACTCCATAAAATCATTGTATTTATTTACAGAGCACATCTAAAGAAAACACTGAAGAATGGTTCTTTGTATGAAGGACTCCTACCTCTTGTGTCACCTCTGTTGCTATTCGTTCTTCTTACAGTCTGGGTGGTTTTATCTCCAGGCAACATATTAGCAAAGCAACCAAGATTGTTTTTATGGATGGTTGGGGTTACTTTCTCAAATGTTATTGTAAGTATGTTTGTGGTGGTGGTATTATTTAGAGACAGCTTTGTGTCAGCGAGACTTCTATTTTTACATAAATAAACAGAAAGGAACAGAAACTGTAGTTAAAATTCAGCAGAATCGCCTACACCACTCCTCTACCTCTGTGTTACGCACTCTCTTAAAAAAATACATCACAGCAGTTGTCTGGGCTGGGGACGCTTACAGTGCTGTAGTACTTATTCTACTACAGCATAACATTTTAATGACTTTTTCCCCCCAGGGTTTTATGAACAGCCCTGGGAAAGCTTCCCTTCCAGAAATCTAACAGATTTGCACCGCACGTAGGCAGAAATGTAAAATGAAGCTCAATGCAGGCACAGACTTACCAGCAAGAGCTGGGGGTGGCTGTAGCCTTTCCCTCCTGTTTTCCCCATTAACATGGCACGCACGGTCCTGTATCCTGCACATCGGCTGATCCCACATCTCCCCCTCACCATTCAGAATAAGGCCATACCACCCACAGTCATTTTTAGGGGAAGATGTGAAGTGATGCAGGAGCACAGTGATGGCTCTCTGCCCAAGGGTTGCTTTCTCCTACACCACATCAACGCTGTTTCCAATTTTCCCCCTTTTAATGCCCATGGAGGCGACATAAACCTTGGTGAACAGCATGGGCAGCCAGGCAGTAATGCTGACCATTGCAGGTAACACAGGACTTTCTTCTTTGCAGGAGGCTTCGTGCTTCTTTTCTTGCCAGGAGAGTAGCAAGTGAGCAGCAGCTAAACAGAAAGGTGTTCCTCTGGTTAATGCTAAGGTACCCTAAAGGACAGCGACTGCTGGCATTTTCAGAAGGCAGTCTCCATCACTATTCAACTCACGTCACTGAGCAACACTGCATCGAATGTAAAAAGTGGAAGGCTTGAAATGCCTTGCATTGTGAGAGAGAGCTTGGAAAATGCAGGATATTAGAAGAGAAAGCAGAACCCCTGTAGAAACTTACGTTCAGGAATGAAAAAAATAATTGTGTCACTTGTTATATATATATATATTCTATAAATATATGTTTCTGAGGGTCACAAATTGAACAATTCCATCTTAAGGACTTAATCTGACAAAAGTTCATAGAACCATAGAAGAAAAATAGTAAGGCAAAACAGAAGTTTCTCAGTAGACTGCAGTTTCTTAGGCACTGAGTATAGTGCATATGCTTAAGGCCTTGCTTTTAGTTTTTCCAAAACATCCACTGCAGTACGAGAGGCTTACATGAATTAAAAATGTCTGCATGTTAGCTGAAGGCTATAGCATTTTAAAAGCGAGCATTAAAAATGTATGTGTATTAGTTGTAGTTTATCACGTTTTAAAAGTGAAAAAACAAGCCTGCCTTTCCTGTCACCTCCTCTGGCACCTCACGCACCGTTCCTCCAGCAGCAGAGGGAGAGCTGTCAGAGCCATGCTGCTCTGCTCGGTGACGGCCTGACATGCTGGGTTTTCATTATCTGGCCTGCAGACCACAGACTGCAGCCCCTGCCTCTCTACCTGCCGCTATCTCAAGCTCCTTGTGCCTCTGTTAACGTGCTCAGTTGCCGTGCAGACCTTTTGGCTAAAGGCCTGGCTGCGGACCCGGCCTCGCAGCTGCACGAAGTCGGGACCTGTAGGGAAGGTGGCGGCCTCCCACCTGTGGGCGGAAGGAAGGGCCTCCAGCCCGTCCTGAGAGACATGACGTTTCCAGCATTTTTGGTTAAACTGAGGAAAAAAGGCCTAAAAAGGAAAGATGCTTGTCCCTCGGAGGGATAAGGGAGCTGCAAAGCCCTCAGAGGCAAGTGTTTCCACTTGAGTGAAGGATTCAGGCCCCACAGAGGAGACCTTTAGCCATGACCACAGTGGGGGAGTGAAGCGGCTGAGGTGGTGGCGCCCTGAGGGCTGCCTCAGGAGATGTTTCATGAGGAACCTCCTGGGGAGATCTTAAGAGAAAAGGCACTCAGGGCCCACCTAGGGGCATAAACCACAGATTTAAATCCCGCAGTACCAGGGTAGCACGGCAAGGTGGAGGCGAGGGGGATCAGAAAGCACAGGGCATAGTGCCGCAGTGTCACCCTTCCTTTCCAGTCTGCCTCTCCAGACTTCAGTATTTTCATCTCCTAATGTGGCCTTGGGCTGACTTTTAGTGTGAGAGAGGCAGTGCTGCAGGACCAGGAGCTGCAGAGAGATAAGGAGCTGAGGGAGACATACAGAGCCCATTTTGCAGCACTAAAGGTGAATTGCTCCAAATATGCATAAGAAGTCTTCACGAAAAATTGAGTATCACACATAACATGGCATAATAATGATTTAAAACAATGTGAAATCCAACCTTGGGACAGGTGCAATCATTCAGCCAAAAAATATAGTGTATATTTATGTATTAGAGAGATTTCTTCAGCAATCTCTGATACCCTCTGGAACAATTTGTAAGGAGTTACAGAATTGGTGCTATTCAAAAAAATTCATCGTCAATACCGATAATTCAAAGTCAGCAAATAAATTTACATTATGTACGTATGCTTACTTCTTGCATTATTGAAAGGTTTGTTTGTTTGTTTTTTGCATCCTTCAGCGTCCATAGCACAAATAGTAAAGCCACTATTTTCATTAGATTTCAGTCAGACTGCTACTCCTTCTGTTACAGGATTTCAAGCACTGTACAGGGAATGATTTTTTTTTTTAATTTTTTCACTGTTTTCAGGATGCATAAAATCTATTTGTGACCACCTTCAAATTTTGAGTGAAACTTAAATCGATAAAAAATTCCTAAATTACATTTTTTTTCCCCGAAGAGAACGTATATGAGACAAATGGCTTACGGAGTCTAAAACAGGTAAAAGGACTCGAGTGCCTAACTATATAAATCTGAACTTAACTGAGTTCATCTCATGACTGTTCAAGATCTCAGTAAAATTAAGCTAATTGTTTTCAGTTGAGTCATGCATTGTATATTCATTTTTTTTTCTGCCATTCTGAGTGGGATCCCTTTCCCTGGGCCCCAGCTCCATCTCCAGGGAGCTCATCTCTGTAATCGAGCCAGGGAAGTGGTGCTGCCCAGGTGGGTGTTTTAGTATATGGAGTAGTGCTGGGAAAGAAAAACAGGATTTGAAAGAGGCATATATCTTTCCCTCCCTTACATATGACAAACCAGAACATATTCCTGCCATGCCATGTGATTAGAATACCACTGTGCTCTCCTAGTGACTAAATGGTGGCAATTTGATTTGGGATTACAACTTTATGAGACTGTGTGAAAGCACCAAGTGTCAAACAAACTCCTCTTTTGCAAAGCTGGGCTTCAGCTCATAAAGTGCAACATGTCAAAACATTGTCTCCCTAAAAGAAGTGTGTATTTTAAATTACTTGCAATAAAGTCCTTTAAGAGTCCCAGACAATGAGGAACAAAGTTTGTCATCGATAGCAGTTTTCTTAGTAGGAACAGGCTCCATTTTGAAGTCTAGCCTGTTTTTTTCCCCTATCAAAAGCAACCCGCAGAGAAAATGGATGCAGGCTGTCTAGGAACATGCCGACTGCCCTGCAGCTGACCCAGCTCTTCTCACCTGCCCACCTCTGTTCCCGCAGTGCAAAGTCATCGTCTGCCAGATGAGCAGCACCCGGCCCGAGCTGCTCCACTGGTTCCTGTTCCCCTTGGCGCTGGTGGTCTACGCAGCCATCTCGGGGCTGCTGGGCTGGGCAGAAGAAGCGGTGCTGGCCGCGTTCACCGCGCTGGTCACGGCGGCTCATGTGCACTACGGCATCTGCGTGGTAAGCGGGCGGCTCCGAAACGGCTGGACGAGAGCTGCGCGGGGCATGGCGCTGATATGGGGCCTGGGGATGGTGTCTGTGCTCTCTGGTTGGGGCCCTGTCCAGGAATCTCAGTTTTAAGTTATAGGTTTCTTATGTGTTTTATTTAGTCTAAAGTTAAAAAAATAAAAATAATATCAGTTTGCTGCTGGCAGTGCCTTTTTGTGCGTGCAGAGGCTTCAGTGATGAATAATTCCAATGAAATGACTGGTATTGGCTTCAAAACTATCACAGTCATAATATTTATGGACAGGTTTACATAACAGCTGATCCGTCTGGTATGAATGCCCTCACCCCTTTGCCCTTTCTTCTCCTGAGGTTACTTGAGTGAAAAAAACAGGAAGATAAAATGCAAAGTAAAATGCATAAAAGTCCTGCAATAAGGTGGCTAACTCTGCTTTCAATCTGCAGGCGAAATAACTGTCCACGTTTCTCATCTTTTCATGGCCTTCTATTTAGCATCTCTCAAGCCGGAGACATGAAAGGTTTTCCAGTTCATTTAGTCTTACCCGCACATTTTTGTGTCTGTTAGATATCAGTTTTGTCATTTATTATCCTCTGCATTACTGCTTAAATTCATTTTTCCTCAGTTAATGCCTTTTTTTTTTTCTAAAAAGCATTGTCAAATAATCCTTAGGAAAGTGTCTTAATGGGGGCTTACATTCAGATAAAACATCTTGCATGGCAAAGATCCCTCATTTAACAGGGATTTGCTCAGCATTCCTTTATTTAAGATAGCTGTTGGGATGCAAGGATTTTTCCTCCTGCCTTCGCAAGAGGCCTTTTGTCAGCAGACATTGCCATTGTAGCGGACTTTACCCAAGCACCAACAGGGGCCAGTCAATGGAGATCATAATGGGATCACCTGGTTAAAATCCACTATTGAATGAGTGGGCCCAGCTCCATCGTGATTTATGTCGGCTGTGGATCTGGCCTGTAGCAATTTAACTTCCCATCAGTGTGATGCAAGAGGTGTGCCACGATCACAGCTCTCGTGTGGGGATACTTGTAGGTCCCCACGTGCTCCTAGGGCCCCAAGTACACCAGGGCGGTGGCTGGGTCCTCCCCACTGTGACCGGGAGGAAAGAGCTGGTGAGCTGTGAAGCTTGTACAGGACTGTTTGCTAATCCCTGTGATTTATCTTTAGGGGAGGCAGCTGAGCGAACACTTCAACATTTACATCTTTTCCCTGAAGAAACGCGTCCAAGAATGAACACCTGCACTACGGTCAGACTGTAACACTTGACATGGAGATTTCCAGCTCTTTTGATGTGATAAATAGTGGAATTAATCTGATTAAAATAACCAAAGAATAGAATAGTCCAGATACTCGAACAACTGCGACAACGAGCTATGCAGCAAGATGCTTCATCTCAGAGGAAAATTCCTGTCCAGCAGAGACGTGTTTACCAAGTTATGCTGCTGCTAATATTTGTTCTCTTCCCTAATGCCGTGTCACCTTCTCTGAAGCTTTTGTCTTCCTCCTCCTTGCCACTGTGCCCGAAGCCCTCGATAAAGCCATGCTGGGTTACGTGGGATCCTTGGTGTTTTATAACCAGAACTGGTTTTGCCCAGGCTCTTCACCAGTGAGACCCCAGCAACGCAAACCCACCCACTACGTCCTTCCCACTCAGACATCTGTGCCTGCTGCAGTTTCCATATTTGTTTTCTCACAACTCAGTTCATCCATGCAGTCTCCTGAAGGGCTTACGCACATTCGGTCTTTTCTTCACCTCAAACGAATGTGTGAAGAGACTGAGATCAGAAAGCTATGGGCACACTGAATTATTTTTGAAATGCAGGATCCCTCGCCCCCCAGCATTAAGATGAAACTCAGCTGACCTGTATCTGTCCAAAATGCAGGCTCCATACCGGAGGCGCTTGCTTTTATACTTATTTTCTATGCAGTAACAAGCACATTGTTGATATTTAAGTAGCAACAAGCAATATGCCCTACAAAGGTAACCAGCTGAGAATAAATTTTGCCAACAAATGCTTGAATATGCTCATATTTCACTGCAAAGCACACAGCTTTATAAACCATGAAACGAGCAGTGAAAAAGGAGCCAGCCACGCACGTTCTAAATATTTTCGAACCTCGTCTATCAGTGCAAAATGCTAAGCAAACAATTATTTGCCTGTGTTCCTGAAACAAATTCTTGTGGTTTCAGATAATGACAAAAACAAAACAAAAACCAACCAAATCAGACAAGAGCTTTTTTTTTTTGACATTACAGATTTGCATGCAGATGTAAACTGTTCTCTCCATCTATAACACATGTGGGCTTTCTGTGTGCCTTGGAGAAAGAGCTAGGAATTTGAGTTTTATCTCTTTTCATATGCTGCCCTAGCCAAAGGGACTTTGTGGCCTTGAAGCACTAATGAAACAATCTGTCCACTTTCCCCAAGGTAAGCATTATATTATATTTCTTGCACAGAGGGGTGAGACTGACTGACTAGCATGTTTATTAAATTGTTAAGTATCTCACTCGCCAGAAGCAGGGCAGAAACACAGGTGCTGAGCCACTAAACTTTGGGTTTACCTTTTCCAGTTCTTAGACCTTTTTTTTCCTGGCTTTATCACTGGCCTGATCACTTTTCCCCCAGTTAACATGCTCGTACATCAGTAAGAGTATTACAATTTTCGGACGACCACCACCTAGTCGTACCTTCCACCTGCACGTTATGCGAACAACCTCAGTTTAAGGTTGCCTGTCACAGTAGTTGGCCCACCACGATGTTGGTAGGGCAGACTTCCCCCGGCAGCAACTACGAGTCTGAGGCAGGCATGCACCGAGAAATCCCACTGTTTGATGAAGTTAAGTATTAATTCAGATAAAAGATACACTGATATAAAAGCCTGACCTGCTTCAATATTTTTAACCTGTCCATCAAAAGTATCCGGAGGAAGCCCTGACAAGAATAAGAATACCATAAACAAAAATACCTCTGGATTGCAAGTGGTTGTACTGGAGGAACTCTGTGGACAGGCTTTCCTTTTCCCTCTATTTTGCACTTATTTATAAAAGCAGTTGGAAATAAGGGGCACAGAAGCTGCACAATTTGGTACACTGTAATGGAGTATTTTGAAATATTGCATTAAATGAAATTATGAAACTTGAACTGCCACAAGCTGCCTGCACTTGTACCTTTCTAAACAGAAATATAGCATCACTTTAAAAGGAAATCAAGCTCCAGACAGCTTTTTTGTATTCCACATGGAGACACGGCAAATATTTTCTTTTTCTTTTGAAAGTAACTTGTCACTACAATCTCTACAAAGACAAATATAAACAGAGATCATGTAATGCACGGTGTACATACTGAGTTGTTAGCCATCTCAGATGGTAACTGGTTCAATGAAAGGGAATAAAAACACTTTGTTCATACGGCAGTGTGGTCAGATTTATTTTGCAAAGTCAGATAATGGTATGAAGATGACCAGAGCTTGGTTTAAGAACAATTTGTTATGGCCAAAAAGTTAAGTCAGAAAGTTTTCTTTTGAACTATTTGAACTGGAAAATGTATTACTTCCATTTTACGCTCTTGAGCATTCACACAAGCCCAAAGACATGCCTCCCCCACATCTTACGAAAAGCAATACAACTAGCTCTGCTCACGCAGGTTTGGGTGCCCGGGTTGGAAATTGGCTCCTCTGGTCCCTGCTTCACCTACCCCCATATCAGAAATGTTCCCAAAGCGGGGCCGGACCCCTGCCCTGGGGTACCCGGAGGTAGTGGCAGGATGGGAGGAGCTGGTCTGACCTCGGGGTGGTGGCACACAGCCAGGTGGCTTCAACCTGTGGCAGAAAGGCCTAAAACAGGTGACTTTTAGGTACTGCAAGGAAGATTCATCCCTGAATCCTTAGCCCTTACAAAAGGTCACTGGGTGCTTCAGTGCCTTTGCTGTTGTGCCCTTTCCACCTCCCAGCTCCCTTAAGTTTTGCTTTTGATGTACCAAAACTAAGTGACGCTACAGGAGATTTAGTACCCTGAAATTGGAAAGCATTCGCCATAAAAAAGAATGTTCTGTTTACATGTACATATATATATATACACACATATATACATGCATACATGCACCTTTTTTATTTGTTTGGTTTTGGTAGAAAGTGATACAGTTGCTGGGCTCTTGGGGAAATAAATAGACACTACCTGCAGACACAGGATAAGTGAACTTATTTTTTTTTAAAGCAGCTGTCTTTTTCTTCCTGCTCCCATATGCACTCGGTAACGAAGCAAGTAAATATATGTATTTTAAACAGAAAAGTATTATTTTAGGATGTTCTGAAGTCTCTAGAGCTAGACAGATTTTAACATATATTTTTTTATTAAATATGTAAAAAGATAAACGCAAGTCAAGTTATTCACATATTCAGACAAAAATCTACTCTACCATGCGACAATTTGTGGATAATGTAAAATGACTGATACATCTGGATAAGACTTTTTGTATCTATTATGTCATTACTTATCTATTTATAATTAACAATACATATGTTTACATTCCTTTCAGTTTACATTTAATATATAACCAAAGCTTTATGGTGTGCTATTTAGTAAAGGTAATTACAAATGCATATTAAAACCATAACGGAATAACGGGTTACTCGCAGGGGGGTGGGAGGAGAAGGACAACTCTTTCCCCTTTCAGAGCATCGCTCTCCCCTCAGCACAGCCACATTTCTAGTGCCCAAGAGGTAATTTACTGCCCCGGCTTCCTGCATCAGTCACTTCCTCCTTGACACAAGCAGCAAGAGCACTACACTCCTCAAGACCAAAACCAGGATGTAGAGAACTTAAGGAAATGAAGTTCAGCTGTTGTTGTTGTCGTTCTTTAAATGTGCTTCAAAGAGAAAAGTTCAGAGGCACCACAGCCTGACTGTGAACCCCTGGGAGCTCAACAACCCAACTGTCTGCACCTTCAGAGAGGCATTTTCTCTTGAAGTGCTCTCCCTGCACCTGCTCGAATATTAGCAGGAGGACAAACTGCAGTAATCAGACTGCTGCTGCTGATTAGGTTTATAGCCTGATCCCAAACTCCTTGCCCCATCAGAAATCCCCTACAGGTTAAAGGACGTTCCGGAGACTGGAAAAAAAAATTAGTAACTGCTCTTCAGTTCAACAGCATTATGAAGAACTACCGTTTATTACAATGACAATTGTAATAAGTACATAGGTTCTAATAAACACAAATACAATGAAAATGACAATTTCCCCATCTGTGGTGATTCTTGGAAATACTTAGTTTGGAAAATACACATTTTTATAAACCAGATCTTATTTGTAACCAATCGAAAATCAGAAAGGAAAGTGCTGGCCTGCAGGATGCAGTACTTTTGCTATTACCAGGTAGGCTGTGAGGTCAATGCTGGAGGCAGGGCCAGAAGATCTTCAACCCAGAGGGTCTAGAAACTCTATGGGCACGGGGAGCAATCAAGGAAATAGAAATACCTGTTCTAATGTTTAACAGTATTTTATAGATTGCCTGCGGTGCGACACAACAGCAGCGTTCTCACAGTTAACTAAGAGCCACTTAGCTGCAAAAGATTTCTCAGGAACAGAAAACCGCATGTGCGCGCGCGTGTTGGTGGGCTGATTAATTAAAAACCTCTCTATGGAAGCATCAGCTGGGAGCTCATGCTTTAGGAGTGCATGAAGACCTAAGAAGGTTTAGCTGTTCAACGGGTTTTTGAGTTTTTCAGTGACTGCAGACTGGGTTGGGACTTCCATGTACCTGCTTAATCAGAGGAACAATCCAGAATTAAGAAAAGTCAAGTGAGAGACCAAGAATACCAAGCATAAAATATTCAGAGAGACTAGAATGCACAGTTTCACGATAAAAACAAGGAATGCTTTATACACTTCCAAGATACCTGTTTATAAAATACCATCATTTAGAACAGGGCGGTAGGGACCGTTCTGGAAAGGAGCTCTCACTGCAGGCGCCTCCCGGGCAGAGGTGCTGCTGCACCTCGCCAGCCTCGCTGCAGGAAGGTCAGCCAAGCGCAGAGCTGGCTCGCTCCCCCTCGGTCAGCGGGTCTGATGCACGCACCGTCTCCAGGAGGACGTCTCGCTGCCTCTCCACGCTTCAGAAGCGGCCTCAACACCCGCGAGGTGTCCACCACCCACTTACAGGGAGTTCGGGGCTTTTCAGGGCTAGTTCTGTGGCTGGGTTTCCCCCATACCTTGCACTAGTGAGGAAGCTTTCCATCTTCCAGACTTGCATGGTCAGGGCAGCAGAGGGGGGAGGTTAGCAAAAAGAAATGTCTGGCCTACTTTGTCCTCTTCTGAGGGGTGGGAAGCCAAGCACGACGGCAGAGATCGTGTCCTGCAGCTACGCCTGTGTCAAGGAGATTCCTCTCCTGCATCAGCGCTGAGCCCTCTGCAGGCAGAGCTGAAGCTGGAGGCTGGGACAGGATTCCTCAGGAAGGAAGAAAAGCTGGGAAATGTCTATTGACTAGTCAGGGAACTGGGAGGGTTTTCAACAAAACTTAAGCGGATGTCTGTCCTCCAGAAATAAGTCAAAAAACATACCATGCAGCTTTCTAACAAGCTTTCTAACACAAGGTTTTAAATCTCTCCTAGTGAAACAGATGCTATGCCCTCCACTTCGTGAAGGCGGGAAAGGAATAAACGTGAGCAACACGAGCATTTTCCTCCACAACACACCTCATCGTTATGGCTTGAGCACGACTTCCACTGTATCCCTTTATTCCAATTGACCGAATTTATGCCCCAAGGCAGATGTACTAGAAAACGCCAAAGCACCACAAAGTGAGAGACACAGCTAGTGGTACGGTACTTCTTGCCACACAAAATGCCAATATAAATATGTTAGAACAAGTTACAAGTGTATCATACTTAAGACAAAAAGAAAAAAAATAAATATATATATTTTCTTAAAAGAGCAGAACAAATCTCAAGCAGCCAAGTGGTGAAGTTGCAGTGATGTACAGTAGGTGATGTAGCCCTACAACCTCTTGGGAAGATACACTGAAAGAAGACTTCTGCAAATGCATCTTGGCAAAGTATGGGTACAGAATGCAGTGGTTGGCTGGCACTCACTATGGTACATAAATGTTAATGGCAGACTGGGAGTGAACTGATTTCAAGTTTGAGGCCACACATGTTCCATTCTCCAGAAGAAAGTTCTCACACAAAATGAAAATTGTCAGAGACGCTGGGTGAGTCAGTACTCCTCCTGCTGCTGGGGCTGTTCATGGACTTGCTCTTCACCTTCATGCTCTTCTGTGTGGCCCTCCTGCAGGCAGAAAAAGACCCCAAAACATTCTTCAGCAGACAGCATTCCTTCTGTAATCTCACCCCACCGTGCTCCCTCTAGCCTCAAGTTCAACTTTTAACTTTCATTCAGATGAGAAGACATCAACACAAGACAGCTAATAACTCAGGTTTGCCACTGATTTACTTTGACACCCTCATATTCTGTCTCCACCTGTCTCTGTTTGGCCTTTCACAAGGCTATATGAGTTAGATTGCTTAATATTAAACTACGTGCTTCAATATATTAAGACAAAGTTGAAATTCAGAGCTGTTTTTTTTTTTTTTTTTTATAATCTCTCTGCTGCAATGAAAGCTGACATAAAATAAATGCTAGCTCCTAGGTAACTTAAATCAGAGCCATTGTACAAATGAATCTCTCAGTAGCTCTTTTGCATAATTTTTTATTTAATGAGTTTTAAGACTATGAGAAGTCTGCTTACTGCAACTTGTTGCTGCAGCCTATGGGGCGTGGGCACAGTTAAAAATTCAAAATGGAGTAAAAACACTTCCATGGAGTAATTAGGCATATCCACGCTGATTTGTGTTCATGACACTGTGAACTGTTTGTTGTTTCTCTACTACTTTTGGACTTGCACATAAATACAAAACGAGCTGTTTCCTGAGCAAAGCAGATTTTTGTGACGTTACAATAAAATGCATTGATTCTGCTTTTAATCAGGGTATATGCGGCACTGATACTTCCACAGAAAAAGTGTCAGTTTTCAGCCTCATAGAGTGCAACTGTTCCAGCAAGTGATCAGTTCACATAACCAGGTAGTGGGATATTCCAGTCAGATGCTGTACCATAGCATCCTGATGTCCTCCCATTTTCAGCCTGTCCAAAGATTTCTGAACCTGTCTGCTACAGTTTTCACACAATCTTCACTGCAGGTATCTCTAAATGGACAAGACACTTTTGCTATCACATACTTTAAAAATTAAAGTCACTTTTTTTTTTTTTTAGGTCAGCTATACTACTTTCCCAAAATGATATACTCATGCTAGTATAGCTCAGAGTTCAAAGGCTATCAAAACCATAATTTTTAATGTTATCCAGAAAATATAACCAAAGATTTGCTAAGCATGAACACATTTTCTTTAGAAAAAGTTAAGTCCACTATTCGGTTATTTACAGTGCTACTGCTAGAAGGCAGGTGATCACTACTGAACAGCTCCCTCTTGCAAATGATTACTATCCGTAGTGTTTTCTAGAGCTGTGCCTCTGAATTCCTGTTGTGAGAGGAAACCCTGACTGAGAGGGATGCTGGATCCTCATTGCACGTGCAATCGCATGTTAAAAAATTTAAGTTTTTAAACAATTTTCGATTTAGAGACAACAGACCTGGTATCTTGAGTTGGCCTAGATCTATCAGAGCTCGGACAGGCTGGTTGTTTCTTACAGCACTCTATTCCCATCAGGTGTAGCTACAAGTACAGATTCTCTCTAAAGCGCATTTCCACCCTTCCACGGCACGGTTTGCTGAAAAGATCCTACACATCTACGCCCTGCCCTGCATTAGTAGTGCTCAGCTGCAGGCAACTCTGAAGGAAAACGCTTTTCCAAGACACCGAGCTGCCATTCAAATGCACCCTCACTGCAGAACTCGCCTGGCTCCCAGCAATTTTCATCAGAAGCGAGCGGCTTGGACAACAAACTAAGACACTGATACTGCTAAGTTTTCTAGCTGGAGGCAAAAATTGAAAGAAAAAGGAGGCCATAACTTGAATCTTCCCAGAACAGTTCAGAGCAGCTTATACAATAAGAAAATGCTCCCCTTCTGGCAGCAAAATATTCATATTCCTAAACGGCAGGAACAAGTGAGTAAGGTCCCTAACATTTGTTGATACAATAGGAATATTCAGCTGTTTACCACATACAGGAACAGCCAAATTTCAATTGAAAGCAAGCTTTTGTGTCACTCAGGTGCTATTTTCAGGTAGATGCCACGTGTATCAGCTGGGACAAACGCAGTTTTGTGTCTCATGGCACCCTTGGGGGAACGATGCCTTTATTACATATGGGATGTCAAGTCACAAATTCTTTTTGCTTGGTATCCAAAAATTCCATCTTCTGCAATGGGCTGCAGGAGCACAAGAGTTCAGGGGCGCACCAGTTTCCAGGCAGAAGCTGCCTGCTGTGAGAACGTGACCCTGCGCTACAGGGTAAGAAAACTGAAGCATGTTCAAACCTAACGAGCTATGTGACCTGCTCTGCTATGTACCTGTTCAATAGGCTCCACGTGTGCAGATTTTATGATACGCCAAGTAGAAAAGCACATCCATGCAGATTTTATAGGTCATGTACATCCTTTCATGCGTAATAGGGAAAGCCTCTAACCACAGGGAGTGGCTTGGGAACCTACCCTGCAGCTCTGAAGAAGAGCAGTGGCTCCCCTCCTGCCAGGCTTACCTTTGATGGAAATGGTAAATCTTATGTGACTAGCCCAGAAGTTGTTCTGGGAGTTGGACACGTGCTTTCCAGTACGCACAGCTTGTATAAATACGTGAAATGAGAAAGACAAGAGTCACTCTGCACAATTACCTTGGGACTGTGGAATCTCCTTGAATAGCATCCCCTAATAAGGCAAGTAGTGGAAGGTCTATTTAGAGCATTTATTTCTGACTCAGATCACACGACCATGGCCATCTCTGCCTCCCACTAAGAGAGATGCTCGCTTTTGACCCTCAGTCCATCTCCCTCAAACTATTCAGGTGTGCCTGCAGACTGGAAAGCTACTCTTTATCAAAACCAGCTGCTGTGGGGGGTGGGTGCCTCTCCCAAAAGCAGCAACAGATGTAGCGGCTGCTAGAGCAGAAAGATACAAAACCAACTGAATTTCAAGCAATTTGTTTGGAAATGTGAGCTGAGCAACCCATAGATCAAAGAGATCCATCCAACTTCCGCATGAACTGAACCAGAACAGTTCACCAGAACACTAGGAAAGCAAAAGCAGCAGCAATTTTGCTTTATGCCAAGACCTATATGGCTCCAGCTTTCATAACCAGGCACTCAGCCTCTTCTGGCTCTTCTGTCGGAAGCTCTCCTGCTATAAAACCAGACTACCAAATGCTTTGCATACTATCCAAGGTCTCAATCCTGTCTGTAGCAGTCACAGCATGAGTGCTAGAGGCCACGCTTCCCCGCAACACCCAAATGCATCCTTTTTCAATACCGTTCTCTGACTACTTTGATTTTTTTTTTGTAAACTAAGAAGCAGAAAGATTACAAAAAAGCAATTTGTAATTAAAAATTACAAAGGATTACAGACTGATCAGCCAAACTTTAAATGCAACTAGCAGATACAACATCCCTCTTGCATAAGCAAAGACAGATAACGAGGAGGTTTAGAACACAACTGTACCAGGGAGAAGGAGAAGCCTTAAAAACAAGGAACCCAAACAGATTGATAATTGTGCTGTAAGACTCAAAATTCCAGCAAAATAAAGGAAAAAAAAGAAGTCTTAAAAACATAGCCTTTATTGAATTAAACGAAACAAGCTCATGAAGTCACTTGGTTAAAACTGCACTATGACTTGGAATTCTGAAAAAATAATTATAAAAAAATACAAAAACCCAAACCCTTAACGTGAACCTGACAAAAATCCCTCCGGTACAATACTACAATAATCAAACGTCTGGAGAACGTACCTTTTAAGTTCTAAGTTCTGTATTTGTATTCTGAGTCATTCTACATAGAACTCACCTGACAGCCTACAAGTCTCAGGGGGGACCTGTGAGCTACTGGGAGACTTCAGCACTTGAAGTGCTGTCCAGACTTTTCTTTTATAAGGATTAAATTAAGCGTAACACAAAATTAGGATATATAGAGAGACCTGTCCTTTCTGAATAAGTTGGCATGAAAAATAGGACATGATCACTACGAAGAGTGCAATAGACTCCTGTCAAATTACAGCTATGAAGGAAGAGTTTGAGATCACTATGAAATGGTTACTGGAGGAATGAACTGAAAACAAATTTAACTTAGCCATGATATTTAAGTACAAAGGCTTCGGTCAGGTATGACTTGTGCAGTATGTGTGAGCTGCATTACCTCACATCTCCCTCCTTGGAGAAAAACCTCATGGCCACAGTATCATTTACAACTGCCACGAATCCTGAAGATTAATGCAAACTTTTTTTTCTTCCTACTTGGCCATGAATATTTAAGACACTCTGAAACAGAGATTACAACAATCTAAGCTGGATTTACCATGAACTTATTAGCAAGAAACCAGGAACGCTGAAGTAGCTTGTGCTTTGGGGCTATTTCCCATCTGGGGCTTGGGAAATCTAAACTGCTGTTACCAAGGGATTAACCCACAAAGTGTGGAGAGATAAGAGAATTTAACTTGGAACAACTTCATTAGACAGAGAAAAAGCAGAACTTAAGAGTCAAAGCAGGCCGATGAGACAGCAAAGTACGAAAGCAAGAAGTAGGCATCAGCAAGGTAACCACAATTTTTGGTTCTCAGTCTTAACACACTGGGGTCTTGCTTCAGCAAACCCTAGTCTGTCTACTAAGCTGAAGAGGGGATGTGTACCCCAGAAGATAAGGAGATGAATCCTGTCACTGAAAGGCAGAAAAAAAATGAGTGGGGAATGACCTCTGCGTTCTTCCTTGAGAGGCCAGGGCTCTGCTGCTGCTGAGTGACATCCACGGCCTCCAACTGGAAGCACATTCTAGATAACGGCACAGCTCGTGTATCTAGTTCATGTGCAGGCACTGACGGTGCTTTCAACAAGAAAAGTATTGGAGGGAGTAAGCGGATAACACAGCGAGATGTGGACTGAAGCAGGACATTTTGTAATGTGTGCTGCCGGCACGGAAAACTGCAGGAAGAAACGCAACTAATGCATTCCTTGGCTGGGAATCACTTCCCATGTAAGCCAACAGAGACAGATGTGGTAGGGGTATAGGGAAAAGAGGGATTTTTCTGGCTTTGCTTTATAAATAAATCACTGTTCTTGAATCCAGAAGACATTTTCTGTGACCGCTATATATGTGTAATTCTTTTAGCCTGTTATCACGTGTCTGGCAAATTTGTCTGCTTGTTTACTCCTGCAAAAATAATGGTTTCCTCCTCCTTTTCCTCTCTAGCACTCACCCCACACCACTGAACAAATCCTCTTTCCCCTGTCACTTCTAATCTGAGCAGTGGCCTCTGTCAGTGACAAGCTTGCGTTCCTCTTGCACCCAACATTTCGTTTGTGCTCTACTAGTCTATTTTAGAAAAGCATACAATTTAGCAGCTGCTTCAGCAGGACTTTTGATATAAAATTTTAAGTCAGCTGACTACTGCAGCAGCTTTGTGGGAACGGATGTAAGAAAGGCTACAGTGCCACAGGGCTACTGAGAGATTAGGCTGATGCTTATATGCTCTGGAGCCAAAGCCATCGTCCAGTGGAGACTGAGGGGTCAATTATCAGAACAGCGCACACAGGGATTTAGTTAGCATGAATAGCAGTAGTTCAGCTAAACCTCTGCTGAACCATTATCCCTGAGTGTATCTGAGGAATTTAGCCAGTATCCTTTACAGCTTCTTGCTTTGTTCAGTGTCTACAGTGCCATGTCTAAGATGCAACGAGATTCTCGTTTAATCTCGCAGACAATACATTTCTGCAATTTTGGTAATAGAGGATTATTGGGTTTGCACACTGAAGAATTTTGCCTATAGCAACAGGATAAAAAATGCTAAAGAGCATTACTTCTGCGGATATAATTATGCATTTGGCAACCTGCACTGTACGTACTACAACACTGCCACATGGGAAAGAGAAGGTTCACAGCTGTAGACATTAAACAGCACCTCTGTGAGAATTTCCCTGCTTTTTAGTTCTCAACACCTTAAAGAACACGAGTAAAACACTTCATGCAGAAAGGTAGGAGCAAAACAAAACTAAGTCTCAGGACCACATGAAATCAATTTAAAATTGAGACACACACACTCCCATTTCAGATCAACTTCAGCAAAAGTAGAAAACAAAACCTACGCTGAAGCAGCAAAAGGCAGCCGGCCTCCCGAGTCTATTCCCCAAGCTGCAAAGTCTGTTTGTGAAAGCAAGCTTCCATTTGGGGGGAGGATTCATGGAAATCCTAGCTGCTACTGCTCTGCTGACCTAGATATAGGACATGACCCAATACTGTGTCAATAATTTCTTTTATAGAATTAAGCTGTTCTGTCTCAATAAAATATACAGTAAACTTGAACTTACGTGTTCTTCTGAAGCATAAAGGACTTCCATTAGCCGATGGACAAGGTCATTATTCTCTCCCCCATGTTCCTGGCAGAGAAGTTCAATCTCCCTTAATTTGCCGAAGTAGAAATCTCTTTCCTTCTCCACGCCTTCAAGTGCAAGTTTTAGTGAATGTACCTGCATACAAACCAGTACATGGTGCATCAGTTGTGAGGCGCACTACAGACAAAACAACTCTGTCTAAAATTATGCATGCCAACCACCACCCTAAATATCTATTCATTTTTATAGCTTATACTCACAAAAAGTAAATTCCACTTTTTGAAGTGCTAGACCGAATATTACACAACAAAGAACAGCACATCAGGCTTCCCCCTTATGCATCGTGGATACTTTTTAACCTTGATCCTTAGAGGTCAGTTTTCTCAGTGTTCTTTTACACTGAAACCTAAAGCAGCAGTTCAGGAGTCAGAGCTATTTAAGATCTGGCTTCTAATAAAGCTGCCAGAAATGTAATGTAATGGTAATTAATAAAACATTCAGCAGAGGAATTGCATTACTCTGCCTGGGTTAATGTGCAGTTGTTTGGAAACCTACTGCATCTCCTCGCCTAGAAATACGCAGAGCTAGTAGAAAAGCTCATAAAGGGAAATGGTCCAGTTAGGAAATTAAAAGGGCTAGCTGCAAGTGCTGCTGTGTTGTTTTTTCACCTCTTTGCTGCCTCCCCACTTGCTGAACCATCACAGACCTGCGCCTCAGCACCCTGAGGCTGCCGGAGCATGCAGTGACCAGGAGGTACTACAGACTTTCTGGTCTGATTAACGTGCTGTCTCGATCAAAAAATATCACAAGTTTCAAGTATCATTTCTTACTGCAGCCTTCCACACAAGAGTCTTTAAGTTATACCGTTGGTCTTGATTTCTCTGCTGGGACTGCTGCAGAACGTGACCTTGAGGAATATGGGGCTGACAAAGAGCAAAGTCAGGACCCTTAACTTCAGAAGGGCAAACTTCCAGCTATTTAAAGAGTTATTGGATGAGATCGCCTGGGAAGCTGTCCTTAGGGACAAATGAACTGATCAGAGCTGGTAGCTCTTTAAGAACACTTTTCTCCGAGCGCAAGAGCTCTCCATCCTCCTGTGTAACACATCTAGTGGGCAAGGCAGGAAACTGAGATGGCTGAGCAAGGACCTGCTGGTCAGACTGAGGAGCGAGAAGGAAATGCACAGGCAGTGGAAGCAGGGACACGTGGCCTGGGAAGAGGACAGGGATGCCATCTGGATGTGCAGGGATGGGATCGGGAAAGCCAAGGCACAGATGGAACTGAGCTTGGCAAGGGACGCGAAGAACAACAGGAAGGGATGCTATAGGTACATTGCTCAGAAAAGAAAGGCCAAGGAGAGTGTGCCTCCTCTGATGGACGAGAAGGGAGAACTGGTAATGACAGAGAAGACTGAGACACTCAACTTCTTTCCCTCAGTCTTCACTGATGGCCAGGCTTCCCATGTCTCTCATTTCCCTGAACCCATAGATGAGGGCTGGGGGAGCAAAGTCCCTTGTACTGTAAGCGAAGAGCAGGTTTGAGACCACCTGACGAAACCGAACAGGTACAAGCCTATGGGGCCTGATGACATGCATCCCAGTGTCCTGAAGGAATTGGCTGATCCAGTTGCCAAGCCTCTCTCCATCACATTTGAAAAGTCCTGGCAGTGAGGCAAAGTCCCTGGTGACTAGAAAAAGAGAAACACCATTGCTATTTTTAAAAAGGGTAGAAAGGAGGACCCAGGGAACTACAAATCAGGGAGCCTCACCTCTGTGCCTGGGAAGATCATGGAACGGATCCTCCTGGAAGCAGTGTCAAGGCAGATGCAAGACAAGGAGGTGATCCGAGACAGCCAGCAAGGCTTCACCAAGGGCAGGTCGTGCCTGACCAATCTGGTGGCCTTGTATGATGGAGTGACTGCATCGGTTGACAAGGGAAGACCAACTAACGTCACCTACCTGGACTTCTGTAAGGCCTTTGACACAGTCTCACATGATATCCTGATCTCCAAATTGGAGAAACATAGATTTAAATGGTAGACTATTTGGTGGATAAGGAATTGGCTTGAAGGCTGCACCCAGAGAGTAGTGGTCAATGGCTCTATATCCAGGTGGAGGCTGGTGACGAGTGGTGTCCCTCAGGGGCCTGTCTTGGGACCGGTGCTGTTTAAAATCTTTACCAATGACACAGACAGTGGGACCCTCAGACAGAGTGCACCCTCAGCAAGTCTGCAGGTGACACCAAGCTGAGTGGTGCAATCAATACAGCAGAATGAATGGATGCCATCCAAAGGGATCTGGACACACTAGAAAAGCAGGCCCATGTGAACCTAATGAGGTTCAACAAGTCCAAGTGCAAGGTGCTGCACCTGGGCCGGGGCAATCCCAGACATGAGCACAGACTGGGAGAAGAGCTCACTGAGAGCAGCGCTGCAGAGAAGGACTTGGGGGTTCTGGTGTAGATGAAAGGCTCAAGATGAGCCAGCAGTGCGTGCTTGTAGCCCCAAAGGCCAACTGCGTCCTGGGCGGCATCACCAGAGGGGTGGCCAGCAGGGTGAGAGAGGTGATTGTGCCCCTCTGCTCTGCCCTTGTGAGGCCCCTCTTGGAGTGCTGCATCCAGGTCTGGGGCCCCCAGCACAAGAAGGATGTGGGGCTGTTAGAGTGGGTCTGGAGGAGGGCCATGAAGATGATCAGAAGGCTGGAGCACCTCTCCTACAAAGACAGGTTGAGAGAGCTGGGACTGTTCAGCCTGGAGAAGAGAAGACTCCAAGGAAACCTCACTGCAGCCTTTCAGTACCTAAAGGGGGCTTATTAAAAAGACAGAGTGACTTTTTGCTTTGTCAGATAATGACAGGACAAGGGGGAATGATTTTAAACTAGAAAAGGATAGATTCAGATTAGAGGTTAGGAGGGAATTCTTCACTCAGAGGCTGGTGAGGCACTGGCACAGGCTGCCCAGAGAAGCTGTGGATGCCCCATCCCTGGAGGTGCTCAAGGCCAGGCTGGATGGGGCTTTGGGCAACCTGGTCTGGTGGGAGGTGTCCCTGCCCAGGGCAGGGGGCTGGAACCAGGTGATCTTTAAGGTCCCTTCTGACCCAAGCTGTTCTGTGATTCTGTGATGCTGCAAATCATTTACGGGCAACCCAGCTATTAAGGATTAGGCTTCATATAAACCATGACTGATAACACAATATATGTTTATACATACATATACATTTACACATACATACGTGCTTGAAAAAGAAGAATTTTGTGGGAGCAAAACAAATTACTGTACAACAGGGTATACATGATCAGTGTAACGTGTAAGTGGCTCTCAAGTTCAGAAGACTGCAGCATATCAACCAACAGAAATAATCAGGGATGAAGCTGCCTACAGTAAACATGCTGACCCTAATCATGTCCAAATTACTGCTGAATTAGCATCCACATTTTAAGGCCTGCAATTATATGAAGTGAGTTTTCTAAGGAAAATATGCTAAATAAAATTAACTTGCATCAGATGAGATTTGAGTGAACTGACACAATTTAATAGAAAGTTTGTGTTGCCAGTTCTACTGCAAGCTAACTTGTTCCCTTCACCAGTTCAAACATCAGAGTTCAAGCAGTGCTCTGACAGCCTCCTAAACCTTATCAGTTCATTTATCCGTAACTGCTGAGCTAGCGATGCCTTTTTCTGACCTTTGCACTCTCAGAGGTGTCAGACAGCAGCCCTGACCTGTTGCCAGGGCGGGATCTCAGGGCATCTCATTCACGTACCAACCTGTTCCTTAGCAGCTGCCTGAGTTTGACACCCCAGTCTTCCCCTGACAGTTTGAATCTGTGTTTGACACAGTGACCTTAACATTAACTATTTAGTCACAGAAAGCAAGAATAGCAAAATGGAACAAAAGTTTACAATAATTTGGTCTACAGATGTGTATCCTACTTAAATGTGAGGTCTTCCTCACGTTTAAGATGTGTCCTCTGGATCTGCAGCAACATATTCCTTGGGAGCAGCTCCTGCATCCAGACAGAACAAGAACTTAACTGCTTCCAGATCTCCTGCTCTGTGCAAGCTAGAGCTTGGAAAAACAATGAACTTCAGTTGAAACATTTGCAGTTAATAGTGCAGGCAATCTTATCTTCTGACCCACTTACTATGAAGGCACTCTTATTTTCATTGTATCACACTCACTCCGTTTTTAAGAAACAGAATCATTAATCTACGCACATATGCACACAGTTAATTAACCACAATATTCAGTAAACAATGTTATAGCCAAACCAGACATACTTTTCTTCAGTTACATATGAGCTGTCTGTGACACTTTAATTGGTAATCCTTAAGATAATTAGCACATCTGTATGCTTTTTTTTTCCCTTGTATTAACATGCTAAGAGGCTACTCCTGTACAAGGAACAGTGCACGTTAACTCCCATGCATCGTTTCTGGACCAGAAGCACACTCTGCAATCCAGTTAACCACGCAAAGGCAACTGCTCTTTCCTCTGGTGGTATGATCCCTGACAGGACTGCATAACCAGACTGAAAATTAAGTACCTGTTGTAAACATGCTGCTAATATGATGCTGTTTTCAGAAATTAAGTCTACACTAGTATCTAGTTAACTATTCCTGGGACCACTCTCCACATATAAAGGTCCTTTCTCCACGTGTAATGGTTCCTGGTCTGTGTTGTTTTTTTTTTTGCCTCAGCTGCACTAAGAAACCCTTTGGGAGAGTGTTAGTTGGCACAGACCAAAAGCACAGCAGGGACCACTTTACCATTTTAATGTTATGGATAACCAAGTTCCAGTGCACAGCAGTATGCCTTGGAAGTGTTTAATTTACTAGCACAGACCAGGGCAATAGCTATGACCATTTTAAAAGAAACTTTAAGATTGTTGGGGGCCATTAAACCGGCAAATGTTACGGATGGCTTGCAATTATTGCAAATAGCTCATTAAGCAGCCCTATGGTAAAATCTAGTATATGGACATCCCCACTACTTAAAATTTTCCCACTACAAGTCACCCAGAAGTCTGGACGTCTGAATCTCCCTTAGCTGCCATTCATTGAAAAGGCTGAAAAAACGCCTGTTACAACCATATAAGAATATGATATTCACAGATGCCATTTAACAACTTTTACTAATAATCAAGACAGCAAAGGAGTATAAATGGCTCCTGCCCATACTTCCCTTGGTTGCTGGACAGTGGGGAAAAATGGCCAATTTGGTCTTCCAGCATATTCAGAGTGAGGATCAAAAACACCTGGCTCAAAGCTGCTTGCAGCATAGGTTTTTTTGGCTTTTGTTACATGCCTGGGGTGCACAAGCAATCATTAACGGAAAAATGAGATACCAAGTGCTGCCAGCATTCAAAAAAAAAAAAGCTTCCTAGACCATTCTAGCTAGAAAAGGTCTCTTAAAAACTAGCTTTTAAAATGCCAACTTTCAAAATCTTCAAATTTTTTTTCTCCTTGGTGATGGGGGAAGTCATCAGTTTTCCTCAGGGTTATTTGTATATAAAGCTCAAGGTTTTCACACATAGAAGTTGCTAGGAATACATTAGCAGTGGATGTGATAGTGACTGCCTGTTTGTATTTTAGTAAAGATCAAATATTTTTATCTTGCTAAGATCCCAACTGACTCTTCCTGCTGAAGTGAACACATTCTGACTTCTAAGTACAAATGTCATGGATTTAAGCCCACATTTAAATATTTGAACTCCACTTACAATGATAGAAAAAAGATTCCATCAGAAATATATACACCCATTCCTTGTACAACACATAAAACAACTGTTACAGCAAGCAACAACTGAACACCCACTTGGAAGCTTGCTGTTGCTCAGAATTACACACGGAATCTGCAGTACATCATGTTTGGGATGTGACTAGCCATCGCCACCTTAAGTGCATAACAGTAACCAAGAACTTGCAACTAATGCCCAAACAAACTGAAATCTGTGCTGTTCAGGTCAATGGTAGTCTGAAACTGAAATGCCCTTAATTGTGGAAAATTATACTTGATCCAGAATAATGACTTCTTCCTGTATGCAGCTGCTGGGCAGCTCTTGCTCTAAAATATGAATCTTTTCTTTTCCATTTTCCTCCATCTAGGGCAAATACAGAAGTCAGGTCTCATTTATACTAGTGGCCTTGACACCATCCTGACAGCACAGATTTGAGCCAGATTCAGGTATTTCTTTATGTCCAGTGCAGACACTCTTGCATGTCCAAGAATGACAGAGTGGTGTCAGAGCACAAATAGCATAAATGAAAATTAAGGCCTTACATTCACAACACTGAAGAAATTCTGAAGTTTTATTAACTATATTGCAGACTATTATTTATAATTAAGCATTTGCACAAAGGTAGATCACATTTTAAAATTAAAAATGGCATATTACATTCTGAAATCTTTCATTCCAGAAAGCAGAGTGCAATGAACTAGTCTCAGTTCAGCTGCAATTCTCTAACACCCTGATATTACAAACAGGCTTGTCTTCTCCACAATGACACATTAAAGTGATTTATTTCAAATTTGTAGCACACAAGAACGAAAGACAGTATTGAGATTTTTCCTATACATGTGAAATAAAAGATATATTTCAAAATCTAATTAATAAAATTATCTATAATGAAGCTCTCATACTTCAGTAAGACTTACCTGCCACTCCTAAGATCTCCTTTTAGAATTACTGGCACAACACCAGTCATCTCTGTTAAATGTTATTTTAAACAATAAATCTCTTTTTTCTTCCCAGCTGAGCTATTTCAATCTTTTGTCCCTTCATAATTCTGCAGGATATCATTCAGCAGAGGGCAATATTAGATTTCATGCCTGTCTGTGACAATAAATGCATCTAATTTCACGCCTAAAGCGAATTTACCTGTTCGCTGAGCTGTATGACTTGAGTTTCCAAATCTTTATCTGATTTGGATGCTGAGCTGCTCGGTGCAGCTTTTTTTGCTGAAGATGGGCGAGAAGGTGTTGATCCTGGTTTAGAAGCTGGACTGGATTTAGCAGCACCTGAAAGGTACAATAAATAACACTGATCAAGCTTTATCCCTGGGATAAATACATTCTTATTAACCTGATACTGAAACAAGCATATTTACAGACAGCCATTCACGCAATTACTTCAATATTACAGTGGAAAAAGTTCCAGTGTTCTACCTTGGGAAAGGAAAAACTAAGTTTCCCAGCAGTTTTACTTTGACCTTACTACTCAGAGTGAAGCAACTCCAAAAGTAAAATAAATAAAAATCAGATTAGGGGTATAAAGGTCCCTTAGCTGTCGGCAGCTTTCAGTTCTCAAAAAAAAGATCCTGTTAAGAGACCATTCCCCCAGCCCAATATTTACTGTACATATCTATCCGCAACCCCCCCAGAGAAAGACAGACTTTATTTAAAGTCAGCTAAACCGCCTGCATGCTTTCTTCGTTTTCACAGCAGCCCATCACTGAGACGAGGGCATTGAGATTCAGACAGCGCGCGCAGAACTCAATCCACCGGTGAACTCGCCGTTGCCATAGAGACCATGCCATCTGCGCTGATCTGCTTAGGTTTCGCTATTTGTTTCTAATTACTTGCACTGCAGACTTGATAGAGCACAAAGCAATGCCCTCACCAGCAAGACCAGCAGCCGGTAAGTGCATACGGGTACTCCTCATGGTGCCGGTGGTGCACAAATGTCCCGTCAGAGAAAGGTTGGTGAGAGAGGCTTTGTGGTATCATCATAGGAGCCTCAGCTGGCTTCCCACCCCATCACTGGGTCTTCTAAAGAGCAAAAAACACTCGTCCAGATGTGCTGTGGGCTCCACAGCCTTCCTCCACCATCAGCTGTTGCTGGTTCTGAGGCCTGAGTGGGACAGCGAGCCGGAGAAAGCCCAAACCCAGCAAGTGCCCAAATGCCAGCTGAGCTCTGAGCATGTAGTTCACCACAGAATCACAGAAAGGTTTGGGTTGGAAGGGACCTCGAAGATCCCCTATTTCCAACCCCCTGCCATGGGCAGGGACACCTCCCACCAGCCCAGGTTGCCCAAAGCCCCATCCAGCCTGGCCTTGAGCACCTCCAGGAATGGGGCACCCACAGCTTCTCTGGGCAGCCTGTGCCAGTGCCTCACCACCCTCACAGTAAAGAATTTATTCCTAATATTTAACCTAAATCTCTCCTCTTTTAGTTTAAAGCCATCACCCCCTGTCCTATCACTACACTCCCTGACCAAGAGTCCCTCCCCAGCTTTCCTGTAGGCAAAGGCCTACAGGACCATGTCTGCAAGGCCTTGCTGGAGCTCTCTCAGCAGCCACCTCTCCCCCCACAGACAGCCAGCTGCTCCCCCAAAGGAGGAGGACACACTTCAGATTGCTCCGCTTTGTCATTTTCACAACATATCTTCCATTTCAGACAACGTTTTAATGGAGCAATGCTTTGGTACTGATGTGGTACAAACGCACCACCAGCACGAAAGCACGAGGAGGCAAGGAAAGAGAGGAAGGGGGTGGGGAAGAAGACTTGGAGACTGCCCATACAACCAAGGCATAGAGGTCCCACTGACCTAGGCCTGAGTACAACAGTCCCTTGGAGGAGCTGAAAAATGACAGGAAAGAACAGCAGCAATAGTTGCTTAATCCAGCTAATCCCTATAGTTACACACAAACTCACCTCCAGCAGATTTCAGATGCTACTACACAGACTTGCTTAAGTTGGGAAAATTCAACATTGTCTATATACCTGAAATTGTATTTTTTTTTTTTTAAACCATCCCACACAGACCAGCAAAGCATAAATCATTTTTGGAAAACCACTAAAAAGGTCAAAATCTTTTGCTATTTATTTGTGGGCAATCTCAAAAAAAAATTAGCAGTCTACCTTGAACTAAAAGTCAGCTATGTAAGAATGGGATTGTTAAGGTGCTTTCAAAGCCAGGAAAATTAAATTTATTTGGGTTAGCAGATAAATAGAAGAAAATAGGTGTCAAAATATGCAAGAATGAAAATATGCATGAAATTATCACTTTGACTGTAGCATTCTAGTTGGGCCTGAAGTCTTTTAACGATACTGCTACCACATTCAACTCAATTTCCCCATTTCTTATTGCATTCTACACCAGTAGGAAGCAGCCTGGGACATGAGCTGAAACTTCAATGCTATAAAAACAAGCTATGGACTTCCAGGTGTGAAACCTTGGCTTACCCCTCTACCAACTACCCTTCTTCTTCAAGGCAGCACCAGACCTCCTCTCCAGGTACCCTCACGTAAGTGGAAGACAAGCTGCTCAGCTTTTTCAAAGGCAGCACCCTCTGGCCTAGCAGCAGCTCAGTTTCACCTCAGGGTTGTAGTGCATGACCTGAGCAAGGCAGGCTGTGCAGCTGCTGCATGGTGCTCCCTCTCCTGCTCAACAACCCCATGAAGCAAGCTCATTCTTTGTAGGCTATGGCACTGATCACAAAAAGCCAAATCATTAGGCACGCATTGCTTTTTGACCTGCAGAGAGTGTTAAGGGCAATGCAAACACAGACATTGAATCCACAGGTATTCTCTCTAATTTGCAGCTGAGGCACCCTCCCAGAGCACACTGAGCAATCTCACATCACCACCATCTGTGGACAGAGGGGACTGGATAGTACCACATACACAGCACTGTGTTCTGCCTTCCTTTGGAAGCCACAAAGCCGCCTGAATTTCTACAGTGAAATGTTACTAAGCTTTATGAAGTCCAGACAAATGAAAAGAAATTGACTTTTGCTCCGCTGCTTAGGATCAGCTGTTAAATCAACACATTCCAATTTCAGTAACACACTTATAAACCAGCTAGATAATCTGAGCACTTCAGACAGTATCAGCGACAGCTGGACAGAACTTAATTGCAACAGAGAATGCCTCGGGTTTTCTAATTTAAAATTTCCTGGAAGGAAAACAGAAGTAAAAAAGCTTTAATGCACATTTATTCTAAACATCGTTTTTACAATCAGCTCAGAGATAACCCTCCCATTTGTAACAGAAGCTTGATTTCATAAAAGAATTAAAGGATGCTGGTTTGTGGAGTACTGCAGAGTGCTTGAGACAGCCAGATATCTAAATGGAGATGAAAGATCTTAATAGACTTTAATAACTTTGCTATTAAGTGCCACAATGACTTTGCAGTCAATTAGTGCAGGCATAGAATAACTCCTAATTTGTTGTTCATAGGTGCTACATAATACAAACAGTTCAAGTTATCTTCAATATTACATCTTCCATGAAAATATTTATTGTTCATCTCCAGAAAAATCATTTATACTGGTAGTTATTATATATTTAGTAAGACTTTTCAGGCATCCCACATGACCTATATCACTAAAAAGTAGGTTTTTTGTTTGTTTTGCTTGGACAGCAGTCCATGAAGTCCTATTTCCATATTCTGAGAAAGCACGATGTTTTATGCAAACATCTTACATCCAAAATATATTCTTATCAGCTCTTTTCACTGAACACTGAGAGAACTGCATTGTAATCAGTGCCAGAAACGTTACCTATTACTGTTTCCACGCGTACTGTAGATGTTCAAAGACAAGTGCAGAGACCGGCACTGGGAAGAGAAACCCCAGTCCCCAGAACACACAGGGGGTCAGCTGCCCGGAAAGCAGCATAGCAGAAAAGGACTTGGAGGTCCTGGGGGATACCAAGTTGGACTCTTTTCAGTGGTGCCCAGTCAAAGGACAAGATGCAGCAGTTGCAACTGGAAATGCAATAAATTGTATTTAAACTTCAGAAAAAACTTCTTTCCTGTGCGGGTGACGGAGCACTGGCACAGGTTGCCCAGAGAGGCTATAGGGTCTTCTCCTTGGAGATCCTCAAAAGCCACCAGGACATGGGCCTGGACACCCTGCTCTAGGTGGCCCTGCCTGAGTAGGGGGTTGGAGCAGGTGACCTCCAGAGGTGCCTTCCAGCTTCCATCGTTCTATGAAAACTTCTATTCCAGAATGTTCTGCTTTTAGGTCAATACAGGGTTCATTTAGATTTTTTTACACTGTATTGCAACTGCATCAATTAGCAGCTGGATAACATTTTGTACCTGCCCATGTAACACTAGCAGAGATGAAAAAAATTAGTTCACTTTAGCACTGACTGCTTCTAAATACAAATTACAATATAATTCTAAATACAATTACAAAAAGACAAGTTATTTTGTTCTTGTACTGAAATAAGCTAGATCAAACAATTTTGAAATGCATTACAGTTTTCTATCTGTGATGCTCCAGAAACAATTACTAGTCAGCTTAATCTTAATTAAATATATCCCCACAGCTCTAGCTTTATTATTCTTTTCACTAAACACAGAAATTTTACAGGCAGATGTGCACTTCCGAAATATAAAGCAGTACATGTTGGCACTGTGTATGTTTTGGGTACAACAGAGCCAGGCTTCGGATGCCAGGTCACTTTACATCCCAAGTGCGGTCTTGCAGACGAGACCTATTTAATGTTTAAAGACAAATTTTCCTTAAAGCTCTATGAGTAATTAGTGCTCTGTTAAATAGTTAAGTAAAATTCCAGGAAAACACGTGCGCGACTGCAGTGTGGACATGTGTGAGGACCGTGTGGAGAGCAATGGAAGCCCTGAGCAAGCAAGGCTTGGCTGAACCCTCACAGCCATTGCTTCAGGGGAATTTGGGAACCATTTGCAGTGTATCCTCCAAATTAAAATTTTGAAATTTTTCAATTTAAAATTAATAAAACTTCATAAAACAAATATTCCTGACTCATGCCGCAGAAGAATAAACAAACCCACTAAGAAGCCACAGAGCTAGCAATTTATTCACCAACTCAAGTCTCAAATCACTTAAAACAAATGAGTGAGAACAGTAAGCAAATTAATACTCTCGCACGCTTATTGTTACAGCTACACTGGGATGCAAGAAGCTGTTCAATTTAGGGATGCTTGGTGGCACTAGTGATGACAACTGATGCTTAATGCGAATGAAATGACCTCGGACAAAATCTGACTCAACTTCCAGCATCCCAACACGCAGCAGTGCAGCTGCCCGGTTATTCTGTGGTACTGGCTTCCCTCGGGGCTGGCAGGACCCCTCTCTCCTCAGCTCCCCACACGTCCACCACTGCTGGCTCCAGCATGGTCTGATGAGCTCTGTGCTCATCACCGCTGCCAGAGAGCTGGCAAAGAGACGTTTGTACAAATACCTGAAAATGAAACACCAACCAAAACATTTCGACCGAGCCATCCAAACAAGGACATACAATGGAGTCTACTTGTCAGACGAAAAAGTTTTGTTTGTGGCATGACTGCCCCAGTTCATCTTTAGCAAGAGATGATTTCATAGACAGGAACTGACCACAGCCTTCTCCCCATCATAAAAGAAGACTTCTCTTTAGATTTAAAATAATCAAAATTTAAATGGCCAACATTAATTACTGTCAACTGAAACCCTATTTTCTCTAGAAAAACCTTCAAGGATGCAAGCATTCATGTTCAATGGATGAAACCATTCCACATAGGCCTAACAGAAGAAAACACTTTAAAATGTCAAGTGACCCAAAAAAATATCACAACCCTAAGAATTATGAAATTCTGTAACTATCTGCTTAGCCATCCCCAAAGGAAAAAAATTCTGAAAAAAATCTTGAAAGTATATTGAAATATGAAAGATCAAGAAAAAATTTAAGTAAGATTTAAGTAAGGTTCCCATAATACACTTAATTTTAAGACGGCAAATTTCACCATTGTTTTTCAAGCAGTGTTGTCTCATTCAAAAAAAAGCCCCCTTGCTCCTGCACTGCAAGCAGTGTTGCTACGTGGTCTAAATTCTGTCTCAGTGGGTTTAAAAATTAAACTCTCCTGATGCAGGTAGAGGGAGTGCATCTGTATGAAGGCTGAGCCATTTTTCTCTCCACCTCGGACATGCTGTTCCTCTCTTCTTTGGCCTCACATGAACTAGGCACGAAAACATTTTAAATTTGTCACCTCGCAGCTCTTCCTATCTTCAGCTCTACCACATAGCTCTGGAGAAACACACCATAACGAACAGGGGTTACCAACTGCCTGCAAGTTGGGGAAGAAGTGGCATGTTTTGGTGGAAAGCAAAGAAAAATGCATTGGAATGAGCTCTGCTCCCCCGGGACACTTAATCATATCACCAACTGCTACAATAAAGACTGGTTTTGCTGAATATTTTTACCCCTCAAAATTAATTTGCAGCACTTCTGCAAATTAAGGGTATACCATTTCCCTAAAGGACAGTGGCATTTTTCTTGCGTAACTGGCTCTTCGATGGCGTACACACACACACATATATATAGCATCCGTGTACAAACAGTTCATTCTGCCCTGGTTATTTTCCCTGTCATAGCACGATTATTTTTAGCTCTCATGTGATCCGCCAGTATTTTCCAGCTCTGCTTTAGTCATCCTGCTCTCACAGAACATTTCAAAATAAAAAGACAAGCAGCCTTCAGATCTAAGAACCTCTCACATTTTTAGCTTATAGGTAAATAATTAATTTTATCTAGCTGTCTTTTACCCAAATATTTTTGACACTCCATGCCCTGCAAAAAGCAGTGCTCTGTGGAGATTCGCTCCGATACACAGGAAGGCTTACGTAAGCCATTAGCTAAAATCCTGATGACCGGATCAAAATTTTCAATTTGATCAGATGAAGCTTTTCTGCCCCCCCCCACCCCCCCCTTTTTTTCCCCGCCTTACAGGGAGGATTAGAGCCAGCACAAACAACAAGGCACGAACATTTTAATCCCTTGCAATAATTGTGACTCTACATCTGTAGGCTGTTTACCACTGCACTAGAGAAAAGCAGGAGCTGTAGGAGACCCAAAGGCTCAGGGCTGGCAGATGGCATCACACCCAAAAGCAGCTGTGGTACTGCTGGCAGAGAGCCCACGTGGGTGGGCTGTGCTGCTGGTTCCCCTCCGTAAAGGATGAAAACTCGTTCATCCCCCCCAGCAAGGAGCTGCATTTACCTGTTACCCCTCGCTGTTTCTAGAAGAAAATACGCGTTACCAAAGTCATCCGTCCTCCACATCACTGCCAGCTCCTCAAGAAATTGTCTCTGTCTCTCGAGAAAGATGAGGCAGCACGAGGGTGGCACACAAATCAGCTGTGGGGGCATGATTTACGCTGCCGTCTCCGAGCTGTGTTACCCTTGACACACGCTGACTCTTTGGGCTGAGTGCCTTTGGAAGGGGTAGGGAAATGGCTGTAGGTGCGCCCTCTGATTAGCGCAAGAACTGGTGTGTTTTCAGACTTCTCAAGTTCTGCTTTGTTTTAACAGCACCTTGAAAAATGAAGTCAAGACCACGCTTGGCATTTGCAGAGATTGCAGGTAAATGTTCACCTAGAGGTACAGAAAGCAGCTACCGGACACAGGGGGTCTGTCAAGCCTTAGTGTCAGATTAAAACACCCAAAATAATACTAACTCATTACAGCTACCATATTAGGGTAAGCTTTCAGAGTGCTCTCTAGGGATTTGACCACTTTTTTGGTAACTGAATCATATATCTTAGTCTACCTCCGAAAGGACGGTGCTAGAACCCCAGTTATGAATAATGAGAGAGATTAGCACCTCCTAAATCACCCAAAAACAAAAGCTCTGGCAAAGAGCACTGGAATAGCTCTTCTGTGGAACAGTATGAATCATCCGAAACACACGTGAAATAACTAGCAGCTAAATATATTATTCCCTTAAATATGTATATACAACAATTTGGAATAGACGTATTTAAAGGTCAGTGACAAAAACAAAAATACAGTGTGAACGAGTGCCCATATGTCTACTTGCTCTTGACACTAAACAGAAGATGCATACACGTAGGTGTGTCTGCTGCATGCTGTTTAAAAAACTTTTGGATTATGTTAAAAGATCTGTTGGTTTCTTAATTTTACAGCACTACTGCATCTTTTTGTTTTTTTAATGATCTGAAATTCATTACAATTTCAAAGCATCAGTGGTAAAGTAAAGCAAATCACACATTAAAAATAGCATAAAGAAAAGAAAACATACAGAAATGGAGGCAAGCTACTGTGGCAAACTGCAGTTGATGCTGGCAACCGTTTGCCACATTGGTGTAAGAGGTTGTTACATCAAGGAGCCCACAATGTTTACTGCTCCCACAGCAAAGTCGGTGGAAATAGAGCTGTGCCCAAAACCTCAGCCATTTCACTGAAAACCCACGGTTGTGGAGTAACAAAACAAATCGGCACTAAAGTTATAGATAGCTATTTAAACTATGCCACCTGATGTTGCACTTACAATCACAGAGAGGGAATATATGTCCACAAGTATCATCGGGGAAGATGAAACTCCAGATGGGGAAGACAATTCAGTTGTTGCAGAACTCAGAAGAATTTATTTTTTTTTGCCTTTTTAGTATAAATGGCTAAGATTGTTTTACTCACATGTGCAGCGTCATTACAGTTCCTGTAACAACTGCAGTGAATACTTTACTTCCACTGAGGTGCACACGTGCATGCACAAGACAGAGGTACAGAAGCACATCTTTGATGAACATTTCTCAGCTACCTGGGACTTGCTCCCACATCCTACCAGCTTAACCCTAAGCGGCAGGAGCTGAGGCGCACACAAGCCTGCGGATGCAAACAGCCCTCCTCCCTGAGTGCCCTATGTCAACAGGCACCCTGTAAGGGCTCCCATTCTTTTAAGCAATCAGGCGACAAGATGTTGTGAGGTGAGACACAAAGACACAATACATCAGTGAAATTAAAACACGCTTAACTGGAAATTGAATAAACCTATGACTGACACTGAACTGAAACAGTTCTGTTCAACACAAGCAGCGATAAAAGATAGAACACTTCACCTAGCCTCATGCAACTCTATACCCTTCTTCCCTGGCTCAAAAAGCCTACTAGTGTCCTTCCTATCATAATTCTGTTCAATAATTAAATTAATAATTTAATACTTAAATAAATAAGGCAGCTTTCCATGAAAAAGCTAACTTCCACAACCATAAAATCTTGACGGAAATCATCTCAGTTGCCCTACTCCATGCAGAAGGTATGTGACATGCTTATACAACCAGCAATAGGACATGAGATCATTGCATTAACATCCAAATCAAGTGGCTGCTTCCACTCCAACAGCAATTCTATTTCTCTAGGATTGTCACCTCCACAGCTTTAATTTGGATGACATATTTGTGACTTAAGTAAAAACAAACCATTGGCAAGACGACTTAAACATATTTTAATACAAATCTGTATTTTCCAATTTCTCAAATGGACCACACCATGATATTAGCACTCGTTGTTTCAAGACACCACACAGGAAATTATACCATAGCAAGTTCTGAAATTCAAAAGTTTAGATGTAAGATAATGCAAAACAAAGATATTAAAAACAGAACTTCAGAAGCTCAGAGCATCACTGGCCCACTATTTGGTGCTCCACTTACTGGGAGCACTAAGGAGATGAAGGCAGCTGGCCAAACATGCTCACCACTGACGTCAGAAATGATCAGAGCAGAACGTGGAAATCTGTGTATGATTCCAGAGCTTAAGCCAGTCTAAAACTGAGGTTGCTTGCCCCTTTTGCCACTACCAGTTTATATCTGAGCCCATGAGAGAAGACAGGTCACAGAATTATGCCAACTGAAAATCAATCATTATTGCCTAGGTTAGCACGAATAAGGTAAACCCAGGACACATCAATAAAGGAATTAAGTGTGCATACATGTGTGCTTCTGTGTGTATGAACCTACTTATCTCCAGGCAACCAACCCCAGCACCACTTGTTTAGTGGTTAATTAGAAAAAAGTTCTGTTCTCTTGTTCACTTAACTCTCAGCTACCAAGAAAAATAGCATCTGTTTAGTGACCAGTAGTGCTCGTATTACATAAATACAAAAGATCAGGCTTAGTTGTTTAGTCCTGTTGCCCAAACACAAAACAAAATGTCTGAAGACAGGCATATCTTCAAGAAAGAGCAATAGTTGCATGTTGCTTACAAAGGGGACTAGTGTACCTGAGAAATAAGCATGTATAAAAGCACAACTTATATATTTTCTTTCTAGACCACACTTAGGATTTTGATAACATAAAAAAATTAAAATTCAGTCTGTTACCAATTTCCTGTATGGGTGGAATAGTGTGAGAAGAACACCCCCCATATCCTTTTCTTGAATATACATGCACACACCAGTCAGTGATGAGAAGTTTAAAAGCCTTTCTCTCCATCATTAGACACCACTAGAGTCCACATAATTTATATCAATGGTTCAGTGGGGGAGGCCCTACAGCTGATAGAACTGGGCCAAACTAGAGAGCACCATGAGAAGTTAACTTCTGCTATGTCAGATGCTAATCCTATGACAACACACAAAGAATGGCCTGTGCACACAAGGAAATAATTTCTAACTAATATTTAGTTAAAATGGGTCACAGTTTATAGCCATTTTCAGAGACAGAAATGGAATTCGTTATGATGCAAAATACCTGCAGTAGGAGAGTTTGCATGGTGTGACTTTTTGGGCAGGTTAAAGATCTGTTCACCAGGATCTGGTGGGGGAAGAGCATCTTGGCCTTGTCGAGCTTCTACAGGGTCATATTCCTTTCCATCATAGTTAGCATCGAAGAACTTCTTAAACCATTGAATGAAATCTAAGTTGTCTTGGAAGCGCCCTTTGACCAGTTTTTCCACTGGAATTACCTGAAAGTTAGAATAAAGGTTCCAGTAAAACATCATTGCCATTTTTAAGTTAATACACACACAATTATTTGAAAAAAACACACCCCAAACTCCTAACTCTTTCAGCATATATTCCTCTGACAATTTTCTTCCTAAAAGAAAGCAAATTATGTTGGAATTGCAAGTGGTCTTAATGAGAAATAAAAGTGAAATAAAATGAAGACCCAGCCTTTGAAGTAGCTACATGGTATATGCAAGCCTTTAAAACTGCTCTGCCACAGAGTTACTCCTTTTTTATTGCAGTGACAGCCCTGGTGAACGAAGCTGTCCTTGGAGTAGCACTCTACTCAAGTAAGTGAGGATTTCTGTTTTTAAATGGATTTGCTTCAGTTGGGCAAACTAATGGTGAACAACTCTTCAAAAGGTCCAGACAAAGTTCCTTGCTCTCTGTTGCACTCTGTACTACAAAAACCCAGCAGCTTTTCCAAGACATGCTGAAATTCAAACCAACCTACATTTTGGCAGTACGTGTTCATCATATGAACTAACCCTGAGGTTTTAACCTTGTAATTTTTTTCCATTCCATATATAGCTATACATAGAATAGCTTGTTGACCTGAAAAGGTTGACTAAAATGCCTATAAACTTTCAGTAGAACAAAAGAGAGGCTATGGGGATGTCTCCATACCAAGGCCCTACAATTCCCTACAATTTTTTTCGTAGAAATGAAGCTTCCAAGAGGTGACTTGCGGCAGTGTTACAGCGTAAGGAGGTAGTTCTATAATGCTCTGCAGGAGGCGCAAGCTTCCCAGATGCTGTGGGCAGGCAGGGACTACCAAAGGGAATGCTGAAGAAGGATGACTACCTTGCTTTGCTTGATCCATACAGCTGATTAAAGAGCCTGGTTAAATATTAATGCCTCTTGAATGCATTCAAATTTCAACTGGAAAAAGGGTACCTAAAACTGTTTTAATTTTCATTTTTTCTTCAAGACTAAGACAACAATAAAGCATTTTGTAAGTCTATGATACTCCTATAAAGATTCACATACCATTTTGCATATCTTTTCCTCATTGTTCCATTGTATTTTTAATGTTGCATTGACAGAGTAGAGAAAGTTTTCTGCCTATACAAAAATTGACAGTGTTCAACTTTATTGGGCCTTCTGATGCTTCACTGTCAAATCATACTGTAAATAGAAACACCCACAACTTTTCAAGAAATAATGAGGGTTTTCCACTGCTTTATGAAAGTCTTGAGGGACTCTCTAATAAGGCTGTTTAAGTTTCAGAATAAGGCAACAATGCAGAATCCTAAAGCGATATACAGGCACCTCATTAAAACTTCAAGTATGAGAACATGATTTTTCATTATTCATTTTTATCAGCACAGTAATTTATATTTGTGAGTTCATCAAACTCACAAAGCTGAGCACAAATCCAGTTCCTTATGGTTGTACAACAACCATTTCTAAGAGACCTCCATTCTTAACTTTAGAAAATTACATGTGCGGGCCAACCTAGCAAATCACTGGGTAAATATTCCAGCTCTTGAATACTTGAAATTCCTTAAACCCAGCTTTGGACAAGAAACATGGAATACTTATAAGATCAGCATATTTCCAAGTAATTTTGATGGAAATTCAGGTCATCAGTAATTTTACGGTATCTCAAATTAAGGTTCTGGTGTTCAATGATGGCAAAGAATTTCCAACAGATGGTATTTTCTCAGAAGGGTCTCTGATATTAAGAAATAATGAGGTAGGCTCTACTATTCCTCAGCAGACACATGGACTCAATTTTCACTTTGTATCTAAATGAAGCACGCCAAATTTCTTCCCTCATGCCCAAATACCCTTTTCAGATGATGAAAGATCAGGAACATCTTCACATACAACTTGTAACTCCAGTTCCAGTCAAAATCTGAAGTGGACTTAAGTGCTTTGAAGTTTGTTTCCCCTATTTATTGACTTTACCCAGCTTATACAGCTTGTGAAGCTTGAAGTGATTGAAATACAAACACAGAATGCCTACCTTATCCACATTCATTCTTTTAAACGATGCTTGCAGAAGCTTGAAGTTGTGAATGTATTCATGCTCCAGCTTTGCTTGAAACTTTACTTTCTTCAAGCTAATGCACCCTGGGAACAACATGTCCATGAACTGGCAGTAAGCTGCTCCTGTAACAAGAGAATGCATTGACATTAATCCAGATGCACCCAGCTAAGACCAAGCGGCATTTAATGTCGTTAGCAGAAAGCATGAGCAGAAAGCAACCGTGCTGAGTAAGTCTCTGCTGTGGTTGTCCAACTCTATGCACCCAAGATCTACTTGTCTAATGTACGATGAACAGTGTGACATACTCACTCCGTGGAGTTTTTCCATTCACTCTGGATGCACGCAGCACTGTTGTACAACAACTGAAGAACCACCATGACTAATGCAAAATGAATCTTTCTTCTATTTAAAACCGATGTTCTTGGAGTCCCTGTACACAGTAGGACTGTCCATACAGTGAGAAGATCACAGTCAGAATGGAAATCTCCTAATAAGCTCCTTCAAACTTCACAGCCCCCTGAATTCAGCCAAGCCAAGATCTTATTTTTTCTGGCAACTGAAGTTGGAAGCAATCCTATAGACTAGTGCCAATCAAGTCCAAGGCAATCATTCAAGACTGCATCAAACCATGATTTAAAATAAAATTGCAAAGCTCCAGCTTCCTAAAGCACACTAGTCGTTTCATCCCCTCTAAAAACAAGCTTCGTTACTGATCTTTATCGCCTGTGAAAAGCATTTAAATAAGCAGACTTTAGCACAGTCCACCCACTGTCCCTAATTTCAGAAGCTGGGCTGCCAGCTTTAGTTCTCACTTAAAACAAAAGGTCGCTAAGTTCAACTTTGAAGCCTATCTGAACTTACATATTAGTAGGTAGGGGTGTGTATCTATAACCAATCCAGCACAGTGTGACACTGAAAAACTTCTAAACAGCATACTGACTACAGCTAATAGGGATAGTCTTACCTTGTACGTAGAGATCTTCCCCCTACAACATTATCATGTCATTACCATTTGCAAAATAAGTCTTTATTGTTGACTAACTGAAGTGTTTGGAAATTAAGGCTCAAAACATTCAAGGAAATCAGAGTAAAACCAATTTCAGTTCTTCAGAAGAGAGAGTCCACAAATACGTTATAGTCAACAAAGATTCACTAAAGCCCATTTCTGAAGCATGGGGTTATCGAGGGTGTTAGGTCTCCACTTGAGCACACAGGCCAGGTAAATCATCACCTGAATGCTCATGACAAGTTAAATTTCACTTCCACAGAAAGACTTTTGTGTTCTTAGTGCAAATCTGTTTCAATAAGCTTAAGTGTCCAAAGCTCACCTGTGAGAACTATTTTATAAAAAATACTCCGCTTATTGCTCATGCAGAAACCCAATTAACAAATTGGACACCTGGCTTGCCCAGTTTTACAGGAGTGGCAACAATAATTGAAACTAACATTTTTCTCCATGGGTTTGGATGTGTTTTGACAGCACCAACTTTATGCATCAGATAGCTCTCATTCTGAGTCCATTCAAGCATCGTATAAAGGGTTACAGAGCTTGTAACTTCCCCAAAAGAGAAATAGAGAATAAGAGCGGAGTCCAAAAACATTCCTTAAAATACTGATATGAAATTTGATTGGGGACTTAACAAGATCAAGCCATAGTGCTGAAAACCACTTCCGTTAAAAAAAATAAATCTCTTAATCTTGCCTAGCTTTGTGGAGGAAAACTGTCAAAAAATATCTGATTTTCCAAGGACACCTTGTACTTAACTGCCTGCAATGGTTTTGATATGATTAGAAATCAAAGATATTCCCTAAAGTAAATAACCCTTCTGGCAAACTAAACATCAGATGACAAAATTTGCATCTTCTTATATAAAGCTACATAAACAGAATTAGTTATTCAAACCTCATCCTTAGGAAGGGAAATAGCAAATATGGAGCAACAGAAAAATGACATTACAATTAAAACTACGGTTATACAGATAGTGCATGGCTTGACTACATTTATTACTGTTTAATTTCATGCAAAAGGATTATTATGCAATCATTTCATGTCATAAATTGAATCTATTCCTAACTGCCCTTTCATCCCCCCCCATATCCCAATTATAAGCTTTACTCTGATATCTAAATAATTGCCTGGAGGTCTTGAAAATGTACTGTGCAACCTTTCATCTATATCCTTTTAGAGAACTAGAAGCCTAAAATGTTCACATGAGATTTCCTCCTCCTGCTCGTAATGCAAATTCCATTTGCTTGCCTTTAGACGGAGTCTTTCTTACTAGGTTTAAAGACTCTAGTTAAGACGTTTCCTTGTGTTTCTCCTCCTTATTCAGACGGTTGTTTCTGTATTTTGTGAGCCAGGAGGTGGTCCCGGGTCTGCACAGCGCTCGAGTGCAGAAAACACTGGCATACATCCACGTGACGGTACACACCCGGTCTCTCACACAATAATGAAGCCTGCTGCCAGACTCTTTCCCCAACAGGAGGATTTTATTACATCGACAAACGCAATTTATTAAAACGCTCCTTCCTGAAGTGCAGAGGCAACATACAGACTGAACTGAACGCTACCAACTACAGAAAGACCAAAGAAACTCTTTGTGACTCCCAAACGGCAGAAGAGAAAGTTAAATGTATCATAAGAATTAACTGGGACTACCTGATTTTAGGCATCAAAGATGTCTATATATATACACACAAATACACTTAATATCATATAGGCATTATTTATTTAGAATTTTGCCCCCTAAAGCCTGTAGCTGTCACCCTGCATTAGGATGCCAGCGCAGCAGAACCAGGACACTACTTTCTATGCTGCCAACTGTTGAGATTTCACGGAGGCAGCAGGAAAAGCAGGACTGTGGAAGTTATGCAAGATTGCAGTGCCTTCGCTTCACAGGCGCAGCACATAGACACGCGGTCCCCTGCATGCTGGGCAGCACTTTAGGTCTATTCAATGTACTGTGCAACTGATGTTCCAATGCAGCTGCCCGGGAAAGGAGTATCTTTAACACAACATACAGAACTGCAGTAGAGGTAACGATGTCATTGCTTCTGACAGATAGCTCTTGCATAATTTACATGAACAAATGGGTTTTTATGCCATTATGTTTTATTCAAGATTTAAAAAACCTCCCTACATTTTCTGGAAAAAAACACACCCCTAAAAAAACAGAACCAAAAAAACCTTACCCTAAACCTAACAAATCTCTACACCAGACTACCTGCCCAAAACTGCTCTCAGAGTACTTCTGTCTCTGCGACCAGGAAACTTTCGTATACATAAAAAAGCTTTTGTATACATAAAAAAAGCAAACACACGAAAAAGAAATAGTTTGAAATCTCTTCAAACAACAGATGAAAACTAAAGGTGGTGGCACTGCAGAAGAGATTACTGAATGTGGGAGACATGTCGATGTTAAAACCCTCCTACTCCGTATTAGCAAACCAGCAATTCTGAATCCCTGCGCAAAACCCCTTTCATTTTTCCATCCAGAATATTGACGCAGCCACCAATTACAAGAGATATTCAGGGGCCAGATGCCAAAACCAACTCGCAAACACAATTAGCGAGCAGGAACTCCACGCTCGCTTTCACGGTGAAGGGCGCGGCGGCAGCCCAGGAGGGCTGCTCCATCCAGCTGGCACACCCGGCTACCAGCAAAACCGTTCTACTTGACTCGTTTCTAATACTTATAGGAAAATAACGGAGTGAAGTCACTATGGTGAGTCTTGGTAGCGTTGAATCTGGCGGGCACACTCCATGCTGCTGCTTCGGTCCGAGGGGAGGCTTATGACTCATTTTCTTCCCCTCCTCTTCGGGAGGAATTTCGCTGCGGCCGAGATGGAAAAGCCGAGCAGCACCGCTGGCTTCAGGCACGGCCGCGTGTGGCCGGCCGCACTGCCAGCCAGCTGCTTGTGCCGCTGGGTTTTGGTGCATTTCGGTGGGTTTCCTGGGCAGGCAGAGGAGGGGCAGGGCTGCTGGCGCAGCGTTCAGGCGCAGCAGAGCCAAGCGAGAAGTGAAAAGGTTGTTGTTAAGGCTAGATTCGTCTCTCTCTCTCTCCCATCTTGAGGCTGATCCATCCAAAAATGTAAACTAGTGTTTTCTTGATAATCAGAGACGCTTCTGCTTCTGACTATTCCAATCACAAGGAAATTGAAGGAGATGGCAACGAAAACAAGAGAACACCATTCACTGCATGTTTTTACTGCTCAGAAAACCTCCTAGATTGCAGCTGAAGAGCAAGATCAGATACTTGCTTTTATGAACAGGTATATTTATACATTTATAAATGAAAATCACAGTATTATTTGCACACTATGAAATACTATAATATGAGCACAAGCATGCCCAAGTTAATATTTGCCCTCTACAGGAGTAGTCAGGTCATTCTTTCACATCCTGTCCCTCCTTGTTCATCCCCCCATCCCTGCACCACATGGAGGCAAGACCTCAGCAAGTCACAAAAAACCACAGCAGACAACGTGGGAACACAAAGGGCCTGTGAAAAGGCAGGGCCTGGCTCTGTGTGTGGGTGCGTTAGTTTAGTCCTGAGGTCAAAACCACAGCAGAAGAAACTAAGCTCCAAACTAGAATTTTGCTGGAAACGTTTAATAGAAATTTGGATCTAAAACCAGCATGCAATTCAAGCTTAAGCGTTTTAACTGGGCCTCAGTTTGATTTTCAGACCCTTATTTTTGAAATACTACATTTGTGAAAAGGACTGACTGCACCTTTTTCTGTAATTACATTTTTTGTTTGCTTTAAGGATTTTTTTTTTAAGATAATCTAAAAAAAATATCCTGTCCCATTAGACAGAAATTCCTTCAAATTATTCATTCACTCCAAAGTTGCAACAACCTAAGCACGCATTTGGAAAATACAGCATTATTTGTATGCACGTTAGTCATAAGTGCCTCAGCTCACTAGAGCGACGGTTGCTAACACTGATGGGAAAATGCACACACCCTGTGTTTCTGTTGCTGAGGGAACAAAAAAAAGGCAGTAACTTGCAAGGCGCATGCGTGACATAATATTTTTGATAAGAAATGGGGGAAAAAAGTGAAGACCAACAACCACGGTGTGCAGTACAGCAGCACTGTGAGCTTACCTTCTGCTTCCAACCTCCTAGAATCGCTTCCTTGGAAGCGACACAAAGGTAGGAACACAACAGGCTTCTGATGTAGGTATTAGAATATGGGTTTTTATTTAGATTTCAAATACGTGTTCTTCCATTATGTCACTCAATTTTTTCTTAAAAAGCTGGGCATGTCTGTGAGCTTAAAGTTGTGTTACCTATAGCCCTGTGTTTAAGCAATGGTACAGCTCATGTTGAGCGCTCCATCAGAGGCCACAGCCTTCCCACTTGTATTTGCACTTCTAGCAACACCTGTATGACCGAGGACATGGGTCAAACTTCTGCTTCTCCAATAAACAAAAAACACACTGACTTCAGAGATTGCAGTCCATTTCCTGGCAAATGTTCGAGCCCACTGCAATTTACTGCCTTAGTGGTAGAGAAGCCAGATGTGCACCGGCAAAGCAATGCTGGCTTGAGCTTTGCTCTTTCCACTAAGCCTTGGGAGGGCACTTAAAAAAAAAAATTAAATACAAGTGATCCAGATTAGGGTGCAGCCCTGCACTCCTGCAAAGAGCTGCAGGAGCAGAGCTCCTGCGAGGGCAGTGAGTGCCTGCATGCAGACAGCAGCTCTGCAGAGCAGCGCTGCCACAGAAAACAACATCCAGAACTACCTACCTCCTACAGACCTTACCCGCCCGGACAGAGATGCATGAAACTGAACGATGTTTGCTTTGGAAACTCTGCTCACTGCAGGTGGGGCTTTTGTGGGATGCAATCCAGGATATCCACTGATCATTTTAAATAATGGATAGTGGAGGGAGGTTTCCGCAGTGTTAGCTTGTATTCTCTTCAATATGCGCATCATTAAGCTTCTCATTAAAAACTCTGCTCTGTAAAATTTATACTTAATTTTTAGTAATAATTTATTTTGGAGTTCATTAATTTTGAAATGGGCAGACCAACCAGAAAAATTTCAGAAAACACAGTTCCCATTTAACTTAAAATAGCTGTGTAATCCATCTTGACTAAAAAAACAACCATAGCAGGCAAAATCTAACAAGCTCTTTAAAAAGGGGGGAGATTAAGCAAGCAATGGCAAGTGACAACTTTATAAGTAATTAAACAGATAAAGAAGCAAAAGCCTTGTTAAAGTTCTATTCCTCCTGAATTCTTAATGAATAACATTAAAATGTATATATATATTTCAGCCTATATATAAATTTATATAATATATATATATATATAACATTATATTATAATTATATATAATTATAATATAATGTTTATGTAATGTAATATAATTATTATAATTATATATATATATATCTGGAAAGAGTCCAGTGGAGGGCCAGAAAGATGATACGGGGCCTGGAGCATCTTCCCTATGAAGGAAGGCTGCGAGTCCTGGGTCTGTTCAGCCTGGAGAAGAGACAACTGAGAGGGGATCTTATCAATGTGTATAAATACCTGAGGTGTGGGAAACAGAGGGATTTGGCCAACCTCTTCTCAGTGGTTTGTGGGGATAGGACAAGGGGCAATGGCCACAAGATAGAGCACAGGAAGTTCCGCACCAGCGTGCAAAAGAACTTCTTCACGGTGAGGGTGACAGAGCACTGGAACAGGCTGCACAGGGAGGTTGTGGAGTCTCCCTCTCTGGAGATATTCAAGGCCCGTCTGGACGCCTACCTGGGCAGCCTGCTCTAAGGAGCCTGCTTTGGCAGGGGGGTTGGACCCGATGATCTTTTGAGGTCCCTTCCAACCCCTTCAATTCTGTGATATATATATATATATATATATATATATATATATATGTATACATATATATATATAGGCTGAAAGTCTCAAGACACTGTTTTGCAAGCTTCCCCAGAAATTTTTGGAAACGATCTTAAATGCGATCATCAACATCCATTATATCCCTCTAATCCTAAACATCATATGGAAGACATTGCAGCGTCATTTACACTGAGCATCCTCTGTGTTGCAGGACCCCAGAACAACATGCCAGTTCCTTGAAACATGGCTTGGTTTCACAGTGCATCGAGCCATGTTTTAAGCACGTTTCCAAGCTGCTCTAGTGACCCAGACTTTGCGAGGTTGCAAACTGGAAAAAACAACGTTGAAAGATGCTTCAGCTCAGCTCAGCCTGCACTAACACACCAGGCTGTGCAGAAACCGTGCCGGCACCAAATGCCCCAGCAGGGTGCTGTAACGCGGATTTTAGTAATATACTTGGGTTTATATAGACACTGAGCAAAATACACATTCTGAGGCAGGAAAAATGAAACAAATCCTGTGCATGTAAGTCCCTCAGAAGAGGGGAGCAGCTCTCCTTGCTGCAACGTGTCAGCCATCACAAGGGACAGCGGCCCACGGAGACTGTGGAGAAGCTCTCCCCAGAATCCCAAGCCCTGCAGGCAGCACAACGCCACACGCGGAATGACATCTGCTGTGCCAGCACACCGCTCTCCTTGCTTTGAGATGGAGGGTGGAGTACCAATAAACGCATCCATACAGTGCCCATGTATGCTCACAGGAGGTACACCAGTTGAGATATGGTACCAGCTACAGAAGTTGCCACATGAAAAACACCCAATTGCAACAATGAGAAAAGCAACAGAGTCTAAAATTTCAAAATGCTGAACCATATGCTCTTGTGATGGAATGGTCATTTATTAAAAGTCAGGGAGATGATAAAACACAGTTAATCCTTGATCCTTGCATACAAATCCTGAAAGAGGAAGTCTGTATGCACTGGAAAGCAAACGATTTACAAGTTTATAACTCTATTGAGAATATTCAAATGGGTGGGGGGCTTATTCTGCATCTCCTTCACCTCAAAGGCTTACATGAGCAGAGCTAAGACAAAAATCACACTTCGCTTTAGGTTGCATTTTCTTTTCTATATACATTTACCATTTCTAGTTTCCTTGCTCATAATTTACAGCTTGTGTACTTTGTTATTTCTTTATAAGTGATGTGCAAGCCCTCTGTAGTCTCCTGCAACGTTCCCCTGGCTGACTCTTATTTTGAATATACTCTCACGTAGCAGTCAAACACTCCTGAAAAGCCTTGTAACAAGTTCACGGTATTCCCTACAGATGAAAAATGGCCTTAGTAAAGAAAATTCAGTTATAAGCTATTTAGTCAGAATTGTTTTTAAGAAGCCACTGTGTATTCATTACAAAAATAGCATGACTCCCAAGAAACAACTAGTGTCATAACTCATTTGAAGCTCTTATTCCCCATGCATATGGGTGTTGCACATGGGCCCTAATACATTAAATCTTTTCAGTTTTTCCTCTATTATTCTTCACTCAGCTGTACCAAATTAAATGCTCCCAAGCCTACTGCCCACCTAAAGGCAATGCACGCTATGCCTTAAATTATAAATATGGATCATAACCTTCATTTCCAGGCTAACAATCTTCCATGAAGCCAAACCCAGAGACCAAAACTGACAAAATGACACACCTAAAGCTTAGGGAAATGTTTTACTGAGAGGTGCTTGGGGAGATTGTCCCTCTTGTGTTGTCAAAACTAAATTACCAGAGGAGCTGCACACTAAATGTAGGCTCTCTGGTGCTGCATCCATCCATAACCTGGCCTTTTTGGCACATCACAACTACAGCAGGCATTCAGAAAGCTCAGGGGACACTACACGTTGCTCGGCCTAGTTAGCAAGGACAAACACAAGACTCATGAAGAATACGAACACTTTATGACTAGTCCAGCCTCTTCTTTTGCCACCTCTCATCCTAGCTCTGCTCCTGTAACTGGCAATTGGGGAACAGGCTGGTACTTCCCTGCACACATACTATCCAAGCTGTTTCACACCGGGGCAATGAGGAAAAACAAGAAGGGCTGACTGTCTTTTCTTTATTATGAACTATCAGGTTAAGCTCTAGGTATGCCTTTCAGCTCTGAATAAAGCCCTCAGCAAAGGCAGAGGGTCACATTATTCCTTACTGCTTAAGCTTGCGTTGACCAAAATTATCGCTAGGCTGGCTGCAAAATGTAGGCACATGCGAGGTCTCACAGACAGGTGCTAAAGATGACTGTACAGCACATATAGGTGGCTCATGCCTCCTAAAAGTAAAGCCTCTGAGCTCTACATCCGGACTTAGCACCCTCAACCCCACCCCACTTTGTGGTCTTGCATTTATCTTTTTCTGGCCTTTCGATTGCTCCTTGTTAGCAAAAACGAACAAAACCTGAATAGTCATATCACAGCATGACAAACCTTAATGCTTTTTTTTTCTTAAAAGTGGGTTATAAAAATTCAGTTGCAGTGGCTCTGCAGTTCACCATTAATGCTGTGAAACGCTTCACAGTGTTACAGAGGTTCCCACATATTCCTTCTCTTTGAAGTCCCTGAGAAATGCTCATGTTTTACAGAAACTAATGTTAAGCTGGATGAAGGCTGCCAACGCTTTAAGGAGCATCAGCCAGAGGAATGCCAGGAAGAATGAATTAGTTCGGCTGCTCCCAGGCTCTGGTCCACGCTGTGCCTGCTGGTGCTCTGCTTGCTAGCTGGCCAGTCGCTTCTGCTACTGCTCCTCTTAGCTTCCGTCTTGCAAACTACACTAGGAGTACACTGAAACTATCTGCGTGTGAAACAAATCACTCATAGTTTACATGGTGAACTAAATTAAGTAGAGACAGATTCCCAAATTCTCCCTCTCTCCACTCCCTGCAAAGATGTCCTGCATCAGCACGTGAGAAACCAACTGCAGTCTCAGATGGAAAGGATATCTGTCAGTAGGACTGCTGGATCATCGCAGACACCAAAGCATACTAGAGTTTAGCAGAGTTCAGCAATGCAGAGATGAAAGTGCTCTGTACCACAGAAGGCACTGTGCTAGCAGGGGAGAGTACTTCTTCATATAAGGAGATATTAAAGCCCATTTGGGGACTGTACCAAACATCAACCTGAAAGTAAAAATACATGCGTATCTGGACTACCAAACCAAATGGTGAAATTCAAGTTTACAGGTTTGACCCACTAGGATATGAACATCACAAAATCATCAAGTAACAACAGCAATTAATGCAAACCAGGAAGTTCTAAAGGAAGAAAAAATTTAATTTTACGCAGGATGGAGTAAGAGCTCTTAATGAAACAACCTTTTTTCAGTCCTTCCCTTGTGGTATGCCCTAAAATCCTCACTGGAGGTCACAGAAACAGTTGTATAAGAAGCTGTGCAATGAAATGGGACAGTGCTTTTGTGACAGTTTCCATGTTTTTCTCCTGCCTGCCCAGCCCTGCTGAAGTCTATCTCGATCTGGCTCTTAAGCATCTTTAACTTGTATTCCGCATAACCAGACTTCCTTTAGATTACCTCTTCCCTTTTTTTTTTTTTTTTTTTAAGCCCACACACATTTAACTTGATGGAGAATTCACTTCAAAAGCTTCCTTTCAACTACTTAAGAGCACATAAATAGCTATGGAGGAACAAGTCAATAACATGGCTAGTGTACTTCCTGTTTCAAACAATGGCAAACGTAGGGTATTTTAGGATGAAAATGTCCCTTTTCTTCTATCTTTCCATCTCCTCATATATATATATATATATATATATATATATATATACACACACACATACCCCTATATAAACACACACGTGTGCACATACCCATGCGTATATTTCCTCTGTGTGTAATTCACCAAAAGAAAATACATTGACTAACTTCCGGACCTGTAAATATAACAACAGCTAAGTACAACATTTCAGTTCCAAGCTTAGTAACTGCCAGAAAGGTTATTTCCCATGTTCTATGTCTTTAGTTACTCATTTTATATCAGTTACTTGCACGCACTTTACCCTGCACTTCTTCAACCTTGGTTTCATACTCATTGTGCAATTTCAGCATGCAAGACTGATTCTGCAGATGAGATTTTAAAAAATAATTAAACAATATGCTACAAGGATGTCATCATCTAATGATTTTCTGAACCTTTCAGGGAATATCTATGAGACTGAAATTTTACCCAGAATGGTAGGTAAATTCACATTTGAATGTAAGACCCCATTTATGCATTTCAACCGGACCACTAAATAGTGGAAATGTGGTAATGTGGTTTCAGTTCTATGTACTTAGAGCATTGTCTTCTTAAGTAAGATATTCCCAGCATGTCATTTGCCTGGAAGTAGCAATCTAGCTAGATCTCCTCCAACACAAACATCTTCAAATTTAAAAATCACAGCAGGAAATCAGAAAGAATCACTCCCCAGGGGCATCTGTACTCTCAGTAAAACATCAGCCTTTCTCTGTGTCATTTCTAGTCATCAGCTAGTTACAGACCCCGTTGTTTAACATGCATCTTGTAATTTCCACTCTGATTAACCAAACTGGCCAAAGTATTCAAACCATTACTCCTTTTTTTAGCATTCATTACTGAATTTATTTACAAGAATTCAGTTACATTTAAAGAGAAACAGGCAGATTTTCTTAGCAAACTTTGAAAGCACCTTACAGCAGTTAAATGTTGATTTCCTCAAACCTCTGTTTTTCTTTTCAGTCATACACGTGATCATCTGCAAACACCAGCAGGGTTTCAGGACCCTTACCTGGAAGAAACAGGTTCTGGAGAACTTTGCTCGCTTGGCTTTTCAGTAATCTATGTCACTTTTTAGTTATGTCCACTCTACGTTTGAAAAGTTACCACCCTAGTAGCTTTAAAACACATGAAAAAGTCTTATCACTGTATTCTTTTCTTACTCAGTCAACCTTTTTATTACTTCTATGCATCTCCTGCTACATTCGTCCTGTTCACCTCCGCATTTGCTATGCTTTCTCGTGGCACCTTATCTTTTCATGATTAACATGCACACAAAAACTTTTCCTTTGTACATACATTAGTCTCTTTTCACAGAGTAACTGCTTTATGTCAAAGCTAAAAGTGATCTATTTTCAACAAATCAGGCTTTTAAAGTGGTTTTTAAATAAACATTTGTAGAGCATGCAATACTTTCTTACCTGAACACAGTTGTTCGACTTTTGTATAGTTTAAAGCTAGTATATCATTAACCCATGCGATGATGTCATGTCTGCTCATAGTCTCTTGGGTTATAGAGGTAGAGTACACGTTGACCGCCATTCCCCAGCTAAGAAAAAAAAAGGACAGAAAAGTATGTTTGACATTTTGATAATTGTTTTCTGGATACAATGAATTCAGACTTCTTATTCAAAGAAAGAAGGAAAAGTTCCATCAGTGCAGAACCTTCTCTCCTTTACTGAGAAAGGTTTATTTTTGACGCTTTGACAACATATAACACTGTGTCCTCTTGTCCTCTATGAGTGCATTTCTCTTGATGTCATTGTGAACTTAAATAAGTCACAAATGTACAGTATTCTCCTTAATGCCAATAAAGGAGGAACAAAAAGAGTCAAACATAGCCTAAAGATATAAAGACAGAATCGGAAACCTGGGATTTCTCAATGCCGTGCTGTACAAATACATTGATTTGACACCTCTGCCTTAGTTTTTGCTAAGGCACGATGATCCAGTTTCCCAAATCTGCATTTAATTTTCAGATAACTTCTAGAAAATGTTCTACTTGCTCAAATACCTATTTCTGACTGGGATAGGACCTTTTGTATGATTAATTCAGTACCTAACAGTCACAGAGTTAACACCATAGAGCGAATCCGTTTTACAATCTTACCAACCTCTATCCTGAAAGTAACTCACATTTGCAACCCCAACAGTATGTTTGGAAAGCTGTTTCAGAGCTCAATTTCTCTAAATCTTTACAATCATTTCCTGTCAGCTTAAACCCATTTGTTCTTCTGCCAGCATTATCCTCCAGCTCTAATGGCTTTTCGTCCCCAGAGCTGATTTTATAACATGTTACAGACTGCAATCAGAGCCTATCCCAATGCCCAGGTAGGTTAGATTAAACAAATCAATTTTTCAAGTCTCTTGCAAAGTCAGATCTTCATTTGCTGGTCATGCCAGCAGTGATTCTCCAGCACAGCTGAGCAGAATTCCACAATGTTCAGACAACATTTCAAGACCTTGGAAAAGGGCCCTTTGCTGAGTATCCGCACAGTCACATCATTTCAAACATTTTCATCTTAAATACATCTCTCCAGTTAATTAAGGTCCTTTTCTGCAAGTAGTTCTAATTCATTGTAGCATTTATCATCAGTCCCCACGTGCATCTTACTGAATTTTATTTCCCATCATTCTACGCTAGCCATATCTTTCTGCTGCAAGACATTGCTCAGAGAAAAGATGTGCGTATTCATGTTTATCTCGTCAATACTTTCGAAGAACTGAGCCAAGAACATTCATAAATACAGTAAATAACATTCCCAAGACTAATCCGGGAAGTTCACTAATAACAAGCCACGTATGACATGTCTCAGAAATGATCAAGTAGCCAACAAACTTGCAATATTATTCTTGAAAAGAAATGGTTTCCTGAGGACTCTACACCTTTGCCTCTAGCGACATCCCGTAGCTCACACTTCACTGGCTGGCTCTGGTGCTAGCCCTGCTGCCCCTGCTGTAGACCTCAACCTTCTTTTCAGTGAAAGAGAGCGGGACCTCCTCTGCGGGATCGGAGGGTTGCATGGATTATTTCCTCTGAGATTTTGCAAAGATATAACTGTTTGAAGCCTGATAAACAATTTTGGAGACAACACCAAGAGGTTAACTCCATCTATTTTTAAGTATGCTGGAGCAACCTCAAAAAGTGTACAAAAAAGAAAAACAAAAAAACAAGAAAACAGCAGCATAAAATTTGACTCAGTAACATTTAAGTGTATAATTACATACAGCATTAAAGAACGAGGTGACGAAATTCCTAATATAGGTAACTTTCTACAAAACATTTTTACAGGCACAGGAGGTTGTTCAAATTGTCTGCATCTACTGTCAAAGAGATCCAAATCCCCGATAATTTGCCTTGGAAAGGGGGGTGGGGGTGGGAAACAGGCCAGTAAGAGACAACAGGCTCCAAAAATTCATGCTCTGATAGTCAGGGTGTGACATAGCCAGCAGTGCCAGGAATTCACTCAGAACCAGGCTGCCCCTCGACCCACTTCTGTTCTGAAGTATGGAAGAAACCAGACTATCTTCAGCCTTCCTGCAGGCTCCTGGACACAACTGATTGTACCAACAGCACTGAACTCACTGTGACACTCAGCAAAGGCTGTTTTCTTGGCACACATTAAGTGCTTGGACTGAACTGAGAGCTAGGAACAAAGTTTTAGAAACAGGGAGTGCCCTTTTATTCCTCAGACTACATCATCGTGGCTCATCGTGAAAGCTTAGCTTCAACATCGGGATGGAAGAGGGACTGAACAGGCAAACAGCATCTTTGTTACTAATGCCATCTGAAGGTTAAAACATTTTAAACGTGTTTTTCACTGTTATTTTCAGCCTCTTTGTATAGATAAGAAACTAACAAAGATACTAACACTGTCACTACTAAACTGACATGTTTAATATTGTTTATAAAATCCGTTCAAGTAACAACTTAGTAGTGAATTTAACATTCACTTAAGATTCAGAATAGTGAGTTTGATATCAAACCAACAGTTTAATAGGAAACAATCCACTTAACTCTAAAGAAGCCAAAGATACTTAGAAGATAGCATTTGAAATAAAGCTACACTGGTTTTGTAATTGTCATTAGCTCACCCAAATTTTCATTGGCCTCTTTAGGCCAGGCAGAAGTCAGAACAAGCATGGGCTGCCGGTAGTGAAAACAGCAAGGCTATCCTGTGAAACAGATCAAGAAACCCACATGCGGGAAGGAAGCAGAAATTCCCTCATTGTACTCTTCCAAAAGCAACTGCGGAGAGAAATGCCTGTCTTGCTGCAAGTGACAGGAAGGCAAACAAGCTCCCTGCCACACGGGACGGAGGACTCCACGTCAGGAAATGGTGAGTAAATGAACAAATGTGACTTTTATAATGTTACTCTGAAGGGTATCTGTAATATTACTTATGCTGTGCTCACAAATGAAAGGAATTATTACAATCTGCGGGTCAAATAAAAGCTCAGGCTATTTGTTAGAGACAACAGCTTTACATTTGTATACACAGGTATGCATGAGTGGGTATCAATACAATTTTAAACAAAGTAAGCAGACTGAATCAGAATTTCTGTTTAACAAGTCAGTAACGTGCCATTGCCTTTATTCACAGCAACCTGTTAACATCTGTCTGAATGTCCCATGGCTGCATCTGCTGGAAGAGGCCACCACGTCCCTGGCTGTTTTGTCCCCCACCCTTCTCCAGCCACGACTTAAATAAACACCGCTAGGAAAGGTTTCCTTTACGGAACACACGCTCTAATTCGGTGCTCAGATACACGCGTATCCTGTTTGCCACACAGCCAGACCTTCAAAAAAGAAAAAAAATAGAAAAACGTAGGCAGAAGAGCTGCCATACACGGCGATGGACAAAAATCCCGGTGCTTGAAATCCGCAGCTGGGGCCAGGCTTTTCGCGGTGACTCTGCCCTGGGTGCTGAGCTACGCTGAAAACTCTCCTCGAGCTTGGGAGCAGCGACAAACATCTGTAACGTGACGCACGAGGACAGCTGGGCAGGTGGAGACCCACAGCCCTGCGGACAGCCAAGTAGCGGACAAGTTGTTCGTACGTCCTAAAACGCTGCTTCTTCCGAATACCTTATTTATGTTTTCGGCTGTTAGGCTTTCCCCTGTTTACACTGAAGGCTCTCAAGCATAAGGCTGTGATGAGGCTTACACAAGCCTCAAAACAGCGTCTACCTCACTGAAAGCTTTAAGCTTCCACCCTCCATGCAGATGCCTGGCAATCCTGCAGTAACCAACAGCAGGTTGGGGCCAGCTCATCGCATCCCCTGCTTCAGAGCACGCAGGTAGAGGTTAAAAACCTCTAGCTGTTACAGTGCTGCATAACCACAGAGGATTCTCCTTTTTTTTTTTTTTTTTTTTTTTTTACTTAAAAGAAACTGAAATTAAAATCCACAGTAAGAATAGACAAGCCATAAGAGTGTTTGCATACTCCAGGCCATTTCGGAAAAAAAAACACTTACGCTTGCATGCCTAACCACCATAAACCTGAGCTCATAGGATTAGTTAGGTGCTGAAAATCACGTATATGCTTCAGTAGTTTCCTGAATCAGAAGGGCACAGGCTCAGCTTGTGCAAAGGCAACCATTACACCCTATGGAGGGCTCATATTTTAAGGCGTTACATGCAGCACACGGCATCCAGCTACGGATAACTGCAGGTGTTACAAGGTGTTATCCAGCTGTGCTTAAGGACGGCTTTGCAAGAGGCACATTTACTCGGCTTGTCAGAGGGGAGGAACTACCAGTTGTTGACAGCAGGAGCTGTCTTATGCCAAACCAGTAAGAATGGCAAGACTGGAAGGACTACAGCAGGGACTATCTCCAGTGTAAACGCTGATCACTTCCGAGCCCACCTGGCTTTCCTGTTTTGTGTGATTAGGCAAGGCACGATGAGAAGTTTTTGAAGACAATAGCAAGCCTGTGTGACAGCTCAAAGAGGAGCCCTCTAGAAGCTGGTGCCTGATAGCACCAGGATGGACAGATACTCCGAGCAGAACAAAAGCTCTCACAACAAAACCTGCTGAAGCGGAAGATACAACAGAAAGGCGAGGATGCGGCTAAAAGAGACTGCCCGAGCTTCTGTTGGAAAGGCTTTTGAGGTGAAAGCTGCTGCAAAACAAGGATCCCTGAAGGAAGAAACCTGCGAGCCTCAGTAGCCACATCCCTGCAGAAGGAAAATTCATCCTTTAACATAATTCTGAAATGGCAGCTGATTTGCAGCCAGGCCTTGTACACACCTTGAATATTCACTGCCTACAGCCTCAGCCATAATTGTCAGCAGGCAATTATGCTCAAGGTTGTCTTTACTGTAAGGAGTCTAGAGGACAGAAAAATAACACAAGGGCACAGCACGATTTTACCAACACCATTTTACCAATTCTTACTCTCCCTTTTGACTTATGCTGTACCCCTGCAGCAAATTCAGTGGCCGTGACCAGCTCCCTCAAATCAGAACAGTAACTGAGCTGCTGTTGGTAGCAATCAATATAAAGGCTCTGCCTAGTCGGAAACTCAAACAATTAAGGATTAATCACAATGAAGTTCTGCCACAGAATAAAAGGAAAATAATTTTCTAGATGTAAGATCAGGGGAAATTCACAGCCTGCAAAATACTGAACGTCAAATCCCTTGTGCTCTGTTCCCATGTTACTAGATAGACCTGACATGTTAAATGTATTTTATAATCCAGGGATTTCATTCACCTCTGAATGTGATTTTAGCTTCACAACATACATCATATTTGAAGACCTGAAATGATTTGTGAAGCATGATACAGAGTCTAGACAAGACTGAAGCAATCCATGTACATTTCAATTGCTTGAACCTTGCAGTATTACCATTTGACACAGTAAACAGAGCATATTTTGCATTGTTCTCATTGCAGTTCCCTGTTCAAATGCAAGTGAGGTTAGAGTACAAAGATGTACTCTGATTGGATTAGTGCATTATTATTATTTTTAAAGTTTTGTTCTTTTAAGTTAGAGGCTGTCTGCAAACGCTGGGATCTTCTGACCTACATAAATGTTACCATGGGTCTCAAGAACTGGTTTAGACCCAAATCTGAAAAACTCTTATAAAGACTGGTGGTAACTGTGTTTTGTGGTACATATGGCCTTAGAAAACGTAAAAAGAAACCCCAAACCCATATTATCTGGGAGGCAGAAAACCATTGGTTCTTTTCCAGACATTCAGTTCCCCCAAATCTGAAAAACACAACCAAAAGTATTCAAACAATATACACGATTTGAGCCAAAACCTCTGAGATGGCCCAATAACTGGCAGTCCATTACACTGCCTGCTTGCTTTTTGCAAAATAATTTTAAGTTTATTCACTAAACAGTTATGAAATTAGGATAGTCAAACAAAAAGCACAGTTTGAGTTTCAAGAAAATAACTTCAGTGCTTAGAATATTTTAGGGCACCTGAGGAGGACAAGCTACATTCACAGACTCACTTGAAATATTTTTATTATTATTTTTGATCTGCAAGTCATATTTTCATTGCATAAACAATGTTTTTTTCTCTGACTACCTTCATCCCTTCACTCCTCCTGCTGCCACTGAAGCTGTATGGCAGTGTAATATGTAATGTCCTGTCTCCACATAAATACTAAAACTAACCCACACCCCCAGGATTTGCCTTGGCATCCAGAACTACAATACAATATTAACAATTAATTACAAGATATCTTAACTTTGGCTGGAAATATTTGCACATCCTGGTAGGCTCCCTGTCAATTTTGCTGCGTAAATGAGCCCTAACCAGAACAAACACTTTCTTGCCAAAGGACAGGCAGAGAGCAGCAGCTCACACCGCATGGAAGTGGCCCTCCCACAAAGGTGGGCTCCCCCGGTTACAAACACAGCCCAGCGCTGCACCTGAGCAGGCACTTGTTATCGTGGGGATGGGAGGACGCACGAATTCCAGTATGAAATCATGCTACTACAAATTAAGACGACATTTTATTAATGGCGAACCACGAAAACCTTTGAAGTGGGCTGAATGGGAGGAACATAAGCGTGGCAAGGCGGCGATGTTAAAAAAAAAAAATACAACTGCTTTTTCTTACAGTTATTACCCTCCCCCGCAAGGCTTTCAACTCGGAGATCTTAAGCTTGAATTGCTCCTCTGATGCCCCGAAGGCAGACATTCAACCTGTACAGTTTTCACAATAGGCACTGGTAGCTAGTCTGTGTTTCACAATAGATGCTGGGATTGTGGGGAAGGAAAACTGATTCAGAGAAAAAATTGTTCTCAGACTTGCGTTATATAATAAGCCCAAGCCAATTAGAAACACCTACCTTATAGCATACAGAAGATGTATGATCATTTTGTTACTAGAAAACCTCGGAAAAGCTGATGAGGAAACAAACATTTAATCCCTGAAACAAAGTCTCAATTCACCAAGACAAACGTGGGAGTTTTAATTCTCCTTGTATTTTTATCTCCTACAGAAAATAACAGATTACTAAGCATACACTGCTGATCACAACATAGCTAAAGGATTTCTAAGAGATGTAACACGACATGAAGGTAACAGCAGTGCTGAAGATGCTCACTATGATGGAGAGAGGATTTGCAGATGCCTCTGAAGGCATAACAGATGAACCTTCCACCTTTCTGCTCCCACTGGATGGCGGGTGGGTAGTGATAGTTTCAGATGGTAGATCTCAAGTGCTTGAGCAAATGCAGATTTACTGGAGAACACAGACAGCAGCTGAGGAGAGCTTGTCCTTAAACCCACTGCCCACAGCACCTGAGCTGTGGGGCACAATGATGGGGACAGCCCAAGCGGTCACACCAGGGAAACATTCCCCTGACAAGGAAGGGACAAAAACCATCACACAGCATGATTACGGAAAAACAATACCCTTGGAAATATCTCACAGGCACCCAGCTTGCCAGGCACCTGAGGCATGAATTTGGAGAAGCCCGGTAGCAGCAGCCCCGCTGCAGCACCCGCTGCCGCCTCGTGACGTTTCCGCCTTCTAAGTCCCGAAAACAGCGTGGGCAGGCTTGGGAGCTTCAGCAGGGACGGGATCCAACTAGCTAGTGAGATGAAGTCACCAAATTAATTTAGCGTTGACCTATCCAGAGCTTTGCTGCCCCCCCCCCCCCCATGCAGATACACTGGGAGGCGAAGGGCTGGAGCAACACGTCAACGCACTCCGAGCGCAGCGTCACGACAAAGGGGGTTCTGTAACACCCCGCAGCCCTCCTCGCAGGGGCACAGCAGCCCCCAGGGCCCCACGCATGGCCGTGATGCAGCAGCACAGGGCTGGGAAGAGGGGAGATGGGATTAAACGGGGGGAACGCAGTGGCTCGATGCTAGCAGGCAGCTGCAGCTTGCTAGCAGGACGCTTAACGCAGCCCGCTTGCAAGGCGCGGGGAGCACCGGCTGTTGTCTCATGGGATGGGTGCTGCGGTGGCTCAGGAGACGGACTACGACACGTCTTTTCTGCTCTCCCCCTCTGCAACACCACGCAGACGACGAGGACCTCGCCACACATTGGCTTTTCTCTCCTGCACAAAAACCAAATGCAGACGCGCACCGTTTTTACGCCCCATTTCTTCTAACCCTGACACACGCACGTTGCACACGGGAACGGTGCCCTTTGCACGGCGCCTTCCGAGCAGGCACCGTGAAGGCGCACAGCATTGCACCTGGGGAAGGAGCAGTGACATGGCTGCTGCCTGCGCGAGCATCCCGGGGCACACGGGGAAGGGTGCCAGGGCAGAGCCCCCGGGACAGAGCCAGGCAGGCGGCCAGCGGCAGCTCCTCCCTGAGAGACCGTGGCAGAAAGGTGACGACACGGAGCTGGGCTACGGGACAACGTTTATTTTAAGCTACCTTCGCCCCGCAGTTGTAAACAAGCATGTGACAACAGACGAAGCAACACGCAGCCATGCTGGCTGCTTTCGCCCATGCATCACTCCCTAAAACGCGTCTCTGTATTTTTGTAACATAAAACATTAAGCTCCAGCATGGTTGAGTAGGGTTGCCACTGCTATCGCAGCTCGGCTGCCATTTGGGGCTTAAGGGACAAGCAGCAGGCTTTCTGCTGGCTGTGCAGGGCACCCCATGGGCAGGCTTGCACGTTAAGACTGCCTTTTACTGAGCTCCGCGTCCAGCCTCTCTCTCTCCTCCCTCAGCCACAGAAGAAAGCAAGACTAGAAATAACAAAAAAATCTGAGCTTTGACATCTGAGTTTGTCGAATTAGGCCCAAATAAAGACCCGTCTTCGGCTCACACAAACTCCCCACAGAGCATTATTAATATTAGAAAGATTTCCAGCGTTAGCATTTCAGCCACAGCACTTAATTTTTGTTTTGGACACCAACTTAACTTGACCTCTTCCCTCATTTTCATGCCTTAATACTGTAACAGCCAAGGAGATGCTCTGAAATTACTCTGGTACGCAAAATATTACTAGCAAATGACTTGTACTTGAGAATTAATCCTACTAAGGACTACCTAAGATAGGACTGAACTTCTAACTGCTATTGCTTAACTGCTAAATTAATTTTAGAGCAACTAGAACTAGAATTTGCTAATCCTTCATGGAGTAAATTGCCCTTTATGAACACGTTAGCTCAACCATCTGTGATTTATGTAATTTTAATGTATTATTCTTGCTGTGTGCCAGTAACCACAAACTTACTTCACCTTTGTTGCACTACCAATGCAAGCGTTGAAGTTTCCAGCACAAAGTAAAGCTTCCCCAAACACATTTTTTCAGCCATGTTGTTCTTTGAAGGTCTGTAAAGGCAGTGTTTTCTTTTGGTTTTCAATTTTAAAAATCTCCTGCTGATCTGAAGTGGGAAATTCCCAAAGTTTTGTTTTCCCCAGTCTTCTTTAGATGGTGCTTACTGCTTTGATGCAGCTGGAATGGTAAGAAGAGAATAACTGGCAGTTAAAGCAATCTTTATCTGTGAGCCCCAGCAAAGCCTTGTACCTTAAGCTAAGAGAAGCATAGATGTCCTGTTTAATAGGATTTGGCCTCTTTTCATGGAATATCTTGAGGTCAATTCCCAAGTATATTGCTTCCAGCTGGCAAACGGTGACATTAGCAAGTTCAACTCCCACAGTAAACAAGACAGAAAGCGTTTATTGCTTGAATTACCCTCAACTACATACAACTGCAGTTAAGAAGTTAATAACCTGTGCTGCAATGTGAAGATTTAGATTCGTCAGCCCTCTCAGTGTTGGCGTAGGTGATGGGACAGGACAGTGCTGCACCCCTCTCTGTAAACACAAGTCAAACTAAGCACACATCTGACACAGCTTGGGAGCTGTGCCTACAGCCAAGCGTTCCCCGCAGATTAAACTTATCAATAATGTATATTTTTTCATGCAGAAAATATTAAGTCATTAAAAACAGAGGGAGCAATTTATCAGCTCTTAACTTCAAAACATAATCCTTAATTGCAACATACATAATTAGTTTTATGACACAGCAGAACTATCCTTCTGCTCCACTGTACGTCAATGAACTTTTGGTCATCCCCGGGTACGAAATTGCAGAAGTAGCTCCCAGCGACTTACAGAAAGCAACACAAAGTAATTAATGCACTGCAGCAGAAATACAGCTTTGGCAAGAAATAAGCTAAAAAGCAGTTGAACTGAGATTGCACGCATACATTTTTCTTTGCCATTTGGCACCTTTGGTCATAGGATGGTTTCACCTTGGTGGTAGTACTAAATTTGTCCTCCTATGATTTTCTTTTCACTGTTAGAGCCCCTGCTTTCATCACTTCCTTTTGTGTTCTGCATTTTGAACTCAAGGGCTGTTTATGCCTGTTAGAGTAACAGAATAGGATCCGTAAAGTGATCTGTAAAGTGATTTAGGCAGGCAGGGAGCTACGGAGATCATCCACTCCAAATTCCTGGTCACAGTATAGCCAACAAGAGAAGTCTGCAGATGGCCCAATCTAGCCAAGTGCTAAGTATCTCCAAGGACAGGCACCCCCAACCTCTCTGGGCACCCTCTTCCAGTGAAAACACTGTGAAAACTTGTCTCCTGCTATCTTAAGAAATGCCCACTGTTACAGCTGCTGACTGCCCTTGCCTCTCATCCTCTTCCTGTGCACCTCAGAATCTGTATCTTGTATAGCTTTGAAACATTAATGCAGGCAAGGAGTGATAAAGACCCCAAATAATAATTCAGTAAAATATAATTAACCCCATTCTGCATAAACAGGTTTTCAACAGGGCAGCTATTTACACGTGAATGCTGTCCTTTTAGGAAAATTTATCTCCTTTATTCAACCAATTACCATTTCACTGCCTCCATGTTCTCAGCACTCTTGCACAGGATTGTCTTTCTGTATATGAAAGCTCCCAAGGGACTTTCATATCACTGTGTTATGTACCCCAGTTCCATACAATTACTCTCAGATTCTATAGTTATTTCCATAAGCTATGATTTGTCTAACACTGAATCCATAAGTAAAGCAAATGCATGTTCTACTTCAAGTATTTCAGTGCTTCCTATTCACGGTATTACTGGACTAGCTCTACAGAGATTAACCTTAAGAAGTGAAGCATAACAACCATGTAAAATTTGCCTAAAATGTATTTTCATCCCCCCCCCCAATTGTTTAACACATATTGCCAGCAAGCCCTTCTGAGAACCAACACCGCATTCCAGAGTGACAAGCAAGAATTTGCATTCAAGTGCATCTCTGAATAATTGCAGCTGTTTGGGTAGAAAATTTGTGCGGTACCAAGGAACCCTGTTGTAGAAAGGCTATTCACTCAAGTTACCCCTAAAAGATAAATCTGAAGTCCCCAGATGATCTCTCTGGCTACCCCATGGTTCCAAGAAACATAATATTGAAAACTAAACCTCTGAAACAATACACACAACCACGTGGAAAAACAGGAACACACACCATCAGCTTTACATGGTATTATTACAGCAAAATAAGCTATTCCTTTATAAACTGCCATGCTGGAGAATAAGGGTCCTCATTTTGCACACAGAAGAAATCCTAAACAAATCTCAAACTGAGAATTCCTCAGTTTGCATAGCTTGTTTAAATATTGTTCCAGACCACTCTTAGGTTTCAGTTTCAATTCACAAGAGCTCACTGCAGTGTTGCTGGCCTTGCCCCTCCACCCATAGGCTCCATCTTCCATCACCTCACCCAAATTTCAGTCCCCTCTATCCCTCAGTCAACACAAGTCAGTGACGCAGGACAGCCTTACGTGAGGCCAGAACATCAAGATCTGCATGGCATATTCCTCTCCATGCAGAGCAATTTGGCACAGTTGTAGGATTTCCTGCGGAAGCTACATCCTTAAGTCTCTACTTACCGTTTAATGTTTACATTTCCTGTTTGGATAGCACAGAAAAAAAGCCACCAGGTTTAATACAAAAGCACAATTCACTAAGCATAGGGCTCTATGCAAAACAAGAAATCATTTAAACACAGATAAGCCAAGCCATTTAATGTAAGTGCTTTCAGCACCTGGAGCCTTCTCTATAAAATATTTAATAATTTACTGTACCATCAGAAATTTAGACAAGTTTTTGTCAAAAAAAAGGACAGGCAGATTTTCATTTTGATTTACATGCATTAGCGTGAAGACAACAGAATTGTGTTAAAAATAAAAACACCATTGCTTTAAAAAACCTGAGGAGTTAAAAGCACTTTCAGTAAACTTTTATAGCTGATATTCCCCTTCCCTTCCCATCTAATTATAATGAAACAATATGATGGAGATGCTTTATTGGTGAGTCAGGCAGCGGGGACGTGAGCATGGCAAGACTCGAGCAGCTATTCAGCGTTACGCTAACGCCATCCCCGGAAGAAATACGGATGTTTTCCATTTACTTTCTGTGGTACTGATACTGGAAGCAAGCGATCAGCACCGCTAACCAGAGATCAGGATTCAGTGAGGGGGCAGGACCCAAAAGCCCTCACACGCTGCCCCAGTGCGGCGTGACTTACTGCTGTCACCGCCGCTACTCCACGCTACGGCCTTCATGCCATCCCGTGCAGTGGTTTGCGTGATTGAGAACAGATGTGGCGAGGCCACTCGGTTTCAATTATCAAACAAAGGCTGAAAAGTTGCATCTCCAAACAAAAAGCTGGCACTTGCTTGATCTTCTTCCTTACCCAGCCTCTGCTATAATTATCTTTGGGCACGAGGAAGGAGAAAAGACTGTCAAATTAACTGACCTCCCCCCAACCCCAAGCCCCAGAACCAAAACCTCTGAAGATATTTTTAAAAAGTCACTCATTCAAACACCAGGCCTTGAAACGTAGGCCTACTACACTTGCTTTTTTCTTCTTACTGCCTCCCAAAACAAGTCTTTCTATCTCAGGTGGTTACTCCAGGTATTCCACATAGGAGACTATTCCTGTAGCCCAGCCTGCAGTGAGGTGGTTGCATCTCCCTTGCAGGAGCCATTCACACAGCAAAGGAGAAACTCAAAGAAATAGGTTTAATCGGGCTCTCCTGGTCCACAGCCCAGCTTCCAAATCACCTTGCCTTCACAATGCAGCATTTTTAGTGCCTGTTTCCCCAGGAGGCTCGACTGAGGAAGCCAGGCAGAAGCCAAAATGTCTGCTTCCAAAAATGACAGCGTCAAGCTCGGTTCTCTCCTATCTTAAATTTGCTCCTGTTTTTGTTACCATGCTAGAAACACATTGCTGTTGCTATGCAACTCAAAAAGGTAGTTTAAAAAAAACCCAAAGCACACAAACAACATCCCCCACGCGCAACAAAACCAGAGGCCAACCTCCCACCTCCAGGATGTCTCAGAAACCCACAGCTCCCTGGTGCAACTCGGCTGCTCTCAGACCTCTCCGGTGAGAGGGCCTGGGTGCAAGCCGAGAAGATGGCGCCGTCTGAAAGCTAGTCTCGCTTCCTGACACAGACTGGGCTGTCTGTGAAGTGCTGTCTGTTTGCTTTCCTTCCCCACCCCCTCCATAAAGCTGCCTCTCAGCCCCAGTTTTAACAAACAATAACCTCATCCACCAAATACTGTGAAAATATTTCCTTTAAGGAAAGTCTAAATCCAGGTCAAAAGAGGTAGCCCAATAATGCAGGCACAGAATGTCTAGGCTTCAAACCACTGATGCAGTACTGAGCAGTCATCCTCGTGGCCTCTGCTATATCTCCACACACTCACAGGTGAATCCCAGCTACCCTGAAGCCATTTCACCCCGTGCTTTCTGAGAGCTGGACCTGTCCAGCTGCAGACACTCACCAAAACAGTTCTGCCTGGACAGAGCCCTCCCTAATCACAAAACAAGATTAAAGAAGAGCAGCTGCAGCAGGGACAGGAAGCCAGTCTATGAAAGTGAAAGAAGAGAAACCAGGAGGTACCTCAGCTGGCGGGTAACCAGAGCGCTTTCTGCGTGGTCCCTCTTACCCTTACCCTCTTACTTGCCTGGGCTTTACCAGGGTGGTCTTCTCCCAGGTAGCTAGCAGCCATCGTGCTGCTTTCCAGGTGCTCCAAAGATAAGGGGTTATCACAAACACCACTTTTAGAAAAGCTCAGGCCAAATTCACGGGGTGTGACTTCTTACAAGCATTTACAGTTGCCTTTCTCCTGCTTCCACTGCAATCTAAGGTAAAGCTCTCATGACCTGCAACAGCAGCAGTTAGACCAAGAGCAAACACCTCTGACAACAACATTTGAAGTTACTAATATATTTACTAGCGTTTGCTTTAGTAGCATTTACATTTGCAGAGGATGAAGACAGTCCTGCTCATTGGTATGACGAACAAGACAACAACATGCTGCATTTACTCAGTACCTTTTCCACCATTCGCAGCAAGAAGAGTTTGGGCCTTAAGCTACTGTGTTGATAACATCAAATGGTCTTTTTTAAATTCAGAGGAATCATCTGCTTACTGTATCCAAGAGGACCTAGCTTTGGGGCAGCCCCATGGGCAGAACAGGCTCAGTAAGGGTGGCACAGGAGCACGGACCAGTCCCACAACCACCTGCCTCCCGATATCCACCAGGAGCTGGGAAGGCAGAGACCAGACCAGATTTTGATGTGACATAAATCTTGACTTCCAGCAGGAGTTGGCGGCTCGTCCTGCACCCAAGGACAGCCAGACACGCTGCAGCACGCCACAGCTTAGTTCACCGCTAGGTGAGGAAATCACCGCTTGCGCCCAACCTTCATTATCATGCATGGCACAGTCACATGTCAGCCGCTTAAGGAACAATTTCCAAAAAGACATGACACTTGGGAAAGCCAAATATTTAAGGGATACCATTAGAAACGTACACGCTGACAGATAGGAACTTTTTTCTGTTTTAGTTCCTTTTAGCTTAGCAATTTAAACAAAAATAACAAGGAAACTAGCCTTCTCCCCACCTTTCTTGAAAGCTCTGGGGACAAAACTAAATATAGCTGGTGTATGAAGGACCAGATCAAACCAATTTTCTAGCAGCACGTAGATAAAAAAGATGTTAGAGGGTACAACAGGTTGTCCCTTTTAAAGGGGAGTGTTTTAGGCTAGGCATGACATTAAAAACCTGAAATATTCCAAGTCTTTTCAAAGCTAGCTGTACAGTATGGTGAGCTGATCAGCCATACAAAATGCCTAGTCCCTGGCAAAAAAAAAGCACTGCAGACATGCCCTGTTTAAAACAAATTCTCCACCCAGATGTTGATTTGGTTTCTCATTGAAATGTTTCAGTCTTCTTTGAACATATAAGTAAAACTATAATTAAATGCAATGCTGTTCTCAGAAATGAGCCCAAATCTATTTTGGCCAACAAAATGACACCTCGGTTCCAACCAAATTGTAAAGTTAGTCTCCTGCTCTGGAACACACACAACTGACACATGCAAATCCTTCCTCTGGAATAGAAACAGCCTTTTACTAGAGAAATGCTGATTTGGTCCAGTTATTTACTGCAGAAGGTAACATCTCCCTGTGATTCAATTTTATGCCAAAGTGCCTGGTTTCCATTTACCAGCTCAGTGAGGCTGGAGGAGAAACTTAACACCTTGGGCCTGTATGTCCCAGTCTGCAAAATATAATATGTCTTTTGGAAGACTTGTGAAAACTATTTGTGGCTTTGCCTACAGAGCACATGGCTGGAGCTCATGTGGTACAGGTTCAATTCCCCACTGCGTCCTCAACGTGGTGGATAACAGAGCAATTCCTTCCATGTCAGCCTTCTAAGCTGTAAAATGGTATAAAATTTACCTCCTTTTAAGTCTGCTTCACGAGTGACATAGCAAGCCTCTGGTGGTAGCTAGGTATTTAAAAAAAAAAATCTTTCCTTTTAGGTCTGAGGACATCTAAACTGGTAAACAAATCTATTATGATCAACAAACATTGAATTTGTTTTAAAGTACTTATGGACTAGAGTAGGTCAGAAGAAGTAAAAAATGAGGACATGTTTCTGATATTACAGGAGAGAGAGAAGCAAATACTCTCAGGTAATTCCTGAACCCCTACAGAGATGGTAGGCGCAGCTTAGCCGAAGAGCAAAGCTGCAGTACACCAGGGCGCATTGCGAGCGAAGTACTCGTGGATCCATGCAACTGCCGACCTGATGTCATGCTCCAGGCTGTGCTTAATGACATATTTATTCCATATTTCTAGATACAGATGGAACAATCCAGCCCGACAATCAGAGGCATAGCAACTTGATGTGTCATGTGGCGAAGTTGTACGGGCTGCTCCCCGCGCCTGCTCCAAAGCCAGCATGGCACCAACAGTCCAGCACGACAGCGGCCAAGTAATGTGGGTCTGAACCTATTAACCTTAAATATAAGATATTTAGGATATTTAGTGATCCCCTGCTTCACCTCAGACTTAGCAAGGCCCAGACTAGCCTAGCTGTTAAAGATTTTTACGGAAGTTAACAATATTATTTTCCAGTATCAAGGAGACGTTTCACTGCAGTTTTCACATATTTTCTTGAAGACTTCCTTTGTGTTATGATTGACACTTAACTTTTCATCTGTAGCCCTAAGCACCACATTAAGTAAACGTAATTCTCACTGCAGGAAGGGGGAACGGACAGATTTAGGTGCCATGACTCCAGGTAAGGGTAGGATTCCACAAGGAAACAAGAATCTAAACAGGAATCCCCTGTGGAGGGTTTTTTTTTTTTTTTTTTGATTTGTGCATTAAAAGGTTTACTTCTTTAATGCTTTTAATGGAATTATTTACTTCCCCAAAATAGCACGCAACATCAGCATTAGCGGTTCTGCATTCCTTTATATTCCTGCAGATGGACAAAAGGATGCAAAGCCCTACAAGTCTCAAAGAACAGGCTTTCCCTTAGAAGAACTAGCCTTTCATTCAGATGCAGAGTAATTCCACGGTTTCTAGAAAATTGGGCAATTGATATAATTATTCCTGTCATCATGTGCTTAACACAGCAGTCTCACAAAATGCCTTTTCTAGACATAGCTCAGCATATGATAAGACAGACAGAAGGACAAGAAACCTGACCCGTTGATGGCTGCAGAAAACTACATGTTGCAAAAGGATAATGGAGAACCCTATTCAGAGGGTTTCCAGGGAACCCTTCTGAAAGAAAGCAGCAAAGATAGCCATCGGTAGCATCTATGATTCATGCATCTATCTTTAGTGGCTGTGGCATGTTAATTCATCTCAAATCAATTGCATATTTCTGCTTAGCTACACGGTGGAAACACAGCTTTCCCCAAAACCAGAGCCTTTCAGCGCTCCGCAGCGATTTAGATAGGGGAAGCGAGGGCTCCATTTTTCCTGCAAGGAGACGCAGGTCCTTACAAAAGAAAAAAAAAAAAAAACCACGACAGTAACATGCCATCGCTCCTTTGTGCTGAACGCGTGCGCTGGGGCTTCGCTGACGGAGGTAGGAGCAGCTATGAGGAGAGGGAGGGATGGATGGGATCCTGCGGCAGCGCCCGGCACACGCCCGGTGTGCTTTTGGGAGCATTGCACGACCCCACCTGGGGCCCGCGGTGCCAGCAGCAGCCCCGCTACGCCTCGGTGCTGGGAAAACCACGGGGATCTTCTCCGTGCTGAGCCACCCGCTCTTGTTGTGATCCAGCGGCCGGCCGCTCCAGCCAGATATGTGGAAGCAGCATCACTTCCATTTCCTGCTGCTCCCAGGCGAGGCTCCCAGGGGCGTGCTGCTCCGCAGGGGCACCGCTCGCTGTCAGCCGGGCGGCATTTAAACAGCCGGGGCCCGGGCAGAGAGAGAGAGATGAGACGGGGCTGCCGGCCGGCCGGGCTGCTTGCTTTCTTCCTGCCTTTTGCTTTTTTTTTTTTTTAAATTATTATTTTGCCTTTTTTTATTTTCTTTTTATTTTTCATTTTTTATTTTTCATTTTTTTCTTTTTCTTTTTTTTTTCCTTTTTCCTTTTTATTTTTTTCGGTTTTTATTTTTATTTTTTCCCTTTTCTCATTTTTCCTTTTTAGTTTCCCCTTTTTCCTCGTGTATCTTTTCTTTTTTCCTTTTTTTACATTTTCGTTTTTATTTTTTTTTTCCTTTTTTTGATTTTTTTTTTCCGCATTTTTTTTTTTTCCTCATTTCCCCAACTCCCCCCCCTTCCTAAACGCCCCCCCCGCAGGAACCTCTCCCTACCCGCACAAGGCCAGCCATCCCCCCTCTCCCCAGTACCGGGGGGGGGGGGGGTTGCCCGCAGCCCGGCCCCGTTCCGCAACGCCCCCCTCCCTTTTTCCTTCCTCCTCCTCCTCCTCCTCCTGCAGCCTCGCCGCAGCCGCCGCCCGTTCTCTCTCTCCCCCCCCCCCCCGCCCCCGGCTCCGTACCTGTAGGAGCGCTCCCCCCGCACCGTGTGCTTCCTGAAGGGGATGATGGTGCCGTTGTCCTGGATGATGTCGTTGTTGTTCTCGCCATTTGGGGACAGGGCTTGGGTCGGTCCGGGCATTGGCGCTCCCGCGGCTCCGCGCCTCCTCCCCGCCCCGCGCTGCGGCTCTGCCTGCGGAAGGTGCTGGCGGCCCCCGCCTGCCGCCCGCCCGCCCGGCCCCGCCCCGCCCCGCCGCCCGCGTCACCGCCACACGTGACCGCCCGCCGCCATGGCAACCGCCCGACTCCGCGCCCCCCCCCCCCCCCCCGGGCTGTGTGTGTGTGTGTGTGTGTGTGTATGGGGGGGGGGGGGGGGGGGCGGCCATAACGCCTCCGTCGTGCCGCCCTGCCCGCTGCCAGGCTTCTCGCAGGGCGGCTGCTGGGTGCCTCCGAAACAGTGCCTGGGGACGGGTTAGCCCCCAGGCCTGCCGGCAGCCAGCTCCCCTGGCACCGCCACTCATCTCTTCCGCCCCTGCCACAAAAAGCGTTGCTCGCCCCCCCAGCGTGCTGCCCTCCCGAGGCAGTCACCATCTCCGCGCCTCCCGGCCTAAAAGGCAGTGCCCTTCCTCGTCTGGAGCTAGCCACAAAGCCAGCCCAGTCACCTCCTCCGAAGCAAGGTCTGAGCCTCGTGGTGGTGAAACCTCCCCGCGCATCACAGCTCACGCGTTTGCCGTGTTATGGAAAAACAAGCCAGCAAGCTGCTTACAAACTGTGTTCCCTAAACGCCAAGAGCAGCAAGAGCAACCACGGGCGCGGTCTATAAACTGCTCTCTATGACCTCGAGGCTGTTAGATGTAAAAGGGCAACAAATTTTTGGGCAGATATCCCATCCTCCCCCTTCAAAAAGAGCCCCCAAACCCAACCCTCTTTAAAAAGTAGTTTTAAAGCCGTAGATCAAATGAAAGCAACGTGAGTGTTTCTAGCATGTTCTCAGAAGCAAGCGCCGATGTTCTATTAAAGCTCAAAAATTTTTCCTCAAATGAGTTTAATCAGATGTATACCTCAGGTTATTATTTTTTTCCGCATGAAAAAGGTGATTCTACAAGATTTTAAGTCACCTTTATCTAGCCTTTCAGACTAAATAACACTTTGCTGAAAGCTGAGCTTTTGTGATTATCACCATGACGCAGATTTTAGACTCACAAAGGAACTGTAAGGTAAGTGCAACCTACACATAGACACCGACTGCCCAGCACTTGGACTGCTGAGAAAGCACTTGGATTTAAATCAGATGTACACATTAACACACATGCACGGAGCGATCTCTAACAAAAGTTAAATTAGTCTGCCGATTTGCCACGGCCCTCTAAGCACCGAGACAGGAGGCTTTGTTTATTGTTTCTGCCAGATTTTCTACGATACTCAAAGGAAAAAATTGCTTTCAGTACCCAACCTATGCACATTTGCAGATGACATACCTTATTGAAAAATGCTCCATTCATCTGGCAACAGTAAACCCAGCAGAGAAAGTTTCCTTTGAGCCTTTTTAAATATAAGCAAAAAAATACATTCTACTAAAAGGGCCAACAAGCATCTTAGTAACACTCAGGAGCAAGGAGAAGCCAGAAATGCTACATGGTGACAGAATGTAAAAATAATCTATAGCAGGTCTTTAGCTGCCAGACATAACCCTACCTGCTCTGCTAGGCAGCGAGCTGTAAAACACTCTGCTACCCTAACTTGTGAAAATATTTTTATTTCTCCACCAGTGGCAAAGAACAGAAGCTTCTTTATTGAAGCTTCCAAAACTGTTTAAAACATCGACTGGCAAAGCTACAGCAGAGAAGTGCAGGTGAGGACAGTGCTGCAGCCTCCCTTCAGACCCCTTATTGCCTTTGCATTAGAATTAAGTGCAAAAAAACCTCACAGCGCCTCGACATAATGCCTTACCTTTATCACGGCTGAGCCAGGCCCAGGCAGAAGCAGCTCGTTGCTGGTTTTTAGGCAGCGCATGCTGCTTCTGTTGATTTAGCACAGCCTGTGGGACACAGGGCGCAGTATGGATCTCATATGCACGGCACTCCCTCCGCTTACAACTCCATTTCAGAGCATCGTGTGGCCCATGAACACAGCCCTTATCTTTATGTGCAGGAAGCCACCACATCATCTTCCTGCTTTCAGCAGTCTGGGCAAAGATTTCTGAGACGTGGATCCAGCAGCACAGAATGAGAAACAGGAACCTGCCGCTATTATCAGGTGACTGCATCCCTGCTGACTGTACAGCTTTCGGATGCAGTGAGCATACAAACAGAAACGCAGCTCGAAGAGCAAAAGGTCAGAGTGGTCATAAAAAAACACACATCTATGATAAGTTGAAAGTACTGAAACCTAGTAACCATGTGTTGCAAGTCAACTAGGCAAAGCAAAAAGAGCCAGAAAATCAATTAATACACAGGGGTGATCACAAAAACTGATGCACTAGGTCTTCAAGCACCAAGAACCACAGCAGCAGTGGTAAGAAGGGACCTATAGAGGTCATCCAGCCCTCTCTCCTCCTCAGAGAAGGATCACCACTACTACCATGAACTCTAGCCAAAAGACTATCATTACCTACTACCATTAGTCTAGCCAAATCTTAAAGATCTCCAAGGATGGAGATGCCCTGCCCTCCCAGGGCAGCATGCTCCAGTGCCACATTATCCTGCTGTTTCTCATCTCCTACCTGACTTTGGCTGCAAGGAGATCCCACACTTCCCCTGGCGAGCACAGTGAGTCTTGGCTGGGCTACAGATTGGAAGAGGCACCACCCTACCCGAGCACATGCATTTCAGTACTTCCATTTCCACTGTGCTGAACCAGGAGGAGTGAGCACCAGTGAGCATGGCAACAGCCCTGAACGTCATTCTCCAAAACACTGGTTGCTTCTTCCTCCACAGAGCTTTTCTCTTTCCAGCCCCCTCTCGTTACTTGCTCAAGGTCTCACACACTGCAGTAAAACAGCCGTGCAGCATAATTTATAACACCAGAAAATAAAATCCCCTAAAAGCCCAAACAGCGGTGTTAGAAAGGCCTCAGGCATGCTCGAGCCAAACTTTTATACTAGCCAGCTGATGTGGAAATAAATTATGAGTATTTTAACGCTGATAAGAAGTGACCAATGCACAACCTCTGAAAACAGAAGTGATGGCCACACTAGAGACTTCTGCTAACATATTTGTCAGAAGATTAAAAAAACACCAAAGTCTTAGTGAGCTTTGTGACACAGCCAAAGTATAAATAAAATTAATGATGGCAGAAATTCCCCACTGCTTGGATAACTTGTTTCTGTGGTGGTGGAGTGTGGGGAGATCAAGAAGAATGCATTTAACCCTAGAATGGCCAATGAGCATCCCTCATTTGACAGATGTTTTTGTTCAAAGTAGTAAATGAATCCTAGTGTGATATTCCTTGCACTGCCCTCTGAATATGCCTCAGCTACAGCTTCGACCTGTAGCAAACACCACTCGAGTATAATTATGGCCAACATGCTTCCCTTGTCAGAGGTGTTTCAAGAACACTTCTGCCACAAGCGCAGTTTTTCCAGTGTGAAAGAATGAGAAAACCTAACTTAAGGTGAACAGTTGGAAGGTAGCAGCACCTTTCAGAAAGCAGCATTCCTGGTCAATGCAGCCTGCTTTTCTAATTCAACTGTTATTTCCCATACTCCTAAACGATCACAATGAAGATGAACAGAATTCTGCAAAAACAGATGTACACCCTGTAAAGCAATCAAAGTTATTTTTAGCATTTAAGTGTGTATATTTATCAGAAATTATATTTATCAGAAGTTTGTGCAGAAACAGGTTCTCCCTGAAGGAGCTGGACTTGGCCAACCGCATTTGGATTTGAGAATTGAATAGAACAAAGCAGGAAAAAATTGGGAAGAGATGAAAAAGTTACTCTACAAAGCCTTGGACACGTCTTGCATGTTCAAGGAAACCCCAGTTCACCAAGGTATGTAGACATGCTTTATTCCAGCACAAGTAGTTTCAGTAAAATGGATAAAGCCATAAGTGTACTGCAACAGAACGAGCTTAATATCTGACAGCATACACCCTGAATAAAAGTTTCTTTTAGTAAACTAAAAAGAGAAGCCTTAGGAAACCCAGATTTGCATGTTATCTAATGGAAGTACAAATGAGCCCTCTGCAACTGCACACCTGTTAGGGAGCACTGGCTTGCGCCAGCCTAAATTAGTGCGTGGTTCCAACCTGTAATGATAACATATTACACAAACCTCCGTAGGGGAATTAGCAACAGCAATGCAACTAACGCAAGGAACGCATATCAGATGTGATGTGGTGTACGATATGTTTCAAGCTAACCTGGGCTGTGCTGAAGAGCTCATGTTTCCTGTTTCACTGACATATCATCTGTCAGCCTTGCTGATTAGCCCAAAGGAAAGCTCCCACTGTGACGTAAAACCACTTAAAACTAAAATTCAAAACCAGAACTTCATAGGCTTTCTTTGTTTACACAGCACTAAATCAATTCTCCCCCCTCCCATCCCTTTACTCCATTCTGTGCCGTACATTTCAGGGCGCAGTGCATTTAAATTCACCATACCGAACAGCAAATGATAATGATTTGGCAGGACAAAGAAACACTGCATGAATTTTATTAAAACAGCTACTTATCACTCCAGACATCCTGTTGATAAAGAATGAGCTTCCCACCCTTGGGGATTATACTGTTGCCACTTTAAGCAAAGTCTTGATTATTTGCCTTCCCTAGAGAGAAGCACAGAAAGAGAAAGACAGGGCTGTCCCAATTACACAATGTGCATGGACCACATCCCTATGAGGTAATTCAAGCCTATTTTTAAATATATGGACATATTTATATTTCAGAGGTCGCATTTCATATTTTAAAAAGAGTTCTGTGCCTGGGAGGAACAGAGAAAGAAAAGTTCAAGTCTTTGTCAGCTAAGCATTCCTGAAAATTTAGCCATAAGCTGCAAATCCAATCTGGCCATTAGCGTATGAATTCCTCACTAAAGAGAGTGGTCTTGAAGAGTCACAGCCTGTGGGCATTTTTCTTTAAAAAGGCAGCAACTACCATTTGTAGTTACCGTAGAAATCAAATAGAAATCAGAGGATTATTTCAAGATCCAGACACTGTCTACCCAACCAGATTTTTTTTTCCTGTTCACAGAAAAATTCAGAAACCCTTGAACAGAACACATTTTAAATCAAGTTATATACTTCAATATTCAAATTGTTAGATAAATAGATTTATAGGACAAATACATTTAATGGGCACTTGCAGAAATCAGCACTTTCAGGGTTTAGTTAAAACTGATTGTTTCAAAGAAACTCCTATTTAGAAAAGAAACTCTCCAATATACATCAAAGGTTTCTGTACTTAAAACATAAGCAGTTCACACTGAATACATGAAACATTTTTTTATCCAACACTTCCTACTTAACAAAAAGCACCAGTGGCAGCAGGAAACACTCAGTGAAGGAAGGATGGTTCCAAAGAGGAGAAATTTCTACTTCCATTTAATCCAGACCAAGCCAATATTTTGAATTCTTCAGTCAATGTTACGTGTGTACTGGGACACCACAAGGTTTCAGGCACATCCTGGGGAGCTGCTTTCATCTGAAAACCTATAAACGGCAGCTGTGATCAATAAATGCTCGAAGTAACGACTCCTCTGTCTCACTTTGCCTTTAATACTGATTGAAAGCAATGGAGAGAGGAGGCTGACTCACGTCTCATGCATGCACATTTACATGGAAGTATTTGGCTGGAGCTGTTCTAGGTTTACAGTAGCCAGTCTCATTTACAGGGAGCTGTTAACTAGTTTTCTCAGCTTGTTTTGACAGAGTTCAGATGTTAAGACTATTAAGCATGAAGATCTAAACCAAGAGCATTCAAACTGTTCAGGTAATCTGGATTCCTAGACTTTTCCAGAGAATGACAAACCCTTAATTAAATGAACACAGGATTAGTGTTCCAGCAGAGAGGGATTTTTACATTTCCATGCAGTATGGCTTATTAATAAATCATATGGCCAGAGCTTCAGACATTCGTATCCTAAACAAAAACAATGAATCAAATTATAAATGATTAAAGAGTGGAAGATTTTTGATATATGAGACAGTAGAAGAGAAACCTAGCATTTATTTACGTATTTTCAGCTGTTGAGGAATCTCTGACTTTCTTGGAGCTAAAGAGAGGTTAGAAAAATGAAGGATGACATTACAAACAACATAAAAGAGTGGATCATCTACCTCTGATGTTCCTTCTTATGTTCTACACTGAAAATAACAAAAATATAACAAAAAAAATTCTAAAATAACAAAAAAATAACGTGCTTTGAAGGCACTTCAGTCTAATGATACATTTCAAAAAAGCAATGTTGGGACATAGGGGAGGGCAAATGCTTCGCAATATCATCTGCCAAGGGTGCAGGTTTCTAAAGCGAAAACCTGATATGGCTAATCCCACACTACAGTGATACCTTATTAGTAGGTGATGATCTTGAATACTTCTTGCTATATTACTCCGCTGAAAACTTGACTTGGCTTTGATATTATATACCAGGAATTCAAGAATAGTTAATAACAGCTCTTGGGATTGGTGATTCTCTGTTCATATTGTACAACAAGCATTTTGAAGCTGACAGCTATTTGATTGGTGCACGTTATCCAAGTCACTTAGTGCCCCACATGACTATCCAGTACCTGTATATAACATAAGGAAAAGTTTAAGTGCTTCGCCATGATTATTGGCCAAGACCTATCCTGCTTACAGTGTTGCCTTTTCCAGTATCAGCATTACAGGTACCGAACATGCGAAGCTTGCACAGGGATTATGGCCCATCACAAGGAACATTACACTTGCCAACAATTATCAAGCTGTCCAAGACACTCACCACTGCTAAAGAGGAAAAGAGAAGGCTGGCACAAGAAAGCAATGACTCCAACAGATGGTCGATTAAGTTTTTGGATACCTATTACTGAATCAAAAATGCTTCAACCAGCCAACAGAAAGGGCCTGACCATTACAAACCAAAATTTGGAGGGGTTGCTTTGCCCCAGGAAATTGTTAATTAGGTGCCTGTCCTCCCACACCCAGCGAAAAGCCAACATAAACATTATTACATACTCTAGCTAATGGGAAAGAAATACAGAGCGTATTCATGCCTGACTCAAATCAAAGTCGTACTGCCAAGTCATTCAGTAGTATGTGAATGTTCAGCGACTGCAGAACCCAAGAATTCAGTGCCTTACTGCAAAATACTCTACAAGAAGTTTCCTCGTGCTCCTACAGCATGCTACAAACTGTTCTCTTACAAAGCAAATGTGTATCAAGTGCCATCAAATTAGTGAATGCCAAGAAATTACACAAAAGGGGCTGTGTTTTTTGCATTCTTTGTTTTTGCATTCTGCCCTTCCCTCCTCTTGGTAATTGCTTTTTATCTGGGACATTGATAGAAACCAGCTTTTGTACAATGCTGTCAGCTTTCCTCATTTTACAAGTACTGAAACAGGCCCTGCTGTTAGAAACAGATTGCTGTCATTCATCTGCACAAACTTCCCCTGCCTCACCCTCATCGCCAGGTGTTGGGTCCCAACCCCTTGTCAGGGATTGCTTTCCGATCCATGCATCCTTTTAGCTCTGTTTGTGTTTTCTAACCAGCTCTGCAGATAAGCAAACCCAACCCTTCTCTCCATTGCTACAGCTAGATGCGTGGCTCCTCCTTTCATCTTGAGATTTCTTCCACATCTGGGGTTTGCCCATTGTTCCTTCCCCCGTTCTTTTCCGCCCTTCCTTTGTCAAGCATCACCCTTTGTAGTGCTTCAGCAATTTCCACTTTCCTTCATCAACCACCTGCAGAGAACCTGGGTCACGCTGGTTTCCTTCCCCCAGACAAAGTCCCCAGCATGCCTATTGTCCAGCTAACACATTGTCATTAGCTAATTATGCCTCCTCTCCTCCACAGGCTGAGAGGAATGTGCTGCACCACTTGCCTGCTAGGGTGCATGCACATTCACACGCAGCCACCCCAAGAGGCGACACCTGTATTTATGGCTGCATCACCTCCAGAGCTCGCACGCTGCAGGTGACACATCTCCTGTTAACACACCCCACAGCTGGAAGCCCCGAGGGGACCCCGACACATCTCAAACACCAGGTTGCAAGGGTTTATTTGCAGGCACTAGCCCACAGAGAACTCTAGGAGTGCTGTTTCTTTGGGAGCAAGAAGCTCTTCCATGTATAATTTTACAATTACCTTACGAGTCCATTGTGTAAGCTTAAACAAGTTTTAGCTTCCTCACTTATTGATGGAAAACACTTTTTCCAATGGTAGCAGTCAATGTTCATTATCACCTTAGTGCTTACTCCATCTTTATCAAAGTCTTCAAATGAAGAGAAAATTTTTTTTTTTTTTTTTTACAGATACTTTTAAACATAAAGTTACACTTATGTTAGTGCTCTGAACAAAACAAAAATATCCAGAGGTTTGAAAACTGTGTCAGGAAACTTATCTCACTGACAGACATTTCCTAAGAGGACTTTTGGAACTTGGCATATCAGAGCAAGTTTCCATGAATACTTTGAGCCCTTTATTAGCCTAACGCTGCAAGTGCTTTATTTAGCTACCAGCATACTACAAGCACTTTCTGGAATTCTGAAATTCAGAATTAGAAAAAAAAATGCCCTTGCCTGGTTGTTAAGAGGTAAAGCTAGATGGAAGAAAGCTACTGTCAGCCTGCTTTAGTAGAAGGTGCATCTGTTCACAGAAACACAAATGCTGAGGACTGGGGGGCAGAAATAATGCTTGTGAGCTTGTGCCACAGTGAATTTTCTTTTATAAAATCAAATTAATGATTTTTTTTTAAAAAAGATACCTAGCAATTAACAGTACAACAACCAGTGATATGTATTTGTGGATCAAATGTGAAACCTGTTGAAGTACCGCTGAGACATTTTATTTTATTTGAATGTAGGGGGCAGATGAAATACAAAATAAAGCTCAGGTCCCTGCTCTAAAATAGAGGGTGTGCCATTAAAAATGTACACATCTCCATTCCGAGCGCACAAGAGCATACAGAAAGTGCATGATCTTACAGAAAAGATAAACAGCTGGATTTACTTGCTTCCATTAACCAGTGACCCACTTGTCAAACATAAGCTTTAGATTTAAGAGTGATTACATGAAGCCTCTTACATTAGACAAAAAAGATCCTGGTTATGAAATCAGATCAAGTCTGAAAATACTTGAATGCAGTCAATAGTGTTCTTCTATAAAGACACAAGGTGAGAGCCAGTTATTCTTTTTAAAGCACACAATGTAATGTAACAGTATTTTCTCCAGTACTATTCACAGCGTATTTATCCCACGCAGCCTGCTCAGGTCATTAGCGATGAGCCAAATCCAGACCCCTTGTAAGAGGATGAAGCCCTGATGGAAGCCAGTTCATAAACCTCAGTTTTGGGGGCAACACCAGTTTCCTTCTACTATGAATATTGATTCACAGAAAAATCAAACGGACACTCCCCACACGAAAGGGGAACGGCGATGTTTACCCAGCCTATCTAATCTCTCAGAGCAGATTTTTAACAGAGGCTGCGGCTCTGCATGCGTTGGTGGCAGATCTCCAGCTGAGGCTTCTCCAGCGGCATCGGCTTTGCCCTCATGTAAGCTTCTGCCTCCACACACCTCCCTTCTGTGCCTGCTCCGTGCTGAAGCACAAAAAAAAGGCACAAGAAGATACGGATGATCACAAAGTTTGGGCTTGAGTGTAAGCCCCGTGTTAATAGAAGAGGAAACGTAACAAGGACAACAAATTGCTAGGTCCTGAAAACCTCTAATTTTGCCACCTTGTGACACAACAGCAGAGCACACAACAATGGCTTGCCCACACTCTGCGCCCACACCTGTGGCTATCCAAGGCTCCAGGAAGGCTGAAGAAGCCGTAATTATAAGCAACATTTTTAACTTAAGGACAACTTCTAAAATTAAATGCGTTGCATCCACCTGACCTCATGAGCATGCTGTGCATTGTCAGCAGCTCATGTGACTCCTCATATAGGATGATTTTCTGGAAGCCACAGATCATGGAGCAACTTAATGATGTAAGAGTCACAGCAGCCAGAAAGCCTAGGTTTCCATTCCTGGTGACTGCAAAGAAATATTGGAAAATGCTGACACTTGGATTAAGAAAACAAAACAACAAAAACAAATGAGCCCCCCCCCCCAAAAAAAAAAAATCAAAAAAGGAAAAACCACTACCATCAAAAAAGCAGAAAACAAAACAACCCAACCAAAAAACAAAAGCAAACTAAAACCCCACTACCAAATACCCTCCTCAAAATAAGTGGAATATCCAAATTAGCCCTTTCAAGCCTTTCTTCGGGCTCTTAGCAGGCATGTTCTGCTGTTCTAGGAGCCTGTCCAGAGGTGATCTGCTTTCCCCTGGATTTTCGGCACCTGATCATGCTCACAGCCAGTTTTGCACACAGACTCTAGCAAGACACTGAGGCCACTGTAAGTAGATTCTCTGTTACCCTAACCGATCCCATCTGTCTGCAGATGCAACACGACTGCACAGAGCCAGTGTGGGCTCTGCTCACATTGCAAGATTATATTTATAAAATCCGTGAACTGCTCTGAAAAATGGAAGTGTTTTACAGCATCTGGTATGCAATACAAATACTTTATATTTAACATATGACAATTTTTTTAAAATGTCCTCGGGAAAAAAAAGATTTCTTTTTGCTGCTGGAGAAAGACTTAAATCATTGACTGAATCAATGGTCTTTAGGAAATCTGAATGAACCATCACTGACAGGCAAAACACAGAAGGAAACAACGAAGTCAAGAAATAAGGGTATTACTCATTTTTTCTTTAAACTGTATATTGTCATGGCTTCAACAGCCATAGCACAAAGTAGCTACATTTTGTAACCTCTGAACAGTCATATTGTGTATAAATTAAAAATAGCTTCTGTAACATTTTGAGCACAAAAGGTACTAGCAGCATGTAAACAGGGTATTATCCTCCTTACAGTGGAAAAGGAGTTTTCTATTTACTAAAAACTCCAGCCACAAGTCTGTGCTTTTGTAACTGTGAATTTATGTCAGCGCTGTTGACAGCTTCTGCATTTGAAAGGATCTCATTATTAACTATTAACAAAACCACACATTATCTTTTTGAAAAGCGAAGTTACGTTCCTGATGAATCAGCCACTTTGCTGAGCTCCTGTGGGATAATTTTTGGTACTGGATGCTGAAAAAATAAATATCACCCCAAAGTTCATAATATTTTCAGACAATACCATAAATGGCTATTCAAGCTCACCAATTCCTAAGTTAAGAAGGGAACAAGGACGGGTGCATAGGAAGCCGTACACAAACATTCCATTGAAGTTAACTTTTCTCGTTAGGTTCAGAATGTAGGTCTCCAGTTTTCTCATCTTGGATCAAAACCAGACATAAAGCAGCTGTGTCCTATGCAGGACTGACTCCTGAACAGATGTCCTCCACTACATTTTGGGGGACCTGACGTTGTTTCCAAAGGATGAAAAGGCTTTCAAAGCAGTCTGCTCAGCCAGAAGTTCAAATATTTCATACTACTGAATTATTTTGGCTGAAGGTTCAAAGTAACCTTTAGGGAAGCCAGGTCGTCTTTGGTAGGAATTAGGGGGACCAATCTGGGGAAACAAGCAGTGTTCCCACTGAGTGAGAAACAGAGCTCACTTATCTAGAAGCAGCATTTTATTCTGCACCAGTGCTGGTGCTGGGAGGTATGGAGAATGAAGTGAGAGGAAATGCTTCTTCTTTATTCTTCCCAGTTTAAGCAACTCTATGCAGCTTTTGCATGAATGACCAGAGAATATTTGTTTCTGCACAGGGAAAGAACAAGAAAAGGTCATGCAGGCCTTTTGGTTCAGGTCTCCCCTGAACAAATTGTGAATTAGTGGTTCAACATACAAACACATTCTGTGTGTATATATGTGTGTATACATATATAAACATATATAATGTGTATATATATAATTTGCTTTCTCTTCTCCTATCTCAAAATTTCTGAAACATAAGTTTATTCCTGACCTGATGTTCCAGCATAAACCAGCATTGCTTTCTAATATTAGGATGTATTGTAAATGTTTTAAGTCATAATACATCAAGCAAGGAGCTGTAACCACCAAAAGCCCCCTTATTCACGTCTCGCACAAGAGAGGTCCTAATGTAATAACTAAAATCCTTGGATCACTCTTTGTGCTGATTTCCCTATAACTTAACTCCAGGAATAAGTATGCTCATTCGCTAGGCTCAAATGCATTGAAACATGATCAGAAGGTTTCCCAAGTATGTTACACGGATTTACTTTTTGCAATTGTAATAGCTCAGCTAACTTTTCAGCAATATAATGAACCTCTGGTATTAAAAGGCTGATAGCTAGGCCTTTATTTTGACATGTAATAGGCCACAAGGACTAAGGGATTTGGAGAGGAAAGGCTACACAGTATGCAGCAACCCACAGGGAATATGCTGGGAAGCTGCCTGTTGCTTCAAGGGTAGGGTTACCGATTCCAGGAAATCTGCATGCTTCAGATAAGTTCCTATTAGACAGGTAGGATGTTGTCTGCTCATATAAGTGTCTATTTGGTGGCCATGTGCTATCTCAATGCCCACAACTTTCTTCAGATTTCCTGTTGTTTCAAAGTGCTTGTGAGAGTGCACCATAACCAAGTAAAGAAGCTGTACTTTAAGCAGTGTCACCTACCCTGTGCAGGAGTAGAAGCAATGGGGATGAGCACAGGGCATTGCCCTGCTGCACCTGTGACACCTTCATGGGAAGGAGTGTGTCCATGGTACAGTTTCCTAGCTCTTGGTATCGGATTCCTCCTGTACTTCATCCTAAGTTCCATTCTGTGATCCTTGATGCATAAAAGCCTTGTTCAGCTCCAGACTATGTACTGTTCTACTGAGGATTTCCAGGTGCACTTGAGACCTGCATATCTTCTAATTGCTCTGGAAACAACTCTTCTCTTGCAACCTGATGAATCTGAACTCTGAGGCTCTTGTTTTAACTCTCCCTTTTCCAGTGCCAGCCTCCTTAAGTGCATCTGTGCTAGTTAGCGCAGGCAATTCTTATATTTCCCATAAAACTTACCCTGAATAATTTCTCATCTATCATGTATCTGGAGAAATTCTTCTGCAAACATATTTAAGCTTTTTCAGGGCATTAAATAACTTGGAGCAAATCCCTAGTTTCACTGTGAAACAAGTCTTTAAAATAGCTCAGACACAAAGCTCTTACTTTTATCTTAACAACAAAACATGAACAAAAGAACCACCACAAACTGAAACATATCCTAAGTCCAAAGCTAGAATTTACATGCTTGTAACAGCTTTTCAAGCATTAGCAGCAACAAGGTGGTATATTTCAAAATGAAGGTGCTTCATTACGCAGCCCTAGAATCATTTCAGTGCTACACATATTTTCAGCACTAGCTATGAATAAACCTCCCCACACTGTATTGCATATCTCTAATGCTGCCAAGAGAAAAGGCATGCACAGTACCCACCACAGCACAGTGAACAGTGCCAATGGCCAATCTATTCAAATACGAGTTTTATTACTAGGGCATCCTATGCTCCATTTTGGCAACAGTTACGATTTCTTGTGTAGTAAGTAGCACAGATGCAGCACAATGAGAGAAAGGGAGCAAATGACAGCAACTGGAGGGAGCATAGATCTGTTCCAGGAGCATCCTTTCAGAAGGCTTTCTAAACATTGCCACCTTGTGGGCCTTGCATCTCCTTGTTTCGTTGATCCCTTCGCTCTTCACAGGTGACTCACTGCGAGGATTTTGTAGATGCCAGGTTGGAGGCTGGACAGTTGAGGTTAGCACCCAGATTGGATGGGATGCAATCTAAACTAAACTCACTTAGCTGGGAATTAAAAAAGGGACAGCACCTTACAAATTGCATCTAACATAAGTGACCAACCCCATACAGCAGCACTTTGTGTACTTTGCTCTTCTTCCACTTAACATTATGAAAGCAGCACTAATAATGTACAGAAGTGCTAACACTTAAAAAAAACAAATGAAAACAAGAACAACTTCCTTGAGGTTCCAGAAAAAAAGGGGGAGAGAGAAGTTAAATTCACCTGTAATTTTCCCTTTTTCATTCCTTTCTGCCAGCAATTCCTTCTGACACCAGTTGAAAGAAACTATTTCCAAAATGTTTGTGGTGCCTAATTTAGCTTTCATCATTTGCTGCATGAATGAACAACTTTTAATGACTTTAATCTTTTAATTAAATTGTCAAAGACACTGCAAAGGAATATCACTTACTATTGATATCAAACTTATTTAGCTATTGCCTTAAAGACATCAGGTAAAAATTCTAGAGTACTTTATCAGTCAAAACCACTGTAACAAACACATACAAAAGGCATAACACTTACTTTGAGCATCCAAACACTTTCCCTGGTTGCTGGCTTGGACTATTCCTTGCAGCAATTTGGTACTGGAAAGAAAACATGAAAACACTTAGTTCAACAAGCAAACTGGAAAGAAAAAAAGAGGAAAAAAGAATCACTGAATGGTCTTTGCCCGTATTGGCTGGGCAGTGATGCAGTAGCTGTATTCTAAAAATGAAGCAAGAGGAGAGGTCCCTTATTACAATACCCTAATTCAGCTGTGCTCACAATAGTTCAGTGTCTAACACATCTGCACAACAATCAGATGTCCCTCTGATATAGTAGCAGATCTATGGGGTCCCTTGTGCTGGGCTACATTCAGAGTTTATTCATAATTGCTGGGCACATTGCTGTTTCTTCATCTGACATGGATCTTCTGAGCACAGGCAATCAGTTATGACTGTTGTGTCATGCAACTGGGGCCTTGCTGCACTTGCCCGAACAGATTTTTCGGAGAAAAAACTACCATCGAGAAACATGAACTGATACCCAGGAAAACCTGTGTTTTTGCTAATATAACACTAGACACCATTGGCAATCCTTAGAGTTTTCTTACTTGGCAACGAAACCATGATGTTGCCACTTGCAGCAGCCACATTTAAGACCCATTCCTTTCTGTGTTCCTAGACGTGATTTCCTACAATTGCTGGATTTGTCCTCATATCCATTCTCTCAAGTGCTGCATTACAGGCTACAGAAACATAAGCAGGAGCAACGATATGTGGTTTTCAATTTGTGTTATGAATTACATACTAGGGTTACGTGGTAAGGTTTAATTCACCTCCTCAGTCAGCAGGAAATCTCTTTCCTAGCAGGTAAATAATGGTTTACTCAGACCAAGGCCCTGAATATTGCTTGTTTTGCATTCATGGTCAACTAGTTGGGACAGCCCAGCAGGGAGGGGTATTCCAAAGGCATCCATCCCTGCAGAACAGCATGGAACTACATCAAACGGGATCCCAGTGGTGCTTAGATTGAATCAGGACTGAGGCATGCAAGAAGCCCCAGCAGGTGAATTTACATTCATCATAAACCCTATTTTGATATGAGAAAAACATAAAGCAAGTCTCTCTCTAATACTTTATCATCTGGGAAAGGTAAACAGACCTTTAAACACAGCTTGTCTAGAAAACTGGATCCCAGCTCCAGGAGCTGTGACTCATCCTGGCAGAGGACTTAAGAATCCTGTTAGCAGACTGGAAGGCTGAAGCTACCTTAAAGCCAAACCAGAAGGGGAATTAGCTATTAAACATGTTATTGTTTCATTTCTTTGAATCTCTCCAAGCCTCTTAAGCTTTGCTTTTCAATATACTCTTTTTTCCTCCATTTGTTTAATGTGGAAAGTGATTCCAGCACAGCTGACAAACCTCAGGCATCCTATTGGCATAGGAACAGCAAATCCAATGTGGTATGTTGGCTTCTAGTCAAGTAGACCCCCTGAACTGAAGCTGGGATTTAACAGCAGTGCTCCAATAACTTTTAAGGATAGGACACAAGACAATGTTTAGGAGAAGTGCCCTCACATGAGAAGGTGATGGCCAGAACTTCTAACAGGTGAAAGCAGTGAAGAAACATGGTGATTCCCTTAGAAATGCAAGGGAAAATATGTTCATAGCACATCTTCTATGCTATATTTTCTGAATAGAGTGGTATTTACTGAAAACAGGTAACTATTTCATTGCCTTCAGCAAGTAGGCCTGTTTGAGGATGTTTCGAGTAATGACACCACGCTGAACTTCACTCATAAATAATGTAGCCTAAAAAAGCCAGGGGAAAACTAAAAAAAGTAGGGGAAAATAAAAGAAAAGTCCTCATAGTAGAGGTTCCTGAAGCCTGAAAACTGGTGATGAGCATAGGCAGAGGTTAAACCAAAGAGGTACATCTCAGCAACATCTCCTGACTTCTGCCTGCATGCAGGTGCTTACCTGAGCTACAGGAGTCGTGCGATAGCTATGGCCAGAAGAGATAATTGGCACTCATCTACTGCCATGTGTGGTAGCACTCCTAGGCCTCCACCTGCTCTGCAAGCCATGCCAACACCTCGACCTGTACTTCTGGCTTCAGATGCCAGAGCAGCATCCAGGCAAGGGAGTGGTAGGAAACATTGGCTCATTAGGGTGGAATTTAATTTAGGTGGACAAAGGAATGCAGTAGAGGTCCTAGTTATTGGGTGTGCGGAAGGTAACGATGGAGAGACAGAGTCCTCTTTGGAAGGGTGGAGGGATAAAGGTATGCAATGAAAACAAGGAGGGGGGAGGAAGGATGCCACAGGTTTCCCCCCAGTACACGAGGCCACACAGCTGCAGACACCACCATCATATCACTGCTATACATGAACCTGGTAGCACGATTCCACCCCTCAAAATTCCCCAAAACACATAGGTCACACTAATTTTAAAGTAGGTCCCCATCTCTTCCTAAGAAGTCACCAACCAAGGCATCTAAAGAATGTATTCTTTCCATACTGGTAAATATAGGAAAAAGGCCATGAGGTAAAAAGGGAGAAAAATATCTAAAGGATCTCAAAAAGTCACAAGTACAAACCCAGCCAAAGAGTGCCAGACTGGCTGGCCACTGGCTTCCAGGTAGGTATTCAGAAAGTCCTTCATGGGGTCCCTCATCTTGCTAGGTGTATGAGCAACCCCCTGTAGCCTATGTTTGCCTCTTTCTCAGATGCAGCTGAGTTCCACAACATGCAATTCATGGTAGTGTGTGCTGGTGGTGGTGGCCTTGGACAGATTCAGCAGACTTGCTGTTGCAAGTGTATTGGATCTCAGGACATTCAGTGGATTCAACAGGACCACTGCTCTCCAGGGCTTATCTGCTCTCAGGAAGCTTTCACATGCTCACTCTCAGTGCATGTTTTTCCTCTGTGAACTTGTTTTCTGGTAGCTGCATCCACAAACTTGGTCACCTGTTGAACCTGTTCATACAAATTGGAGGTATTTGTATGACAAAATCCCTTGAAATGCTTTAAAACATTTAGTTCTCAATGGGTACTGACCACAACACAAAACCAACCAAGCAAACAAGGAATAAGCGAGAGGGACTTGAGAAAACAGGCTAAAAACCAAGCTACTAAGCCAAAAAGAAGCCAGTAAATCAAAGGTGAGCTGCAGAAAACAAGGTACAGCAGCTTCTAGATGCACACCACAGCCTCATACTACGAGAAGTAGCAGCCATAGCTGTTAGTTGAAAGGACCAATGAGGAAAAGTTAGGACAGAATGTTTCTGAGGTGATTTAAGAAAAATGCCTTCTATTACATTTGCCTATATATGTTCAAAACTTTGTCTCAGGGAGCTGTATTTCCCTTGTGGTGGCAGAGCCCTGTGTCTCAGTGGACTGGATGCTTTCTACCACCCTGCACAGATTTTTTTTTTTCCTCCCCCTGCTGAGGGCTGGGAAAATGATGTTGCATGAAAACAACTTGCAATATAGGCTGACAGTCACCTATTATTGCCTCAGATATCCTCGGCATTTATGGGACACAACTTCAAGACCAACTTATTTTTAGCAACTGAAAGAATTCAAGCAAACCAATTGTGGCTGCTATCCAGGCATTCAATGAGTGGAAAATAGCTTGACAAATTACAGAAATTCACAAACTTAGATTGTAAACCAGGAAACAGTGTATAACACTATTTACATATATTTTCCCGCTCAAAAGATGAACTGAAAGATTAATTTTGATGCTTTCAGTGTCAAAGGAAAGAATTGCTGTGTTTTTTGACCTGTGCACGAATCACAAAAAAAATCCCCAAAACAATCAAAATACAGCAAAGCAAGAGAAGACCCACACACCTAACAGCTGGGCAGATGTCTCAACTTACTGTTAAGTAGTAGCCCAACCCTACTTTGTCTCACTGTTCCTGGGTAAGTCCTGCACTTACCCATAGGTTCCTGATTCAGGACTGCACCCAGTCCGTATATGGAAGGCACAGACACAGATTCAAAGCAAATAAAGTAACAGAGCTGAGTTCAGTGCCATTCACAACTCCAAAGCCATGAGAAATGCCCTGCTTTGACTCGGAGCGCTTCACAAGGAAGGCAGTCACAGAAGACACGAGATGCCGCTACCGAGCGCCCGACACAGCCTCCCACCTCTTTTGCCCTTGCCATTTCAAACAGGGCTTTGTTCCAGCGGTTCTGCTTCTCTGCCAGTGCTCTGATTTCAAGTCACATATTGGCATGAAAAAGGTCTGGAGTCTTCTTATAGAACTCTGTTCCCTCCCTCGCATTTACAAAGCAACCAATCTCTTTTGCTCGTTAACATACAAAGTAAACCCAAGAACATCCTGCTTAACAACTTAGTAGCAAGGAACATGCATCATTTCTCCAGAAGACTTTTTCCACCCTGCTCGGTAAGCCACTAAATTTACTCCCCACAGGGCAGTTAACCAGCTTCTCTCATTTCTGTTGTCTTCTCCCCCTTCATCCCGGAAACTGGAGTTTCCAAGATGCAAGTGCCTTGGAGACAGGGCTGGCTCAAAGCTGCAGCCAGCTACAGCTGGACACCCACCATCCTGCAGGCCCTACCTGCCCTCTCCTCCCATCAATGAACACCTTCCCCACCTTCCTGTCCAGTCACCTGGAGACGCAGCAATTATATTCCAACTAAAAAAGAATGTAACAGAGCTCACCCCATGTGATATCAGCTAAAGTTAGCCTGATACTTTTGGCAAACTATTTTTTTGGGGGCATAACAAGCAATGCCAAACAAATGCATCAAGCAGTAGGTGGCAGACTTAACAGGAAGAACTGATGAGGATGTGTATCTATCATTCTCTATATTTAGCAGCAGGCTGCACTGTCATACTTAGCTCCATTTCAACCAAAAAAAAGTTTTTCCTCTTTGCACTTTTTGAGAAAACAGTCTCACTTCAATTATTTGAGACACTCTTTCGTTTAAACTTTAGTTCAGAGTCACTGATGTCTGCATTCCAACTTCCACCACACTAATTAAAAGTCTGTTTTTCTTGCATCGTCAGTGTCTACATCTGTTGGCTTCTACATCCAACGCAATCACCAGTTTTAGTAGGCACCTGTCTGATTTGCAGCGTTGACTGCAGTTTACTATTGACACACTTCTGCATCTATTAACTCATTATGCATTTGAATTTATTTTGGTAGGCATTACACCATGTTTTATAGCGTACTTAGTTTAAGAATGACTGGAATTGATCAGTTTTCTGCATTATTTCATACACTAGAATCACTTAACATTTCTTTTGAATACTTCCCTCTTCATACACAAAGTTATGCTGTGGTGACGCATATGTTTTGCAGTGAGGCAAGAAAAGCCAGCACTGACTAAGGTTTCAGGTTACAAAGAATTTGGCAATAGTCTTGGCCTAAGGTATTTCAGCCCTAGGTGTTCACTCCTTATATCTCTGGGCTGTTCCTTAGTGCTGCTGGAACAGCTCTGAATCCAGTCACAACTCACATGAATCACAACTCTGTGAAACAGACCAAGAAAGGGATCCCATTTCAGAGTTACCTTTTGCAGATTAAAAATAAAACTGAAAAAAATCTGAAGCAGTCTTATTTCAGTACACAGCAAGGCCCAACCAACAGTTGGTCAGCACAACTGGGAGGGCAGGAGCATGCTAACTGGTATTGATGGTGAGAAAGGGGTACAGGGAACAACTCCACTGAACAGACTCTAATATTAACCTTTAAAATATCTGCAACATGAATTCCTCTTCAGGTATGGCCTGGAGACTAGTGGGTACGTAAAGCTTTTCCCTGTTCAATCTGGAAGGAGTAAGATGTTGAGGGGAGCTCGCAGCAGCTTGCAGCTTTGGTCCAGAATAGTAAGTTTCCAGTACATTTATCATTTCCTATATTCAACTTCAGGCTGCATTTTGTGGCTGAAATTTTATAGGCTAGTCAGCCTTATAATCAAAAAGAACCAAGGAAAAAGCATTAAGTAATACATTCAAAGGTAATAAATAAGAGTATCTGTGTTCTGATCCAACACACATTTTCTGAAATTCTTCTAGGACAGCAAAAACCGAAGGAACGAATGAGGAATCCTGATAGTATAATATGTTGAAATACCCATGCTGGCATTCTTTGAAAACAAGCATGCTGAACAAGCATGGTAGGAAGTATCTGAAGATGACTTTCATGGTATACAGGCACCCACAAACTGAGGGGCTCACAGAATTTTGCAAGGCATCTGACATACCAGCTTCAAAACCAGCAAAATATTTAGAAAAAGTTGATTTAACACCTTTAAAAGGCATTTAAACCAAGGAACTAACTTACTTTTAGGCATTACCCCTCAATGTAACACTAACACTTGTAGATATACTTGAGAAAAATGCATGTAGTTCAGTCAGGATTGTGGGTTGAATTTGGTACCTAAGATTAGATAGGCTGAATCCCTCTGTATTGTGAGATTAGTTTTTCAGACCTCTCTTTACAGTGAGTGAAGAAAAAAAGCATATTGGAGATTATTCAGCACAAATCAGATATCTGCACGGAGAGGGATAAGGGCTCCTACCAATCCTCTGTTCCAAAGCAGCACCCTGCTGTTTGGTACATCCAGCTGACAGACCAGTGACCTCTGTTAAGGTGAGGAATTCATTGTCTTTCCTCAAGAAGTAAAAATCATCTCCAAGACAAAGCATTTACTACCTATGCCTATTTCAGCTCAGGAAAGAACCAAGTGTAGCCTGGAAAACACTTGGCCCTGGGAGGGAAGCAGTCCTGTTGGACAGCACAGGCTGGGTACCAGCCAGCTGGAAAGCCACTTCAGAGGCAAAAACAGAACAAAACTGGGGGTCTTGGTGGACAGCAAGTGGAAAGACTCAATAGTATGCCTTCACAGTAAAGAAGGCCAACCCCACATGGGGCTGGGTTTGCAGATCCAGTGATTGTTCCCCTGTAATCAGCGCTTGTGAAAGTGGCCTACCTGTGTCCTGGGGAGCCACAAGCCACATCAGACAGGCACAGACATACCGGAGCCCAGTCCAGTATACCCAGATGTTTAAGGGGCTGGAGCACATGATGCTGGGGGAGCTGGGGTTATCCAGCCTGATAAAGGGAAGGCTCAGGGTGTGGGGCAATGTCCCATTGCAGCCCACATCCACCTAAGGGGAGGGAGCAGAACAGATAGGGCCAGGCCCCTCTCAAAGGTGCACATTGACAGTGCAAGACGCAACAGGCAAGTTTCAACATGGCAAGTCCTGATTACATGTTAGGAGAACTGTTTTTATCACAGAATCGTAGAACAGCTTGGGTTGGAAGAGACCTTAAAGATCACCTAGTTTCCAACCCCCTGCCACAGGCAGGGACACCACTCACTAGACCAGGTTGCCCAGGGCCCCATCCAGCCTGGCCTTGAACACCTCAAGATACCAGGTATTATCATGACAGTGGTTAAATATTGGGTCCAGTGAACCTGTGAATTTTGCTCTTTGAGACATTCAGAGCTCAACAAGTCCCTGAACAACCAAACCCATTAGGATTAGGTCCAACAGGGGTTGGACCAGACAACCTCCAGAGGCCTCTTTAAACCTGTATCATCCTGTCTGTGTGAAAGCATCGTAACTGCAGGCTGCTTGTTGCCTGCATGTCTCACCCAGGAAACAGAGCCCTAGCTGGGGTACTGGACTGGCATCTTACTGATTTTTTTAAAGGACTGAGATGTATGTCTTCCTCTGCCTCAAGTTCCTACATAATAACAATAAAAAGGACTAACTCAAGGATGAAGGATGTAAAAACAGATTCCAGTATCTGTGGAGATGATTAAAACAAGATAAAATCTTTTATCTTGATTTTTATTTCACCCCTTCAAAATCTAAATATGCAATACATGTGTATTATTAATATGTAATGCATAATATATCTAAGAAAAATCTACACACAGATCTTTGCTCTTTATAGCCCTGGTGAAGCAGTTAAAGAATTTTTGGACTTCTTTCTCATGTGAGCAGAATGAATTACTTGCAGTCCATTGCGGATGTACAAACTTGTGAAGGCTGTAAGGCCAGTTTGTGGAAATGTCCCTGTGAACCTCTGGTTAAATAATGTACTCACATGATAGATGAAGATACATTGAATGATATAGCATTGCCTCATTTGTACTACAGTTTACCACATATGCTCAGAGACAAACCAAAAGCCAAAAAATATGGGAGTGTTCTCACTCTCTCATTTTCACCTAGTAAATACCAACCAGCCAGTTTTGCCAGGTAGTATGTAAGAGCTACTTTTCCATATATCCACAATAGGACTAGTGTCCTTGAGTGTCTATCTCTGCTCAAAGGACTGTGTTCACCTTTTACATTATTTAATCAGTGGAGAAAAGTGATCAGGTGGCCCCAATGATATAATCACAGCCAGGTGGCCCTGAAACTTTCACTTTTTAAGCCTTCTCCAAGCTGTTCATGGGGAGATCCTCACCAGTGTCTGTTTGTCCCAGCCATCCTCATCTGCAAGGTGGAAGAATGGCACACTGTCACTTCACACACTACCACACATTTTAAATGAAAGCAGTCGTCAACTGCTGTGTGTAGCACAGGGAACGTGATCTGAGCATGCTGACAGGACCAGATCCCTTGGGGGACTAGGCAGAAAAAACACTTTGGTACCTAATTCATGTTTCAAGACAGCATGTGCTGAGCTGCTCAGTCCACCCAGGTGGCAGCAGCTCTGATCGCTCTGAGAAGCAGAACTTCAATGACAAGTACAGATGCCTGTGTTCTCAGTAAGACCTTTTACAAGTGTAGGCTTCTGATCCCATCAGCAAATGGAGGCAACCTTGCACCCTGCCTGCAAACTGGGAAAGCTAAAATGCATGGAAGTCTGAGGACACTTGCACTGTGATAATGACCCCATCAAGTAATATAGCAGAAATTCCAAAATATTTGACACAGGAAGCACAGAGCAAAACAGTATTTTTGGATTTTGACTATTTATAGAGCTGGAAACTAGAAAGATCTCTCTATTAAAGGAAATGAATAGTTGTTGAATAGTTGAAAGGAAATAATTGAGAAGTTCATCAAAGTAGGGCTGTATCTGAAAGCTGCATGAATACCTTCTACTCCTTCAGTTACAATAACATTGCCACCTGATCACAGCTTGTGAGCTTCAAGTTGAAGGAGAACATTCCAGTCTGTGAGATAAGGGTCACAGCTTGTTATCTCATTTAGTCTATGTTATTACACAATTAAAGCAAGTCATATGGGAGGGGGTTGAAAAGGCTGGGTGTCGGACTTCAACCCCTCCAGTTAACATTACTTTGTTCTGAAAGAACAGCTTGCATTTGGAGTTTACCAAATCAGAGGTTTCTGGACTGCATGTGAGCTGCAGTATTTTTCCCTAAGGGGCTATAGTGCAAAAGTCAAAGGAATGATCGTTTTTCTGTATTCGTTTTGTGGACAAGAGCCACAGAACACAGTGAAATGATGCACTAACTTGAAGACGTGCATCACTTCTGCTCATTAGAAAAAAGCTGACTGGGAGATTTCCAAGTTATTATACCATACCAGATTGAATTTGAGCTTCCACAACATTTTGCTCTGGAAACTTTTCTCCTTCAGCACACTGCCTGCAAGTACTGATCTGGAGAAGCACTAAACTCATTTCAGTAGTATACACAGTTTAAGCATGGATACTTCTCTCACTGCCTTTCCCAAATGCTTGTTATGTTTTCTGTTTGCAGTTCAAACTAAGCAAGGAAAGTCACCACTTACCTGGAGAAATGGATACATTGGACCAATTCACCATTATTCCCCTTATAGTTGACTGAACTTCTACAGTGGCCTTTTTTTTTTTTTCATCTAGAAGGCAAAGTCTTTTAGCTTGGATGGAGAAGCAGAACACTGGCAGTTGTTTTCCATCATGTATGTCGTATAGAGAACTTTATGATAAAGACTAGGCATTTGTCTGATCCAATCTTACTGGGAAATCCATCTCTCTCAACATAAACAGCACTTTTGCTCTTTCATAAACCTGCCGGTACAACAAATACTGTGCTGAAGAACAACTCTTACTGTTTCTTCTCAGGCACGCGCAATCTCTCCTAGACAACACAGCCCCTGTCAATGTTGCTAGATAAGCTTTTCTCAGACTGTGTCACTTTCTACACTTAGTGCCTTAAAGTGGCAGCCTCCTGGGAGCTGGAGTGACCAGAGGGTCCTTCACCTGAGCCTGGAAGAGTGCTTGGCACTCCTCTTGTCTTGCATAAACCAGATCACACTCCTTGCATCCAAGGCTCCCAAGGCAGCGACTGGCTGATGGGTTTATGCACAGCTACTTTAACAAAGTAGCTAGTTATAAAATACATGTGTGAAAGGCAAACATGCACTTTGGGGGTCTAAATAAAACGACAAGTGAGATTTTTGTTTCCCAAACATGTATTCATTTAACAGAGCCCTTCTCTTTTCAGCAAGGTTAGTCAGCTATGGACACGCTGGACATGCTCAAGGCCAATCAAGGGAACAAGTCATGGAGCTAGATAGCACCCACAGCTTGAAGCATCCATCATCATCTGAAAGCAGGTCTCTCTCTAGCAATTCAATGAACACTATGTATGCTTGTGCTATAAGCTTAATTTTTCTCCCTTTTTGGTAGCCAGCTTACTTGTTCATTCATATAGCAAAAACATAAGATTCAACCCACGCTTTCCCACAGGATCCATTCCCCTGCAGGGGCCACCCAGCCGCCCTGGTCAGAGCACACCCCACCTCCCCAGAGCCCCAGCATAGCCAGGTAGCATCCCTGCACCCTGCCATGCTCCTGCATGTACAGCCCTTCAACTCAGTGTCAGACGGGATGCTCAGAGAAGTGCCATCTGGGTAAAAAAAAAATAAATATCAGGAGGTTGCAGCAAGCTGCACTTGCGCTTGAATTAAGCAGATCAGGCAAGGTCACTTCTGGTGAAATGTTCACTGGGACAAATTCTAATTCACCCAGATATTTTGTTCCCATACAGGCAGCTGGAAGTCTTTACAACACTCTCAAATGACAATGTTTGGCAACTTATCAAACAAACTAAATGCCTTTTGCCTGTCGAGAGCACGAGCACATCATTTTACTTCAGCATTACTCTGCTCTCCCCCAGTGCAATGTGTCAGTTTTGCCAAACTGCTTTATCCTAAAGAAGATTGCCAGGGTTCAGCTTTCCCACTCTTTTTTGATGACAAATTGATGTTGAAGTTAAATTTCCAGAATACAAAAATGACCAAGATAATGTATTTTGTCATACAAGTTATGCAAGGAATAATACAACTGAAGCAGTCTCAACTTTATTGGAGTGACTCGTTACATTTGGAAGCCAACTATTTTTATTCCCAGAAATACTGTTTCTTGCCTTTGTGCAGATGCTTATAACCTCCTCTTGTTGAGGTGCCGTGCTCTTTTTCCTACTGTTCCACACTGGAAAACAGGACACGCAAGCCAACATAACAATTTTCTGACACTATGAAGCCAATAAATTCAGAAACATTTGCTGCTTCTTCTACAGCAGATTGTTAATTTCGAATAAAGCCCCATACTTTGGCAGTGCACGCCCCAGAGGAGCAAGGTGGAAGGAAGGGAAGAGGAAGGTGTGCATGTGTGTGGGGACATCTGCTCCCCTGTGCAAAGCTGAAGGTGTACACAGTGGGACATAGCTGGGAGCAAAACTCCTCATGGTCAGTGTGACACGCAGATGCCAGAGTGAAGATTTGGGCTCACACACCAGGGAACCAAACCAAAAGGCCAGCCCAGCAGGAGGTAGAAAGAAACTTTCCTTCAGGCCCCTGGGGTGGTGCAGATTTCTTCAGAAACCACAAAAAAATAGAAAACTAGAAAAGATAAGGGGGAAGGACCCTACAGTACAGGTTATCAGGTGTGGAAGGTATATATTATTAAACAGCTTTCATCTCACCTGCCAGATCTCTCTCACATTGAAAAGTACTTTTCCTTCTAACATGTATTTTTATGTTTTAATAAAATCAGCTTTGTGAGCTGAAAGCCTCTAATACATCACTTAAGCTCAAATCACAGAAAAGAGTGGTGTGGTTCCCCCTTAAAGCTCAGGCCCTGCCGCAGCACTTTGCGAGCACACAGGCTGGCACCCAGCTCCCATGAGCAGGCTTGCCAGCACCCTCCAGGACCAGCCTGTATGCCTGGGGCTGCGAGACAGGGAAAGGAAATACACCATTCTGTTTTACCTCAGACATAGCTCTCAGCAAGCCTCTTCCTGCAGTTTCAAGTTGTAGAAGTCAAATGTAAACAGGTCATCACAAAAAAAAAAAAAAACACCAACAAAAAACAGGTAAATACCACAGTGCGCAGCAGGACATATATATGAAATAACAGCCCCTATACCACTGTCTTAGAAAGCTTAAATGGTTGCATTTAGGCTGCAGCATAACCTATACATTTTCTCTCTTACTGTGCATCACTAGATTCGATAAAACCTCAAACAAGTTCTTCACTCAGAGGAAGGCAATACTTTGAATTTTTCACACTAATGCACAGTGAACAAAGCAGTGCCAACTCCTCTGTGCCACATTGTTTTAATGGACAGAAACTGTACCAGTAGCTACGCGATCCTTTCAAAGGAAGACAAAAGATATCACTGCCATCGGTCAGACAAACGTTTCTTGTTGGTCCACAGCTGCATAATAAGTTCCCTGTCATTTGACAGGCCCATCGTAGTGTTTCTCTATCTGCTTTTCTAACATGATCATGTGTTGCCTGTAGTCCCTGCACCCCAGTGAAGGATTACTGCTGCAGCAGACAATACATCCTGAAGTCATATATATAATGCTAATCACATCCTTTACCTGATGTGGCCTTCAAGCATCTCACACACTTGGCACAAGTTATTTCAGGTCAAGTGACATCTGACTGGGAGACTGACAGTTACATTTTTTCTCAGTTTATTTTATCTGCAGCCATAAACAAAATCTCTTTAGATCTCAGTCATTTAAAGAGAGCTTTCATTATCACTGCATCTGCTGCAACTCCCCTTTCAGCTCTCACAAGGCACAGAGGAGCTGAACTTCAGGCTTCTGCCTCATGATGGAAAGTGTTGCTCATTTCCATGATTGTCATAGAACCACAATGGCTGGGGTTGGAAAGGACCTCAAAGATCACCTAGTTCCAACTCCTCTGCCATAGGCAGGGACGCCACTCACTAGATCAGATTGCCCAGGGCCTCATCTAACCTGGCCTTGAACGCCTCCAGGGATGGACCATCCACAGCTTCTCTGGGCAGCCTGTGTCAGTGCCTCACAACACAGTGAAAAATTTCCTCCTAACCTCTAATCTAAATCTCCCCTCTTTTAGCTTAAAACCATTCCCCCCTTGTCCTGTTATTATCTGACTGAGCAAAGAGTTGCTCCTCATCTTTTTTTTTTTTTTTTTAATAAGTCCCCTTCAAGTACTGAAAGACCGCAGTGAGGTCACCCCAGAGCCTTGTCTTCTCCAGGCTGAACACCCCCAGCTCTCTCAGCCTTTCTTCATAGGAGAGGTGCTCCAGCCCTCTGATCATCTCTGTGGCCCTCCTCCAGACCCACTCTAACAGCCCCACATCCTTCTTGTGCTGGGGGCCCCAGACCTGGATGCAGCACTCCAAGAGGGGCCTCACAAGGGCAGAGCAGAGGGGCACAATCACCTCCCTTGACCTGCTGGCCACCCCTCTGTTGGTGCAGCCCGGGACGCAGTTGGCCTTCTGGGCTGCAAGCATGCACTGCTGGCTCATCTTGAGCTTTTCATCCACCAGAACCCCCAAGTCCTTCTCTGCAGGGCTTCTCGCAATGAGGTCTTCTCCCAGTCTGTGCTCATGTCTCAGATTGTTGTGGCCTAGATGCAGCACCTTACACTTGGACTTGTTGAACCTCATTAGGCTCACATGGGCCCACTTCTCAAGCATGTCCATTGTCAGATGGATTAAAGTTGCAAAAAGTCAAGTCTGCAAGAGACAGCATCTTGTTTGAACTCAGCAGCTTGGTTTGACTTGAAATAAACTAGGGCAGTAGAGGCCAGATGACATTTTCCTCTGACAACAATACCCTGAAAAAAATACCATTAAAGGTCAGCCTCTTCTCACAGATAACTAGTTATAGGACTGGAGGGAATGGCCTCAAGTTGCACCAGGGGAGGTTTAGGTTGGAAGTTAGGAGACATTTCTTCTCAGAAAGAGCAGTCAGGCATTGGAACAGGTTGCCTAGGGAGTTGGTGCAGTCACTGTCCCTGGGGGTGTTCAAGGAAAGGTTAGATGTGATGCTTTAGGGACATGGTTTAGTGGGTGACATTGGTGGTTGAGTGATGGTTGAACCAGATGATCTTGGAGGTCTTTTCTAACCTTAATGATTCTATGAAATCCAGTCATGTTAAAGAAACTGCAGTGATCCTCAGACCTGTAAAACCCCTCTGATTTCAGGATCCCAGAACCTAAACAAACCACAGCTGATCAGGAGAATCCATAGAGGTCTGCCGATTCATAAAGTAACAAGGCACCCAGCTAAGTACAGCCAGCTCACGTCTTCTCAACAGTACACTGAAAACCAACTTTGGCTGACCCAAGAATGTCAGTAAAATGCATTTCTGTCCTCAACCAGGAGTTCAAAAGTTCAGTTTCTTGGTGGTAGCAGAGGAGATGGTGGGAAACAAGGAGAGCCATTGAAGACCGTTCAGGGCCAGCAAAGTTTTAAGGCTGGACAAATTCTCAGAAGCTGCCATCAAGACGTGGCCTCTCTCCATCCACTCTGCCTCCCCACCCTCCTGAGAGCCTCCCTCCTCTCCCTGGGCCCTCTCAGGCCACCCTGGCCAACCCCTTCCCATGACTGCCCCTTCAGCTCTGCACCCACCACAGCTGACACCCATGAGCCACCCCGCCTCTCCTCTAGCTCAGCTCTGAAGGTGCTTGTGTTGCCATACATGGACCAGGAAGGGCAAACCCACAGCAGAACTTAGTTTTAGCATCCACCCAAATATGCTAAAGCTTAATGCTTGAATCTTCTGATAGCAAAACTATTTAAACGTGAGAGGACTAACAAAATACCAGTCTGGAGTAATCCAGCTGTCAGGGCCATTCTTGATATACCACCTCGAAAAAGTAAGTTACTTAGAGATTTTCATTGGACATCTTCCTTCTTAATTACTCATCTCACCAACAAGAAGTCATCTTTGTAGACTTTCTGCATTTAGTACCAATGTGGCTCCAAAAATCAAGATCAGGAGAGGAAGGTGGCACCTTAGGTTTGTATTTTGGCTACTCAAAACCAGGCTATTAAAAATTACCTAAATTTATCAAAAATAGTAAATAATCTACCATGGAAAAATCACTCCCCTTCACTCATTCATGTTGAATAGCAGGGTAGTGTCACAAATGCTCTGGATAAGTACTTTATTCCATGAACTTTGCTTTTCAAGTCAAAAAATGACAAGTCACTTTAATCCCTACTTATAGGAGTGGCAAGATTTAGAGATGTGTTAAGGAATGTATCAATATCCTGAAGTAATTCTATACTGTGCACTTGAAAAAGCTCAAATTTTCTCCCTGTTTTGGAAAACCCTTCCAAAAGTATCCAAGAGCAGAGGCATCTATGACTTTCTGTCAACATTGAAAGTACTTTCCTCTTCCTTCGTCCCATTTACTGTATTAGTAAAATAAAAAATAACAGCAAATATTTCTGAACAGTTTGGTATACAGCAGTTTACAAGACACTTAAAATAAATGCGATGCACTTAAAAATACCTATGAGGAATCTAACCACAGCATGGTAAGATACCGGAAGAATGGCAGTGGATAGAGCCAAGGGGACTCCCTTGCAGGACACTGCTCTACTGTCAAATGAGCCTCCTCCCACCACAACCCAGTACAGTCAGAATTTCTTGCATATCAGTGAAAACACATTGCAAAAAGCAGAAATAGCCACACCGCTAAAGCATCCTACAAGTTCAATATTGACAGTAAAAGCTCCAAACCAAAACCACAGCATTATCAAGGTGGAAAATGTGTCTCCTCCAACTCAGGACACATTTATTTTCTCATGTCTGCTAAGCACACAAAGTCAAAATGCTCTGACAGCCTTTCCGACTTGCATCAGACCACTTTGCCAAAGGGCTGTCAGTCAGTTCCTTGCCAATTGCATTAATTCACAGCTTTCCTTGCAGGGAAAAAAAAAAACTCATCAGCACCACCAGTTCTACGGAAACCATGACTTTGGTTATTTTTGTAGAGCTTGGCAGTAAAACTAGAATAATTTGCAGAAGAACTAGTAGACCATTGACCTGCAAACATCTCACATGTTTTGGGAGCAGTGATTAAAAGAGCGACTTCACTCCTTCTGAATTGAAGGTTAACAAAAGAAAATCTAGTTATCTACAGGTAAAGTGACTGAAAGGAAAAATTAATTTTTCAGATTCTTGTCTCTTGTTGCTTTTAAAGTTTTTGGAGAATTCCAGACTTCGATTTTCCCAGAGGCCTGAGAGGAGCTCCAAAATATTGTTTTCAATGTTCATTCCCCTTTTGCCAGTTCCTGGCAACTGTGCTTTATCGGCACACCAGCAAGAAGCCCAGAGCTAGGTAAGCAGTGCTATGGGATTAATATTTTTATGCTGACCAGCATTCTTGATGCATCCCAACTGCACACCCTACATTGCTGTGATCATTTCTTAGTACAATGCATTTGACTTCAGTTGATGATTGTAAAGGTTTTCACCCAGACATCTTGTAAACTGATACAGACCTGTCTAGAAAAGTATTGTACCACCATGAACACTTATGTGCTCATAGCAAACAGGCCTTCATAGCACCTAATCTCATTTAGGGGCATTCACAGCAACTCAAGAGACCTCTGCTGAACAGAATAGTTTACAAGCATTTATGTGCAGGTGCATAAAAGGAAACTGTGATACACTGTAAACCAGAAATTATGACAAGATTCCTGGGTGTATCAAAGAGTTATGACTAAGCCACAACAATTATGCAATTAAGCATAGCATATCTTTTATTTGTATGCTTGAGAAACTAATATTGGGGTGGATAACAAACAGCAGCACAGTAACAAAAACCACAATAACCTCAGCATTGTAGACAGGTGGTACAAATTAGTCCCCAAAGCCATCAGCCATCAAGATCTGATCACCCTATAGCAAATAGTAATCTCCTCAAATTCTAATAAGTTTTGGCATGTTTTTTAATTTTTTTTTCCCTACTTGACTTAGCATTACAGGAATAAAAAGCTATATAGAAAAATACTCCAACTATACATGGCAAAGAAAATACAGACCTTTGAAATTACAGTAGTACTCAAGTCTCTGCCACAAAAAGTATTATGCATAAAAGAGAACTAAGGTAGCAAAGCAGACTCCACAACTTACCTTACTTCGCTGTTTTGAAGATGTGCTTAGATGATCATTTGCATTATGGGAATCTTTATGAGGCCTTGACATAGTAGCAAATTTACTTTATTTTTTAAAATAAAACCCTGCTAAATAAAACTGACAGTTGTCAGAGACTGGTAGAAAAGAGCTCCCCTAGAAAACTTCCTTTTATAAACCTCACCATGGGTGTAGCTAAATGACTAGCTCCACCCTTCATCCCACCCAGAAACTCAGCCTGTAATAAAGGTTTCTGAAGCAAGATGATCACGTTGTCAACTTCTCATGTGCTCTGTTTACTAGCAAGGAAAAAAAAAGTAGATACGTAGTTGATAGCTTTACAAGCTAATGGGAAAATGTAGATAAATACAATTAACCTTGTCCCTAATATTTGCATTTCCTGCAACTTAGTCTAGAAATGTTAAGTGGGTGATCTTGCTTGGTTGCTTTCTTTTTAAAAGCACTGCTGTAACAACCTGAGGGAAGCCCAACAGCTTTTGCTGTTTATTTGTATTAGAGATGCATCCTATTGAAAACCAAACACATCTATTAACTTGCAGCAATTGTTACTTACATCACCACAACCTATCAAGAGCCTTCACCACTTACATCATGATGATGATGCAAGATCAAAGCCCTTTGCACACCTCTTCAAAATGCACACAAGCCCTGCCTGTGAAGGGACCACCACCAACAGGAACTAGATTCTGCTCCTTTGTCCTCTAACTACTTTACTTCTTAGAAAGTCAACTTTCTTTTTTTTCCTCAAGGCCTAATTCAAGAGAACAGGGAGATAGACTAGGACATTGCCACTAAGGCAATATTGCCTGAGTGGTGATATACTGATTTAGTGTGTAATATAAACAGACCTAGATGTATATACTGTCATTTCTTACTCAAGTTTTTGTACTATCCCAACTGGTATTTTTTGGTTTTAAAAACAGAAGTATAAGGAATTGCAAATGCATAGTGGCTACGGTTTTCTTCCCTGAATAGTTGAGGTTATCCTGGCACTCCTGCAGCAGCCTGGGTGTGAAATCAGAGTTCTTGAGCTGTTTGGCAGGGGCCCAGCTATGCTTCTATCATCTGGGTTTGCTTTCAAGGGAGTGATTAGGAGATTATGTTCTCGTTAACAAGATCGGTGCAAGTAATGCCTATTATGCCCAACATTTCCTGTATTTAAGTTGAAGCGATTGTTCCATCTTGATATGGAGAGGATGACGTACTTTCTTGAGATTTTGTGGTTTGGGCCCAATCTTAACTTTAATAAGTATTACAAAAAGAACATTTATCCCTTCTCACAAAACCAGTCCATTTCTGTCTGAAAATGTTAATTGGTCTTTAAAATACATGCATCCATATGGAGCTATTACTATATCATTAAAATACAAACTTTATATTGCCTGTGTTCGTCTTCCCCTCCTCCCGAAGTGTCAGATGGAGGAAAAACATATCTTCATTGCAACAAGAATTTTTGCTTAATAAACTACAGCATTCACTTTTAAAGTATATTTTACTTTAAAATCCATATTTAAAGGACACATGTCTCTTTCTGTGGCTGCAAGTCTGTAATCTCATGTCATGCCATGCGTGAATGTAAAAATTCTGCAGTGATCTCCAGGGACAATAAAACCATTTCACCTTTTAGGGAAAGTCTGATAATTCTGGGGAAAAGAAAACATCTTTGAGAGTTCACAAATTAAACATTGCACCTAAGAGTAAAGAAAACATTTCTATTTAAATACAAAGTTGAGAGAAATATAGAAGAGCTCATTTTCTTTCCTACCCTGATGTCTGTGGTTGAGTTCTCACTTATCAAGGCATTGGGGGGAATCCAGAGGTGTGTGTGAAGGGAGGAGGAACATCACAGGCGATGGGCAAAACCAGAAAATGGGATACAGGTACTGGTATGTTGTGCTCAGTGCAGCTAACTCTGTACCTAGGATAGGACTTGAAAGCACCTTCTGTTAGGAATACATGAACAGCGAAGATAACAGTGAGGCTTTAACTTTTACAGGCTCTGTTGTTTTGGCTGGTAGTAACTGCACTTAAAGCCTGAAATGGTGAAACTGGGTATATTGTCTGACCTGCAGCAGCTAGCAACTAAAACCATGAGAGAAAGTGCTCAGTGCCTGGGATTCACTTATAAAAAACCCTGCACATGAGGTGGGGGAGGTGGATATCTATATATGTGTATATACCTATGCATATCTATGGTTCTCTGAGTAGCACCAATGCCTCTTACAACTCTTGTTGCACACCTGCACTGCCTGCTAGAACCACTTTATTCTTGTCCTAATGGCAAACACAGCATCACGCAGCTGTACGAGCAATCACACTTTTTGCCATTACTACTACAGGAAATTGCTAAAGCTTAAGAGACCAGATCATGTTTAGCAGCTGAAACTGGAAGAGGTGAGTACAAAGCAAACAAGCAAGTGGCTAGCAGGTCAGTCCTTACTGAGAGGTCACCTCAGTAATACCCACCTCCATTGATGCCATCTTGCTTTTGCCAGCTATTATCCTGCAAAGGCAAGACTTAAAAGTGCATTTTAAGAAGGGCTGCAAGAGCTTCTCAAAATCTGCTCACGCTTAGCAAGGCCTCAATGTTCAAAGTACAATATTTGTATGGCTGCTGACACTTCAGGTCCAGGGGAGGACTTTGAATGTGAGTCCTGTTTTGTTCCACAGTCCCTTCCTTCCTCACAGCCTCCTGGAGCAAAAGCTCTTGGATCGATAAAGCAGCACGTTCAGCTCCTGAACACAGTAACTACTTCTCGCTCCTCTTGGGAAAACACAATACTTTGTGCTCCGCTGCATGGCTGGGGTAAGGGTAAGCTGAAAATCTGTGGGGTACCCCTTCCTAGTGTCTGTCCCTTCTTACTAAATCCATGATCAGAGCAGGTTACGAGAGTTATGCGTCAAATGCTGTGCAACTGTAAAGCCTCTGCCTGTTAGAAGAGAGGTTTAAAGAATCATTTTTAAAGAGTCATGGAAAGTGACAAGAGGGGAACCCACATCGGCAACGTACAAACTAGGGATCAAAAGAGGAGGCTGTCCACTCCGCCAGCAAAGCCAGAAATAAAGGAGAAAAGTAAGCTGGCAAAATTACTGACAGTAGGAAGTGGTGAAATCAGAGTGCTGCTAAGAGGAAGAGAAACGGACAAAGAATGTGAAAAATTTCTCAAGAGGTATTGTGTGAGGAAGGAGCACTCCAGAGCAGCAGCTAAAGAAGCAGCAGTGAATGGGTGCAGAGCTCCTTCCAGGCAGACACACACACACACACAAACAAAAAAGAACCCAGAAGTGGCTGAAAGCCCAGAGCTTTTGTTTTCTTAACATTTTTTTTTTTTGTCATCTGGAATTATTTAAGCTGCACTTCAAAAGTTTTCCAAGAGACAGCAAACCTAGAGCTGCTGTTCAAAACTTCAGCAGATGCAGTTTGCGTCTGACATTCCCCAGACTGTTTTCAGCTGCACCTTGCAAGCTTTGCTTCCAAAATACATCTTCCTAGCAAGTTTCCTGTGGCTTGCTAATGAGGTGCAAAGATCTTCATGACCAGTTGTCAATATGTACTCTTCTGTATCTCTAAACTTGCTGCTTTGTTTGTAAACGTTTCTCATGGTTGTAATTGACACCGATGCACATGAGGAAGTTAATGGAGTTGAAAGAAGTGGAAGGGAACCGACTATAAAAAAATATTGCAATTAATAATGGCTGAGAGCTTGATCCACTAGACGATGTAAAGTTTGTGATAATAAATGAGCAGCTTTAAGGCTTACTCTGTATATGCTGCACACTTCATTTATGTGTTTTTAAATATCCAGTCATTTGGGAATAACGGGTATTGCTCAGCTTCACAGCAGAGCTGCAGATAACCTGCTGAAGAGGAACACAGCTGCACGAGTGGGACATCCTGCCCATGCCAGGGAAACCCCGCTGCACGTGACGCTGTATGGAGCATCACAAGCCAAGGCAAATATTTGTTGGTGGTGCAGTCTACTAGTTGGAGTTGAAGCAGCAATCCCGATAAGATAGGAGCTCTCCACTGCCTCTATGGTTAGCTTAATTACAAACATAAGTCATCTGTTCTCCTTTTGTGTGTGTGTACTTCTATTAATTCTAATAATGTCCTCCTACCACCTACCAATAAGCTATTTCCAATTTTAGAAAGTAAAGCAATCAACACTGGCACGTATTTGAAAAAGTATTTATCTGGCCATCAAAATCCACAAGACCCAAGCAATATTTGTATTTGCAGACACTCCTGCAAGACAATGTCTTCTGATCTACAGATATGAAGATCTCAGGAATCTGATGGAAATTGAGAGAGGAATTCATCGAGTGCTTCCGCTTTGCCTCTTAGGCTGGGCCTTTTCCTCTGACTTGCAAACATTCTTGGATTTGAAAGTGTGAGCTCTGCAAGGGATGCTGCGTTCCCAGTAGCGATGAGTCATGAGATCCAAGGTTAGTTTCAAGTGCCACACTGCAATAAAGCTTCGAGAACAAGTTTATTCATAGCATTTCTATTTAGTCTGAATACGGTACAGCCAGACAAAGCATACTGTTTTCTTTTGATAAAACTTGACATGCTTTGCTCGCAGTGTGATTCAAACTCTCTAAAGAGATTGTTACATGTCTATATTAAGCCCAGTATTAATTTGGACATAAAATGGTTACCAGATCAAAGCATATTTTCATAAAATTCCTCAGGAAGGAGTAGCCTGAGAAGATTTTTGGCTATTTCACATTACAAGTTGCATAACCAAACTCTGCAGTGAAATCAGAGACATATTCTTCCCTGCTGACTTTAACAAGTCTATCAAACCTACAAACAGATTTACTAGTTAGAACAACTCAGTGTCTGAAACTTGTATCTGATAAACCTTCATCTTACATCCTCCCTCCCTTCTCATCTGTCAAATCTAGGCAGGATTTGTATTTTTGGGCAACTTGTTATTTTTATGTGGTTTTAGTTTGGCATTAGTAATTAGATCAGCCTGAAAGCTTGTCACTTATGTGTATGGTAGATTACTCAGTGTTAAGACCCTACTAATTTTATCCCTTAGGAATATTTACTCAAATGTACTTGAATTCTTTTACATATTGAATATATGAAATGCCTGAAGAAATACTATTGATTTCTTCCTCAAGGTGGAAAAGTCCCATGGTCAGCCATTCCCAGAAGAGGCAGTGTTAAAGATTAGGCTCCTGTAAGGCATTAGAACTGGTTCTAGCCTTCAAATGGGACAAAACTGAAACCTCATTCAAGGCTCAATGGAATAAAGCTGGATGAATGGAAACATCTTCAGCAACGGGCTCAGGAGATTCTGGGGCCAAAGAAATGTTCGACCAGGATCAAAGCTCTCCCCACAGACTTCGCCATGCTTTCATCTTCCTTACCACCCCTTCTCCTCCAGACTTTCTTTACCAGGCTGCTGTGGAGCATCAACCCCTCTTCAGGGCAGCAACTGTTGATCGGATTCGAGCACACTTGCCCCACCTGAAGCCCTGTTCTCGCTATAGGGACTCTTAGACAGCAGGGTAGGTTTCCTTCAGCCTTTTAAAAATCCTGTTTGGACACGGCCAAAATAAAAAATAGCACATGGCAGCCCGGCTGCTAGGCTGCTGACGCTGGGCAGTGCTCCCAGAGCTGCCCTTAATCCTTCCTGCCTGTCCTGTGGCTGCGCGATGGGCATACGGTTCAGCCCACCGATGACATATGCAACACGAAACAGCTCCAGCTGCATCTTTAGCTAATAAGACGATAAATACTTGTCCTAACAGCTTTCCTAGGGCATTCTTGTTGTTTTCTGGATCCTTGCCCTGTGGTTCAAGTTCTGCCTTTTACTTTCCTCATTCTTTAACCCTGCTGTCAGTCCCCTTTTCTCCACACCTGACCTTCCCACGTGCAGACTAATCACTGCTTTTTCTTTACTGTCCATGAAGTGTCTCTTCAATCCTTTTGTAAAAAATACTCTGTTTGAGGCTTTTCCCCACCTACCCTTCCAAGACAGACAATACGCGCGTAGTTTCCCTCGTTCCCCTTAGGGTGCACATTGCTCTGCCAGGGCTCAGTCTTCAAGCTGCCTCTCCCAGAGAGGCTGGCAGCAGGGAGGGTGCGGAGGCACCCCTTGGCAGTAAGGATGCAAAAGTTGTCACAGATTGCCCAAATCACCTCACCTTTTCAGCAGCGAGAAATCTAGCCCCATCAAAGCTGCAAGGAATTCACACAAGCACTCACAGCTATCCTGAACTTAGTGCTCAAATAAGCCAAAACACCGAGTTTTGTATACACACATGCTATAAATATATACAAATAAATGGTATATGGAGAGGTGCTGAAAGATTCAGGATCTCATTTAAGCCTCACCCAACAACAACACATGTGCCATCACGCAGTGGTTGGACTTTGGGCCACCAGTGACTCAGAGCAATGCTATCGACATGTTCACCACCGGTGCTTTCTGCACCATCTGCATTTTTCCTCCCCATGCCTCATACAAACACTGGCCCAGCCCAGCTCTTTGAGACAGCAGCTTACAGTTTTTAACATGATATTGTATCACTCTCCAGAGCTGCCTGAGGGAAAAATTCCACTCACCTAATTGTGTTAGTCTGAAGTTTCTCCCTCTTCTGGGATTAAGCTAGTTTTTTTAAAACACTGGATTGTATTAAGGTTTCAATGTTGCAAGAGAAGGGCCAGGATAATGGCTATTTTAACCAAAATAGGTGCTTGAGCAAAAATTGTAGCAATTTTGAAGGCTCCCATTTTTTTCCCCTCCAAGTTTAACTGCAGATGAATTCTTGTGATTACCCATTCAGGTGTCCGTGTATGTGTGTGCAGCACTGTTTGTGGTTTACATAATTACTCCTTCAAGTATTTCATCAGCATTTGGAGGAATGGTCAAAAAATAACACAGAAAAATATCTGGACAAGGCTTCACGTTAGCAAGAAGAGACAATATGAACTGGTTGAGAACACTTGGACCTGTAAGAGCTGAAAGAAACCCGATTTGAGAGTTTTATTGTCAAAGGGAGGACTTATATTTATAATATCAGGCAACTGAAGTTAATCAGGACAAGGCAACACACACTAAATCAAAGGGCTGAAATATCTATTCCAGTCACCCACCACCAGTCAGGATTGTCAGTGTGGTTATTTCCAACACACTTCAGAGAGCAAGCAATAAAGGCGCCGTGTCCTTCTGAGTCACCTGCTTCTGCTACACTTGTGGACAGGTTTCGAGGAGCAAAAGCTATCACACAGGAATCCCTGTTCCTTCTTGGGGGAATAGACACTACAGGAAGACGTAACCTTGAGAAACAGGTACATACATGGTAAGTGGCCTATTGCCAGAAGTTTTAAATAAGCAGAAGACACCCCAAATTACCAAACCATACGCAGCACAAGAAGTTCTTTCAGTCTGTTAGGGCTGCTGGCCAGCTCATGCCAACCTACTGTGTCACACCCCACAAAGTGAGGTCATAGAAAAGTATCCAGATTTTTCCCCTCTTTGAAATATATCCAGAAGGTGTAGGTATCACAAAAAGACACCAAGCCCATTAACTGCCCTGTCTGCTGCAGTCCCTGGCTCCCTCCTGCTCTCCTACCAAACCGATCCTTTTCTCCTTATACAACTGAAGCAGCTCATGGATTCTGCATGCTGAATTTGAGGCAGACTGACAGAAACAACGCTTACCTTACAAAAAGTCAAATTTATAAACCGTTGGTCATTTCTTAATCCCTTGCTTCTATTTCAATAGCTTACGTAGCATCTCAGTCACCTTCCTCTACTAGGGGCAGCATGAAGCTTCACTATCCCAGCAGCAGTACCGTAAATATTGTATGTTTTAGGAAGACACAGAGCTTCCTGCAGCTCAAACACTGTATGCACGATAGATACAGCAGTAGGTGAGTTAAGGGGTCATAACCTCGCCTTTCCCTGCTTTTGGGATGATTTCACCACAAGGGTTTTACTAATAAGCAGCCACTGAATCCCAGCAGTGGTTGCGCACATCCCTGGTGCGAGACAAAGGCATTTTGTGCTCTTTGTGTCTTCCCACCCATTGGGTGGAGGCTGGCCCCACACATCCAGCTGTGTGCCTGAAGATGGAAGCAGGGGTAAAAGCAGGGGTCCCTGTATCTCAGCGAAAGGGAGATGGAGCGAGCACGCATACAGCAAGGATTCAGAGAGCATTCAGTCCGTGACCTGGACATCCTCATACGATAGTGAGTACAGCTGCTCACACAGCTGTTGAATAACAAACATCTCAAGATGCCCTTGAGATGGTTCTTCTAAACATCGAGCACTTTACTGAAGAAAACAGAATCAAACCAGAAGATTTACCCCGCAACAGTGTTCCTGCAGAAGTTTTTAAACAGTTCATTTTACTTTAAAAGATAGTATCTTTTAAAAGAGCAAATGCATCTTATAAAATAACCTTTAAACTGTATTTCAAACAAAGCGTCACACTGTTCTGCTGTTCCACTTCTGAAATGCCATCTCCGTCTCACTGTTTGTCTTCTCTTAAAACACAGCGAAATTGCTGCAATACTTCATTTTAAAAAAGTTTTCACCTTCTTTACCGCTTTAGATTTCTCTCTGTTTTAAGTCCTGGGCTTATACCATTAGTGTCATTTCATTTGCTGCACACCTCGGGGGCAGAGATAAAAAGCAAATACCCCTTGGGGAGGCGAGTAAAGTACGACACGGACTACAACTCACTCACTACGGAAAGCACGGGAGGGCTGTCAGCAGAAGCAGCTGTTCGAAAGGGGGAAAAAAATAAAATACAATAAACGTTTGTTCGCATAACCTCACGTGCACCGGCACCGCATGGGCAGCTCGCGGCTTCAGGTGGTGCTGCCGCAGGACGCTCGGCCGCTCAGCGCTGATTCATCGGGCTGCAAGGTGCACCCTCTGCGGGGGTCCTTCTCCGGCACCGGGAGCTGCTCCGGCCCCTCGCTGCGTGCCCGGCGGGACCCTCGGCACGCACCCAGCACCTCCTGCAGAGCCTCAGCTCCGGACAAGGAAGACACCCGGACAAAGCCGCCCCCTCCCCGCCCGGCACGGCTCCCACCGCGTCTCTCCCGGTGCCAGCGTGGCCCGGCTCCCCCGGGGGGGACAGGGCGAGGGGCGACCCCAGCCCAGGAGGGGCCGCGCTCAGCCTCACCTGCTCCGCTCCGCTCCTCGCCACCGCCGCTTTTCCCTCGTCCCTGCAGCCCGGCTTTGTCCGCCCGCCCCGCCCGGGATTCGCCACGTGAACCGTGCGGGCACCGCTCCCAGCGGCTCGGCACGGCTCGGCACGGCTCCGCTCCGAGCCCCCAGCCGCCCGCCCCCCTGTCCCCCCGAAGCCCCCCTCTCGCCCCGGCAGCCCGGGGGGAGCCGTGCCCCCCCCGTGGTCCTGCCCTGCCCGCGTGGAGCTCCGGGTTTGGGGGTTTTTGAGCTCGGTGTCACGCAGCCCTGAGCGCTGGGGGGAGGCGAGCTCTGTGTAGGGCGATTTCCCTATTTTTTTGGGGACGGTTTTCCTCCAAACGTCGGCTCGGAGGAAAAGAAGCGGCGCGGATCGTTGCCTCCCTCTTAACGCAACCCGATCTTTCAGATGTTAACTCAGGACAGGTTTAGATGAAGGGGGAAAAAAAAAAAAAAGGGAGAAAAACAAGCTCCAAAGCTCTGAAATAAATAGCCTGAATTTGCTGTAGCCTCTTGTTCTACGCAGGGGAAGGCTCGTGTCCATCGGAGGAGACGGTGCCATTCCTTCCTGAGCAGCTCCGCGTGGGTGAGCAGGACTGAGACCCAGATTCCTCCCTCTCCTGCTGTGTACCATCCCATGGTCCCAAGGATGCACAAATCCCATACAGACCTGGCACAGCAGCCCTGCTGCCCCTTTGAATTGAGGGAAAGGAGATGGGGGAAACCCAGTGGGTCTCCAACCCTTCCCATGGCTTGGGTCAAAGCCAAGGTGCAGATGTGCACCGCCACCACCAAGTGGGTCAGGGCCACCTGCTCCAAAGGGTGCAGACCTGGGCTCAAAGCTGGTCTCACAGCAGTCAAATCTCTCCTGGGAGAAGGGCAGTGACAGGGCCACGCCGCCGGCACCACCCCGCACCGCTGATGAAATGACACTAAAACATCCAGCTGTCAAAACAGGCCGGGAGGCCAAGTGTGCCCGTGAGCCCTGCTGCTTTTCACAGTTCAGACACCTCACAGATGTCTGAAATGTCCCAAATATGAGCACTCGCAGGTAGTGCAGAGCGGCCAACGTTTCAAAACCTGCCATTCAAAGTCAAAAGAATTTCCCGGCTTTTTTGGTAGTGTCTGAAAACTGCCATATTTCTTCCTAGTCCTGTCACTTTGTGTCATAATGATATGAAATCTATTTTTGTGTCCATGGAACAATTAGAGGATTTTACTGCATCTGCAGACTATGCTTAGCAGAGTTTTAAGATCAAAAGATATGCTATTTTTGTATGGTCGTCTCTGGAACTTTGCACAGCAGCGTCTGACCTGCTGGTGAATGATTTTGTCATCAGCCTGTGCCTGAGCAGCGCAGGAATTCGGTTATCTTCTCTGTGCAGGAAGGGAGGCTGCAGGGCAAAGAGAGAAAGTTAAGCTTCAAAATGTCCCTTCATTTTTGAGCATGCCCAGTCTCAATGCCCGCAAGGAGACCTGCCATCCCAGGAGACCCGTCATCTGCAGGTTTAGCGACAGGTCACTACTTGGCCACCCCTCTCTCCTGCTCATGGTCTCTTGTCCTGGCACTGGGCATCACTGAACAGAGCCTGGCTCTGTCCTCTTTGCACTTCCCTTCCAGTGTTTATAGACACTGATAAACTCCCCCCTGAGTCTCCTCTTCTCCAGGCTGAGCAGTCCCAGCTCTCTCAGCCTCTCCTCATAGGAGAGGTGCTCCAGTCCATTCATTAATTTTGTGGCCCTATGTTCGTCCCATTCCAGTATGTCCAGGTCTCTTTTGTTCGGGGGGGGGGGGGGGGGGGAGAGGGGGGGGAACCTGAACTGGACCCAGCACTGGGAGTGTGACTCCACCAGTGCTAAGTAGAGGGGAAGGATTGCCTCCCTTGACCTGCTGGCAATGCTTTGCCTGATGCAGCCAAGAATACTGTTAGCCTTGTTAGCAGCGAGGGCACACTGCTGGCTCATGTTCAACGTGGTGTCCACCAGGACCCCCACACAGGTTCTTTTCTGCAGAGCTGTTTTCCAGCTGGGTGCCCCCCTGTGCTGGTGCCTGTCATTGCTCCTCCCCAGGTGAGGCACTTTGCACTTCCCCTTGTTGAACTGCACAAGGTTCTTGTCAATCCTGAACCAGCCCAGTCTGGTGGAAATCATCTCCCAGAGTCTTCAAGTACCTCAGAATGCACAGAAATGAGGATTTTTAAAATTAGAGAGATGCATGCTGAGGTTCTCAGAAGGGCTGAGATGGGGATTTACTGATTATGTGCATTAATGCAGGGGCTGCCCTGTCTGATGACATTTTAACATGGGTTTCCTTCTCTCAGACACTATCCGTGTCTCCCTTCTACTCAGACACCAGCACCCCAGAAATAGCCTTTTTAAATTTTATTTTATTTTATTTTATTTTATTTTATTTTATTTATTTATATTTTATTTTATTTTTATTTTATTTATTTATTTTATTTTATTTTAATTTTATTTTATTTTTATTTTTATTTATTTATTTTGTTATAGTCCCTCCACAGTAGATTTTGCTTCATTCAGTGGACAGGATTTTGAGCCACATAGGTGTCCAGCACCAAGGGGTGCCTGGACCAGGTTAAAAATCTGTTTGTGGCCAGTCAAACTAAACCATTTGGTTTTGTGTAACTTATTTACCATGTTCTACCAATGATGCTGGATGTAGCAGCCAGTGGTGGGGTGGGCTAAGCAATCTGGCTTTGCCTACCAACACTGTTTTAAAAGTAAACATTTGTCTCATCTCTAAAACTAGATACTTGTTAGTTATTTCTTACGAAAACTTGCTCTGTGGCTCATGTATGGATTCCTGTTTAGCAAGTAAAGACTCCAGAAGATGGCTCCAAATTGACGAGGGAAAGGGCAAAGCAACATACTGGCATCTTAACTCTCCTTAAAACACAGAAGGAGGAGCACCTAAAGATACAGCTGTGACCCGATCAGAGCTGCGCTGACCTAGAAAAGGCCACTGCATTTGCAGGGGTCAGTGAATTATCTGTCCCTGCAGAGTGTTAGGGAAACACATCCATCTTCAGCCACACTTTTCTTGCAGGGAGAAATGATGACTTTTAGTTTTTTTAAGAGCTCTTTACACTTGATCTTTAATCACTGATGGAAGAGTTGCAGTTAGGTTACAGGACATAATCTCAGTGTAATTTATTACCAAAGGCTTTTTTTCCTGAGCTCCTTTGACCCTGCAGCCTCCCTGATGTTAATCCAGTGTAGGGTCATGACTGAGGAGGGAATATGGCCTTTTCACTTTCATTCTTCATAGCTGTAATTAATTATCTTCATCATCTTCATCAGTGAGTGCAGTGAAAAAAAGGAGGAACAAAAGGGATGTCAGTCTCTCTAATGCATAACTGATTTAGATACTCTTCCATGAGCATTTGGCTCTTACCTTTTCTACAAAACATAGGAAAAGCAAAGTGTGTAGCTGATTCTTCTAGCACATTCATACACAAAAGCCATCTATCTGAATAAAAAACTTAGCATTTCCTCTTCCAGTTGTTTCTCCGTTTTTTCATTTACTACTTCATTAACTACAGGAAGGGATTCCCAGACAGTAATTTCTTTTTACAGTAGCCAACATGTGCAATATATTTGCCATTAAAACAAATGGAAAGACTTCAAATTAACAGACCCTATTATAATATAGGGCTGTAGCTTTTCTTTCTGGAACACATAAAAAAAATAAAATTGTCTTAGGGTAAGTAGTAGCACTTCCTAAATGTCACAATTAGTCTGGTTAGACTGTCAATTTGTAGAACCTGTTGAAAGACAGGCTTTTTCTCCCCTCATACAAATTTTCCATCTTAGATGGAACACAGCTTTTCAAACCTTTTCAGTCTCTCTCTCTTTTTATTTTTATTTTTTCCCTGGCCAATTGTCCTCCAAGTCCCACAGAATTTTGTATTTGGTCAAAATTTACAAAAAAAATAATCTAGAAACCTCTGGGGAAATCCTCAGTAAACAGTAATCTTTTGCTGTTATTCCTGTCTCTACTGGTTTTGTTGATATATTTATTTATTTTACCTTTTAACCCAAGTGTCCCCAATGTGCCTAGAGCTCCAGTCAGATACCCGTTCCTCGCCAGGAGGCACTGTGCAGTCAATAGGAGGCCTGAATGCTCCACACCTGAAAAAGTTGGTCTGGCAACCCCTGCTAAGGTCAGCCAACAACGCCAGCTTAACCTAACAGCCCTCCTGCTCTGCTCTGCACTGGTGCGGCCTCACCTCGAGCACCATGTGTGGTTTTGGGCCACAATATAAGAAGGATATAAAACTATCGGAGAGTGTCCAAAAGAGGGCAACAAAGATGGTGAAGGGTCTGGAGGGGAAGACGTGTGAGGAGCGGCTGAGGTCCCTTGGTTTGTTCAGCCCAGAGCAGAGCAGGCTGAGGGGAGGCCTCATGGCGGCCTGCAGCTCCCTCACGAGGGGAGCGGAGGGGCAGGTGCTGAGCTCTGCTCTCTGGGGACAGCGACAGGACCCGAGGGAACGGCATGGAGCTGGGACAGGGGAGGGTCAGGCTGGGTGTTAGGGAAAGGTTCTGCACCCAGAGGGTGGTCGGGCACTGGGACGGGCTCCCCAGGGCAGTGATCACAGCACTGAGCCTGCCAGAGTTCAAGGAGCATTTGGACAAAACTCTCAGACACATGGTCTGATTTTTGGGTGGTCCTGGAGTTGGACTTGATGGTCCTTGTGGGTCTCTTCCAACTCAGGATGTTCTATGGTTCTCTCTGTCCGCCACTCATACTATGAATGCCTTACACACAGCAGTGCGACCCACAGGGCGTACAGCACTTTAAAGGATGTGTGGCCTTATTAAATGTAGTGCCTCTATTACCCCTCTCTTACAATAGCTGTGGTGAGCAGACCAGATCTTCAGGAGGGAAGGAGGCTCAGAAAGCTTTGCCTTGTAGTCTGTCAACATGGTATTCTGATCAATACATTGTACAGTACTTTTATGGAGGTTCTTCTTCCTGATGAAGCCTTGAGAAAGGAAAAAAAAAAAGAGTACAAATTCATTAGTGGTAAGCTGGGTTATTAAATTGTTCAGTTGGATTCACACAGCCCATTTTACATGGCGTGTGTGGAACACAAGTGATATGATATATCAACTGTCATTCTTAATATTTTATGGTGAAGCATAAATCAGCAGGGGGGTAAGTCTGACAAGCCTGACTCAAGGGCATACAATTTTCATCACCTTTTATGTGGTATTTCTCAGAGGTAGGCTTGAATAGAGCAGTTCCTGGGTCATGCAGGATGTAATCGGTTGCTTCTGTTGCTGTCCTAATTTGTTATTTCTAGTAGGTCCAAAGCAAGATGTTTTGGCACAGTTCTCCCCTCATGCATTTTAGCTAACATGCTTGGCTCAGGGAAGGACAGCATTAAGTGGTAATTACTTCAGCCCAGTCTCAATGTTAAAAATTAGGTTCTTAGCTGTATCTACATATTTGCCCACTCTACCACTATCCCTGGAGAGCAATCCCTCTTATCTAACCTTCCTGTGGCCCTGATGTACCATGTTAGAGGAATGAATGAATGAGTTTTAAGAGCACATTTAATTTAAGGGGTACTATCATGAGGTCAGGCCCACGTATGGTCTTTTAAAATGGTTCTCTCCAGGAGGGAGATTTTCTAGCACTGACATATTCAGGTAGTGGTGAGAAATGTGTTCATTCCAAGTGAATAGGCAATATTTGAAGAAATAGATGCTACAGGCAAGTTCTTTATTACGGGTTATGCAATAGCACCTGCCAACCAAGGTCCTTTACAGGAGAGCTCTTAAGCATGCACTTCCTATTAGGCCCACACCTAAATGCTTTCCTGGTTAGGATGCTCTCTTGAATACCTCATTTCCAGAGGGATGCCTAAGTCCATTTGGGGGATTCTCTTCTGATTCACCTTTGACCTTAAACTTTCAGGATTTGGGAATATTCTCATTCATTATGCACAAGTTTTCATCGGTGAAAGCCTGGCTACTTAGGTTGCCTTTTTTGCTGAATTTGGGATGGTTAAATCTTTCAGGGTCTGTCAAGTGTGAAAGCTTTTTGTGAGGCCTGTGGCTGCTTTCCCAATGCCAGGTGATTTCTGGATTGGATGGTCATTGCACAAGTCAGGAAAGAGGCAAACCCCTCAAGATTAATATAATCTTTGTTATCAGACAGCAGAGAGGCATTTGCAGCTGTCCAAACAGACTGTCAGCAGACTATGTTTTGAAGGTGACTGTACTGTAAAAACGACATAGGTCTCTTTTTTTAGTGAAAGCAGATTACAGTCCCACTGTAGATGGTGACAGCTCCCAGCTGCTGGGACCTGACAGATGCGATTTAGGGGAAATACACTGCAAAAGTGAGGAGCAGTATCATGAAGCTGAAGACCTCATTTCCTTGGAAGCTTCACCTATGCGGAGGTGGGATCGTGGTGATATATGTGGGACAGAAGCAGATGGCTGAGCAGACCCTGTCTGTGGCACCTCGTGGAGCAGACATAGTACCTAACAGAGTGTGAATCATGCCCCCGTATCTCTAACACACCATGGGAACTGCAGTTGCCAAAGTGCCTCTGGAAATGTAGCAAATGTCTGACAAAATGGTTGCTAATGGCCATGTGCCATTGTGCAAGGTCTCCCCACCCTCCACAGGTGTCCCCCAAACCATGTAAAAGTCAGGAAACCTCCCACTTTGAAGGACCAGACTTATCCTTATTACAACTGGAAGAAATTCTGCTCCCTGAGGGAATAATTAGGGAGCTGAGCTGAAACTCATTTTGAGCACACTTTGCCTTTACAATGGTTTTCCTTTGCATCAGGCCGTCTGACTTGAAGGTTGATTTTTTTTTTAAATTATTATTTTTTATTGAAAACATTGTGCACATCTCACTGTAACAGATGCTGGAGAGAGCCCTACTGTTCTTCCCATTGCCTTCAGGAGAGAAAGTAATGAAATAAGGAGCAAAGCGGGGAACCACCTAATCTGAAAAGAACATTTTTTCCTCCTAAGCTGAGGTCGCTTAGGGTAATCATAGCAGCAAGAAGCATTGTGATACCCGTATGTAAAGTAATACCCTTAACTAGCATCATGGGTCAAAATGGTTCAGTTTATGACATTGGTATTTCTAAATAAGGAATGACAAGTAATTAGAAATCTCCTGTTTTAGTATTACCATAGAAACAAGCCATGTAAGAAGTAAATGAACTGTGTTTACAGAGCTGAATCAGGTCTTAGTGAATCTGTAAGGACTAAAACTAACAGTGGAAGAGTCTAGGGGGCTGGATATCCTACTCAGCAGAGCATTGAAAAACCCTAACACTGTTCACCCTGCCACCATGTGTTTCTTTGTTCTCTCTGAAATTAATTCTGTGCACTATCCATGTATGCATATTTGGCTTTGTCTCATAATAGTGACTAACAGTAAGAGAACAAAAACACATTTTCCTGTCCAGCTGTAGATTTTTTATGAGTGGTTCACAAATGATTTTCTGTATAAAAGGTAAGTTTTTATCAAATAATACATTTGAAAATGTGTGCTCAAACAAGTAACTGTTCATCCATTACAGCGGGAAATAAAGAAACTAATGACAAGTGACTAAACCATTTCCCAGAGGACTTAACGATTTGCATAAGCAAAGCCTACCTCCACAAGCAACTTTGTCTCCCACAAAGACAGTGAATTTTTAAGTTAAATGTCCTATACAAGGAACAGTCATAAAAGAAAACAAGGAAGAAATACCAGACTCCTGAGCAAATAGAATCATTGCTGAACTTAAAAAGCTCTCTGGTTCTTATTTATATAAAGTTATAAATATTCATACCATCTCAGTAACACAAGAAGTGGAGGTCTATATCATGATGGCTGATCAAAGTTGTGACTTCAAAGTTTGATTGAAAACCCAGACTTGCAGTTTTTATGAGACGGAAACTTGTGTAGAAGTACTGACAACTCATGTATCGGTGCAGTTAGAGAGATTTCAGTAAGGAAGTGATCATATTTAAAAAGATAGTAGAGATCTCTGGAGAAAGATGTATTAACATGAGATGATAAATGTAGTTCAGTATATATGGGATATAATATATATTTCCAATACATATTTCCAATTTATTTTGAAATGCTGACACAAATGCAGGAAAGCATGAGTCTGGAGAATTACAAAGGGCAGATTCCAGCAGTTCTGGCCTCGCAGCGGATGTCAAAAGAGCAGCTTCCCCTATTAGTCATGATAAGAAAATATACCCTGTATTCTTGTCCTGCCTCACTGCCTCCTTTCTCCTCTGCACAGCAGTCATGCTTCGTTTTGAGTAAGTGGGTAGCACAGCACTTCAGAAACTCTGGCAACAACATATTTAAATTGTCACGGACTGTACTCTGCAATGAGCTGAATGTTTTGGCAGTAGTTTAGCAGGGGGAGTTATCCTTGGAACAGGTTTGGCTCTCCTTGCAGAAGCAGGCAGTGGCTACACAGAGGAAAGTCCTGGTGAACCTGATGGCCACATTACTGATCTGAACTGAAACCTCCATCTGAGTACATCCTCTACTGATGGGCTGGCATCCCCAGCTTCTAGTGATAGCAAAAAATGAACAGAGCTTTCCAAATGAGCCGAGAATAATCGCCATGCCCCTTGCCTGCGGAGTTTCAATAAGAACCGAGTTCCCAGAAATAAGAACTTAATTCCACAAGTCTTATTTAAACTTACTTCAAAAGCAATTAGTTGTCTAACATCCTGAAATCAAAGGAGACACCTAAATAACTCAAGAATTTTGTTGGGATTTGGCATGTATAAATACATTGGCCCGTATTCTCAAACAGCCTCCAATTTCTGATGATGATAATAAAGAAAGTCAGATAATTCTCATCTCCTGGAACCATCATTCTGTTTTTAATTATTTATTTGCAGGCAAAGAAATATAACTCTTTTGCGGTATTTCCTGTTGGGCTGGAAGTTTGAATATGAGTATAGCTATAGTGGAGACAGAATATACGTTGTAAACTCAAACTAGGCAGGAACAACAACAGCAACAAAATTACCATAACAAATATTTTTTAGTTATTGGGATGTGTTGCTTTTGACTTGCAGTAAAGGACACCTTCTGCATTGAAGAGGAGAACTGTCTGGGAGCAAAGCCAGTAGTAGCAGTGGTAGGAGGTAGGAAGAGGAGAACTACAGAGATATGTTTGTTACAAATTGTCCAGAAAGAGGCTGATTTTAATGATTAAGTTAAACAAATAGTACTCACAGCTCTTTGCACCACAGATGCCCTGCTACTAATGAGGCTTCATAGAAAGACACACAATAACAGTAGCTATTGCTTTTTACTGTTCCATGGCTTTGTGAGAAGCAAACATAAAAATAATAATAAGAATAAAAAGAAAACTCTCAAATCCCCCTCTACATCTGACCCTATTACCTTTTAAAAATTATCTGTCCACAAAAGTAAGCTTCCTTGAGCGTCATGAAATACAGAGTATTGTAAGGAAGATAAGATTTGTCATGGCCTGGCTCGCTGTGCTTGAGCTGGAGCAGGCTATCTGTTCTTTGCACGCACACATTCGTGCTCTGTTTGTCCTCCAGCTCTCTTCATGTTTCAAACAGACAGCAACCCAAGAGAGAGGTATAGGTCACATATATATATATGTCTGTCATCCTCGGGCTGTGCAATGCACCTCGAGGTTAGGAAGTGGGGCTGACACAGCAGCAAGACCCTGAAGGCAAAAGTGACCGGGAATTGCATTGCAGGGCTGGGGTCTTCCCCTCTACAGATGGCCTCACATCCCAAGGACAATCTCTTGCCAGCCCTGCCAGGCCCCTGGCTTGCTACCCCTGTGAGCCACATTCAGATTGTGGATATTGACTGCAAGGCTTTCACTGTCTGAAGACAATGACATTGACATTGACATTGTCTGTCCAAGCACCTATATGGCATGAACACTCCTGTGCAGTGGTGGTACCTCCCTAAGTTGATTTAAATCAGTCACACAATCGATTCTACCAAACATTCAAAGCCCTTCTCAGTAACTGGAGCTATGCCACGACAAATTTCAGCTTTTGGCATGGAAGAACATCAGCTGTACAGATATACTGAAAAGTTACTGAAAACATTCGGAAAAAGAATCCGTATTTTTCCATTTTCTTAGTTCTTACATTTATATTGAAAGGCCAAGGCTGAACTGGAAGCATTTAATTTAGAAGCTTGGGAATTTTACCAGAGTTTGAGGAATTGAAAGCAGAAATTGAGACTGAAACCCTAGATGGGTGATCAGTACAGGTTGATCTAAAATTGACATGTCAAACTGGAGTTTCTAATATTTTTATAATTTCCATAAGACCTGAAATTTCTACAACATGTGCAATGATTCTCTAACAAGTATATGGTTTTTAATTCATGGAAATGAAGTTTCAAATGCAATTAAAATGCTTATACAGCACCATCTAAACTAGATTTTGTGTGTTGTCCTCTATTGCTAATGAGTCAGCAGTGCTGCTTCAGCTTTCTTTGTTGCTAACTCTTGCCAGTTTTGTTGCATTTCACACTATTAAGCTGTTTATTACTATGTCATAATATATACATAAATCCATGGTGCATCTGGATTTGGTTTTTCTCCCCACACTTGCTTCTAAAAGAATATAACATCAGAGGAAGAGCTACACAGAAAGGCAACAAGGAAGATCAAGGACGTGGCGCAACTTCTGCTCAAGGAGTGACAAATAGATGTGCTCTGTAGCCAGAAGAAAGGGCAAATTAAGTCCTGAGTGACACTGAAAAAGTCATATGAGAGTGGTTGTTTGCCCTCTTCCAGGAAAAAAAAAAAAAGGGGGGGGGGTGTAAAATATGCAGGTTCTAGGTGTCAGACAGAACAGATGCAAGAACAAATGTGTTTTTCATCCAACAAATTTCTAAATTGTAGATCTTCATTACCGAAGGATGTTATGGACACAAAAGGCTAAAAAGGGTTAAAATTGACTAAATACATTAATGGAAGAAAAATCCTCTGGGGCCACTGAACACAGAGGTGCCAACGCTGGTCCAGGCATTCCCTGAGCTGCAGTCACAGAAGGCTGGTAACTATATTAGGAGAATGTCGCTACATTACTGCCTATTTTTATATTCTTCCCAAAGTGTGCAATATTTGTTAGTGACAGAGACAGGATCCTGGTCTAGCTGGACCTTGAATCTGATCCAATGTATCTGTTCTTGTGATCTTACATAAACCTTCAGTAGGAGAAAAAGGGGGGACATTTCTGTACTCAGGACTTTGAAGCCTGTATGTTCAGTTCCCAGAATTAAGTAAAACAAAATGAAACAAACAAACAAAACAAAACAAAACGAAACAAAACAAAAAAAAGAAACAAAACCAACCAAACAGAAAAAAAACCTTACCCCTTTAATCTTATGGTTTTTAAATCAAGATCATGCTTTTTGAAGGATTTGGGATTCCTGAATAATTGAGCGATATTGCATGGTAAGCAAGTACACTGATATGCCAAAAGAGTCCAGAATAGATGGTAGATAATAAACATATTCACAGCTATTTTCTGATAATCTTGAGGTACAATAGATTGCACCATTCCAATTTGCAGACAAGTCTCTGGCAGCATTATGAAACAGGGCTTCTTCCTCCACACATTTTTTTTTTCTTAAAAGATATTAAGAACCAACAGAGGCTCCTTGACAGTTTTTATAAATTGTACAGGACCTCCCTCTGCTAAGTGTCCCACTTGTGTCTATATATTATCAAGTGTAACTTCACAAGAGTCAAATTAAAAAATTCTAATTAAAAGATTAGGAACGTCATTTTCTCTACTGCAGTTCTGAATCCAAGGGAGAATCGATGAATGAAGTTGTTAATGCGAGCTGCAGAATGGTACTGTAGCTTTATTTTTCCCTCCTCCTATTTCATTTGAAGCTCTGATAAATAAGTCATATTCACAGGGGTCAGAAGGGAGAGAGAAAAAGAAGAGATTATTGCTTAAAATTATCAGACTGTATAGGAAGCAGATGTAGCTATCCCTTTGATTATCTCCCCTGGCCAGGATGAGATATGGTCTACAGTTCATGGCTCATTCCTCATAACCAGCGAGGCAGAAATGCAATGTAATGAAAATTGATCTATAGAACATATTCGATTAGTGAAATATGAGCAAAGGAATCACTTCTGAAGAAAGTGAAAATTAAGAGGGTACACCAGCACAAGCAGACGGACAGATAGGCATTGTTTTTATTCCTCTGGAAAAGCAGATGGGGTAAGTACTGGATGAATTCACAAAGCAGAGTTTACTGCTTGACCTACATCTAAATCTCACACCATTCAACTGTAGAAATAGAAAAGGAAAAATAACAATCCCCAATTTTTATTGTGTTCTTTCATCATATATCAGAAGACAGCATTTTGGAAAAGTAGAGAACGGTTTCGCTGCTAAAGAATATTCCATTGCTGCAAGATACGCCTTCAATTCTTTGTTTTTCTTCAACTTCTCTCTGTGTAAGCCAAGGCAAATCACTGATGTCCTCCTGATCCTATGGTTTTTTATTTGTAAAAGGTTGGTAGAATACACTAGAGTTCTGTGAGAATTAATGTAATGCAGGGAGTGCTTCGATTTCCTTGGGCAACAGGTTTTCAACAGCCTAAAAATATGTTGGGGAAATAAATGCATTCCCTCTTATCTGAAATGTGGATCTCTTACGTGGTCACTTGTACGTTCTCAGCAAAATAGTAACAAATGATCTTTCCATCTGTGCAGGCTCACTCTTATGGTACAGATGAAAAATAACTTCTGTTGTTTAGATGAGCAATGAGAACACGGAGCAAATCAGTGTAAGCAAACACTCAAGGCTAAAGGCATACAGCATTCACAAGCATGTATAAGCTGAAATGTGTTCATATAAAACATTTATGGGCTAATTTAAAAGAGGAAATCATAAACAATTGAGTACATTTGTAGAAAATATCACCGAGAGGAAAGAGGTTAAACGTTTAAAATAAATTTTTCATTGCCAGTAGCTCAAGCAATTCTTCTGCTTTATTTTGCAAGGAAATGCTGAAAGCGTTTGCTGTTCCATTTGAGTCTGCTAAGCCATCTCCAGGGATTTCCCCTTTCCATGGCACCCCCTACCTCAGCACCTAAACGCGCTTACAGATTTTCACCATATTTTTTTTTCTGTGACTGTGTTTTTCTGACAGACTTCTAAGGAAAAGCAGCACGACAAAACGCAGGAAGTCCCTGCCCTATCTCCCTAGGTCTGCCCTCACTGCTGCAGAAAGTCATCCTGCTGTCCTGGCCCATGCTCGTGCTGCCCCTGGGACACAACCGTGCCCTGCATGGAGGTCGTCAGTGGGAAGCGAGGGCTGCAGAGGAGGAGCGTTGGACACCAGGGCTGCTCCTCCACGGGATGGCCATGGGACAGACCCACCAGGTCAGGGGGCATGCAGCAATGGGGACACCATCTTCACCCCTTTCTGAGATCTGCAGGTGTTTGCTCCTTTTGCTCCTTCATACCGAAGATTGGAAGTTTTTATCTTCTTCTATTCCCAGACTGATGCCAAAAGAGGAGACAAGCAGCAAGCTTGCTTCAATAGAGCATGTGAGCAAAACCTCCAGGACGGAAATACTTCACAGAATGTGCAGGCAGGTACAGCTCTCAAAGGGAGCTTCTCCTGCTTTGTGCCAGGGTGAATTTGGTCCAAAGATCTCAGCCTTGGGCTGAGGCTTTCCTTTGTTTTTGTGTTCCTGTCCAACAAAAATCAGCTAGCAGCCAAAGGATTAAAAGGCAGCCTCAACCTCTTCACTTTCATGTTGAGTTTTTTCTCCCCTCTCTCAGAAGAAGAGCAATGTCTGCCAACGACACTGCCAACGACACACAACGATCGGGCCCATCAGTAGCCGTGGATGGCCCAGCATGTGGTCTCACAGCCGCTCTGCAGCGATAAGATCAGGCACCCTGTGATTTACAGCTTTTGGCATGGAGATGGAAGTCCTTCCTGATATGTGATTTGGTGAGAGAGAGTAAAGAGCTAAAAATGCTGCGAAGGAAGGGGTGCTTTCAAAGTGGCCTCCACTTCTGGAGGTGTAAAACTGTGCACGTTTTCCATTCCTGGACATTGAAGGAGAATCCAGAGGAATATCTTTTGAACAAAAGCACAGACTTGCATTAATGCAACACCTGGCTGAACACAGATAATGAAATCTGAATGAATTCTGTCATCTCCATGTTGTTGAGGTGACAGATGCTTGCTGTTTCGTGTTTCATATGTCCATAGGTCTAGAGCTAATCTTTGTGGAAGCCAGTGGAGGACCTTCCTTTATCTTCAGTCATCCATGAACCAGGCTTGAAGGGACACTGCTGCTGATGTTACCTTGCAGCATCTCACTTTCTGAAACATGTGGCAGGTTGTAATTGCCTCTTGCTGAAACAGTGATGGTTGAAAGCATGCCAGTGTATTAATACACTATATTATTTACAGTCTTGCACGCTGGGCCAAGGTAAACACTCAGCAACTGCGTCACCTCAGTTTGAACTTTTGTCTCTTGCCTTGAAACTTCATTTTCTGTTCTCACAGTATCTACCACCACTGGTCTGTTTATTTGGTTTGCTATGTGCCTCGGATTAACCTACAGTTCTGTTTCTTCACAGTCAAGACAGTCTCATTGACAAATGTGAGCTTCCACACCCAGCATTACTCATTCTCAGAAGAATGACTAGAAGAGAGCTCAGAGGCCAAAAGAAGCAAGGCCAGGCCTATTTTCTGATTTGCTTTTATTCAAAGAATTGATTCTTTTCCACTTGAAAAACTATTGTCTGAGAATTTTGCATGAACTAAAAATAAAAGCAGCAGAACCACCCCCAGTTTCTAAAGAAAAGATGTTCAAGGTAAGCCGACTTTCCTAGCACAAAGCCATATTCACAGTGCAGTGATATGCTCAGCTTTGCCACCACCAGTGGGATGCAGATGGCAACTGGGGACAGTCTGGCTTTCTCTACAAAATCCCCCAGATCCATGTTGTGCTTGCATCCCAGATTTCATTCCAGCTTGGATTCCAACTGTAAAAGGTACCTTTGCAAGTATGCAGATGGGGATTTTTAAAAATAAACCCCCAGGGTGCCCTGTAGTTAGCAGCAGGAACTGTAGGACAAGCTGGCAAACCACTCACCTAGTAGAAGTTGGTAGCAAAAGTCATTCAGCAGAGCCAAGGTTTTTCCCAGGATGTTTGTCAAAGATTTTCCTGAGTGCTCTGCTTTCACACACACTTGTTCCTTCTACCTTCACTCTGGTACACAACTGGGGCATAAAAGTTAAATTTTTATCTTCAAAGATTTTTCTCTCCTTACCTCTCTCCATTACCACTGTCTGTTTGTCACCAAGTAGAAGAAACACCCCTTTGTACTGTACGACACAGATATATTTTTCCTTTCTGTACATACTCCAATGTAGTACATGAAAAGAGAAACGTTCCAAAAGCATCACACTATTAAAAACATACAGAAAAGAAAATTACATTAACAAGATCTTTCAAAAGAAGATATAATCTGTCTGTCAACATCATGTGCCAAAAATTCCATCTTCTTACCAAAAACTTTACACCTCCTATGAGCTCAGGATGTTACCAGACCCAGAAATGAGCAATGAAGCCATCCTCTCCACCACAGAAGACTTTGATCTGTATGTCATAGACAACAGTCAGGGCTGCATATCAAGGTCTGAAACAATAATCTGAAGAAAAAATGAAATGGGTAAAAATAAGAAACTGGCGTTCAGTGAGATAATGTCTTCTCTTAAAATCAGAGCCTTTTTTTCCATGAACTGCATATCTAGAATTAGTGGAAGTTTTTCACCCTTACCTCTTTACCTGTGAAATAGGATTGGTTCAGATATACCACCCCTTAAATATTACTTTGTGCTTTCATTTAAGGACATCAGCCTTTCCAGAGGCAGCCTCTGGTATGAGAAGTGCTCATACCAGGGATCTGAACTAGTAATGAAACAACAACAATAAAACAGAAAAATGAAAATCCTTCTTAGTTTATTAATTATGTTTTCTTGCATCATTTGAACTGAAAGCTATCACTGCTCAGGGAAAGTGACCTCAAAACCAAAAGGAAGGAGTAACTCGCAGGTCTTTCAAACCCACTTCTTACAAAAGGCAGGCTGGGGACGCCAGGATAAGCTCTCTCTCAAAAAAAAAAAAAAAAAAAAGAAAAAAAAAAGGAACTCTTGCCAAACTTTATTGTTTCTGTTGGAACAGGTCTGGAAAGTGAATGGCTGTCCAGCAGTAAGGAAAAGCTTTGCTGTGTTTCCTCCTGCTGCTTGTTGGAAATCCCATTTACATGGTTCAGACTAGAACTGGGGGAAGGGAGGGATGGTTTTCTTTGCTAATTTTCCTCCCCAGGGTGGGTAATGATCTCTCAGAGCTAATATGTCCTGACAGATGCACTCATACTAGTGCCCACACTCTGCATCTTTGCTGGCCGATCGGGGTCATGCTTTGGAAAGCTGATCTCTTAATCATTTTATCTGATGGATGTCTCCTACTGTAAATTGACAGTTGTTTGAGGTACCGGTATCGACCTCTTCTGTTTCCATTCATGCAGGAGACAGGCCTTCTGCGAGCTTCATTCAGCCACAGACCAGGGCATACGAGACAGCATAGCTGTTTAAAAATTAACTTATATATCCATAAAACTACATCTGATGTTTTTGGCAGGTTGGTAATTGACAGACACCAAAGCTCGGCGTGGCACAAGCACCACATTGTATTTCATGTCCCTCCTTCTGCAGGACTTTGAACTTGATGAATAGCAGCGGATCCTCAGCTGCCACTGAGGGTTTGCCACTCAGTACTCTTAGCAGACACTGAATTCTGATCACACAGAGCAAATAAGTGGTAGAAAGACAGCATTTTTCCCAGAACCCAATTGTTCTCTCTAAGTGAAATTAATCTTTACAGTTATCAAGTGTATTAATCTTTCCAGTTACTTAATCTTTACGGTTTACGGTATTAATCTTTATGGTTATCAACTCCTTACATTTATGTGCTACTCAAGTTATTAAGAACAATCTAGAACATGTGCTAGGTACAAGTCAGTAGCTAGGAAAAGTACTTCTTGTCCTATTCCACCCCATGTTTCATTTTAGTTTGATAACTGGCTTTTCAAAGCTGAATATGTTCACTGAACTAAAGACACAAAGCAGAAGAAGGGGAAAGATCAGAACATAAAAGACTGTTTTCTTCATGTTTACCTCCTTGCCAGTACAGTTTTATTACAGGAGTCTGTTCCTGAAGTAAGTTTGCACAAGGTGAGATACTTAAAATTAATTTGCCTGGTAGGCAGCATAAGACCGTGTCTCAGGGAGCTGTGTACGGGGCAGCATTTGTTTGGGTGCTGCCTCCAGAAGTGTCTTTGCCCAGAGCCTCAGCCAAGCTGCCCATGCTCCTCCATCTGGGAGGCCCTTCTGCTGCTGGTGGCGTGGTGGAGCTCCTTTGCTCTCTGCGATGCTGGCACGGGATGGGGCCAGGAGCCAAAGCTCCTATTCTGGAGATCCAAAGGTTGAAGTGCAGCAGAGGTGCAGTCACTGCTTTCATTGTCTGGCTGCAGCACAAGTAACAGCAGAAAGATCCACAGAGAAGGAGGAGTTAACAAGACGCGTGGATAAGGCTGGGTTTTTATGATATATTAGCCTGAACAGCTGCACAATGTACAGCGTTACTTGGCATCAGTGGACTTTTATAATTAAAATTAAAATAGTATCTAGTGCAGATAGGAACAGATAAGAGTTTAGATCTGAGCCATAGCACCAAGATTAATGAGGCAGTAGGAGCTCAAAGGCTAAACCTGGCTTTCGGGTGTACTACTGGTCCATCTTCTTGGACATGTGAAAATAATGCAAACTGCGACCAAGACCTCAGAGCCAGAAACACACCATTTACATTACTGAAGCAAATTAATACTAGAAAGTGTTTTTCCCTTACAAATAGGCCTCAAGAGATTGATCTAATTAATTAGCTTTTGGCTGTACAAACCCGACCCTTCTGCCTCCAAGTCACCATAGCAGAGATCTGACTGAGGGCAGAGGACAAAATAAATAGAGCTGCACCAGGGGAGCAGGGCTGGGAGTACACACCGAGCCTGGGATTTGGGCTGAGTGCATCCTCTGGGATCAGTAATGATGGGGTGCAGGTGGCGACCAGGCTCCCTGGGGAGTGCTTGGGGGAATGAGACCTTAAACTAGTCAGAAAAGCAGCTGATACAGCAAGCTCTCCTTCGATAAAAGCCACCCTTTAGATCATACAAGTGGCCAAAAGCATTCCTACTGTAGGTCTGCAAGAAACACAGAAATCTTTGCGTTGTTTAGTTAGAATTGCAGGCTGGCTGAGAAAATGACTAACCCTTAAAATAGTCAAAAGCGAACAGCTGCCCTTTGTTATTAACAGCTTTGCCAGTTATTCCTCATTCTGGGGAGACAGGGTCTGATGTGACAAAATATTGGTCGGTGCAGGGCGACCACATTACTCTTACTAAAAATACACTGGAAGCACATCTCAAGTGGCTGTAGAGAGGATAGAAACATCAGGCTTTGGGCTGTTTGGCTAAATTCAATTTCATGTGAGGTCTGAAGGGGAAAAATGTGGCTTTTCTGCTCACCTTACCCACAGAGAGCCCTAGATCTGCAGGGACAAAGGCAGAGGTCTCGCAGCAGGGCTACTGCGTGCCTGGCTACAGACATCATAAAACAGCAATATTCGACCCCATAGACAACGGAAAATCTCTTAATCTTTGTGTTAAAGGGAAGGATGAATGAGCACCACTTACTTAATATCGTGTATCATGAAAGATTATTGTGATACCACCAGCAAAGGGTCACACAAAGCATACACCATGGGGCACATACATCGTGGTGTTGTGATAAGGTTTATTAATTTTGGCAACACAGGAAAATCCACTCACACATATTGCTAAGCAATTTAAATGTTTTTATGAATACTACAATCAATTATTTTTAGTAGAAATTTCAACATCTTTGTCTCATTCTTTGACTAAGCCTAGGTGAGAGCAGTATGATCAAGGAGCTCTTACTCCACTAATGAACTAGAAATTTCCTCAATATTGCCTTCCCATCCTATTAACCAAGCTTTGCTTGTTGTTACTAATTACAAAAAGCTTCTTTATTGCTTCCACGAGGCACTGGGGGCACAGTCCCTAATTCATCAACAGGTTTTATGGCTATTTGTGCTAGGAAGCATCATGCACAGGGGAAGGGATGAGGAATGTCTGTGGCAAAGGACTAAGTGAACGGTGCGATGGGATTTAGCTTTTGGGGCTATGAAGCACGCTGGCTTCTGCAGGCACAGGCAGAGCCAGGAGGCATGTGGATAAACTGGGCATGAGGTGCGCAGGCATTGCTGACCGAACCAATTTCTGGAAACCGTGAATTTGAATTCAAGGGAGATTTATTGGGGTTTCTCTCTGAGCTAAGAGGGGAGAAATGTCAGCAGAGCAGATGTCTGATGGAGCTGGCCAGGGAGCTGCACTGTGGTCTTTGGCTGAGCTTTGCAAAGCGCAGCAGCAGCAGCGTGTGGCCTCCTGTGCAGAGGAGTCACGGCAGAAACGAGCCTGCTGACTTATGCACCGCTTAGCTGGACTCGCTTACTCACCAGTTGCTATCCACCAGGGTGGATAAAGCCACGTTAACAGTCCTGATGGGTGCCGGAGCAAAATAGGAGATTTAGCGAGCATACTATGACAGCTTAACCAGCGCTAATGCTGCTGTTAGCAGAGAGGAATAACGCTGTCAGCATGTTCCCTCGTGTCTGCTAACGTCTCCTAGCACTCTCCAGCCTCCTGAAATCCCCACCTCACTCCAGCAGCAGTGCGTTTGTGGAGGCACACTGAAGAGCCCGACATTGAGTTGAACGGTCCCCTGGGAGTCAGGAAATCTCCCCAACAACATTTCTCCAGATTATGGGATCGTTTGTTCTCTGTAAGGCTGGTGCAGGAGAGGAGGCAGATGGGCTTAGCAGTCTGTGTGCACCTGCCCTGGTCTCTCACACCACTCCTGCAGCGAAACAACCCAAACTTAATGCACTCAAAACAACCAAAATTAATGCGTTCTCACTGTTGTACTCTGCATTTTGTCCCTCTGCTTCAATTTCTATCCTGTGGTAACTATAAATAGAAGCCAACAGAAAAGACCACACCTGACACCAACTCAGTTTGGTTACCTGGAGCTTTCTCCTTGAGGCCAAAACGAACCTGGAACGCAGGAGGCGTGCAAGTGGCCCCGCTGCCCCCCACATGTGCACACATGCCTCTCCCCATTACCTACCCAGTTCTGATGTAAATGAAGCTCTGGACTGATTGCACTTATCTGAATGCAGTTTGTTAACAAATAGAGAACAAGTAATTATGAAGTTTCTCGTTCTAGAAAGAGTTAATGCCGTGTTAACATTGCACATGTGTTCCTGTGGATCTCTCCCTTCAGCTCTCACAATATTTCTCTGAAAAGGCAATTTTCTTTCTTACAACCATTTTTTCAGCTGAAAAAAAAATAATCCATAAAATAATAAAAAAATCCACGATTTTTTTCCTGTTAAAACTGTGTATGAAATAGGAAAAACAGAGTAAGTGTATGGAGCATTCAAATGGATTTTAATGGTTACATACCATGACAAATATTTTAAAGTGGTGTGGTGGCTCTTTGTAATCATCTGGTTTGGTGCATTTTAAAAGTTCAAATGCAAGTACTTGAAAGAGAAAAAAACCTCTTTTTTTTCCTGTAACGTCATAACAGCAGTGAAGCCAGACAGGTTTTTTTCTGCATCTGCAGGTGCTGGTCGGCTGGGAACCCCAGCTGCCATGTGCTGAGAAGTGCCGTGGTTTATAAACTTACACAGAGGCACCCAACTAAATGTTAATTCATCACTGCGTTAGAGCAGGCATTTGAGACAAGAAATTATTGAACAAAGGGCTTTTTCACATTTGCACCTATGCTCTTTTGTACCAGTTTCGTGCTGTAAGTGACTCCAAGCTTGGACAAGTTTATATTCTCATGGCTGCAGCCAGCTGCAGGAATTTGTAAGCTTTCTAAAGCTCCTCTCCTTCCTAATTGCTTAATCTTGATGCTCTTGTGAAGTTGTAATTTTTCCAACTTGCCAGACACCAGCATTTTCAAGGCTAGACAAGAGGTAAATGTCTCATGCAGAAAACAAAGACACTCTTGAAGCAGAAAAACTTCAAAGCCATCAAAGTCAAGGCCTTCGCAGCACCATATAAATATCAAAAGGCATGGGGTAAAACAATTCATCTTTTCTTTTTTGGCGGTAACAGTTCATGTTCTGTGAGCCTTGCTGAACTTCAGCTAAATGCCACCTCTCTGGGAAGGACTCGTCCCACCAGCGTAATTCCCTCCTCCCCTTCAAAAGCCAGGTGGTGGATGGGAAGAAGGGGGTCTCTCTCAGACCCTTGGGTAATGGTCTGAAGCCCTGAAGTGTTGGTCCTGATTATAACCATTGGCACAGCACAGCACTGCAGGATGGGGAAGGCCACAGAGCCTGCTGGGGGTGGAAAGTCATGACTCAGTGCTAAGTTTCCCAAAGCCAGGGAGGAGACTGTCCTCCCGCAGAGCTCATCGGGGAGCACTTCAGACAGGTATTTCACCTCAAGTCCAAGGCACTGCGCAGGCATGAGCGTGCAGTGCCTCCTGGTCCCCCAGGGGTGAGGAGACTGCTGCTACCTCATCGGTGTCCCACCGGTGAGAAGAGCAGGACGAAATGCAGAACATGTGCATTGGCCATGGCCTGGAGGAGGACACAACACAGCAGGGATGGACCACTGCTTGGATATTGGTAAAAAAAACAACTCGTTAGATGAGGAGCAAGAAGGAGGAGAGGAAATACAGCAATGGCAGCAAGAAGGATGCTTTTTGGCCATAAATTGAAAGCCAACAGTAGGGGTTTAGATATGACTATGGCCAAGGACAATGTTTTAACCATCTCTTAGTCATGAGTTTACTGTTTACCCATAAAAACTCAGAGAAATGCTTCAAAATAGTTCCAAAATGATTTTTATTTTTTCCTGGTTTCACTCACCACTGCTCCTTAGTTTCCCTGTAGGAACGCAGGGCGAATCAAGGGACCGAGATTTCATACCAAGTCATACAGTAGCTGGGACTGTGGGGTGGAATGAGACGATGGCTGAAAATCATGCAGCATGCCAGGGACTTGGCTCACATTGCACTAGGATTATTGTCTCTCCATGCAGTGAAAAGGGCTGTTCAAAATCTGAAGCCTAATGTCATGCCAAAAATCTGTGCTTGTCGGCTTTTTTGTTTGTCATGAAAAATGTGACACCACTCTTCCATTCCTTCTATTAATTCCTATGGGAAAACCCTTATCTGCAATAAATAAACCCCAGCCTTTTGAGTTCATTGCATATTTACTTTTCTTGAATTCTTCTAGTTTTACAACTTCACTACTTAATTTCTGCTTTACTGGTAGAAAAAGCCAGGAGACAGCTGTCAGTGGGAACACTGCATGCTTTTTTCGAAGGCAGATGTGCCAGTGACTACTGTTAAGAAATGCATGTTTATGTCTCTGCATTTGCTGTAGTTATTTCATTTTTTTTCCCATGCACTCCCTCTAACTTATATGGTTTGTATTTTTTTAAAACAACTTGTTTTCTACCGTTTCACATCTGTTGGGTGTTAATTTGTAGATTCTTTAGAAATGAAAGGAAAAGCCGAACATTTCTCCATATTCTACCACTTAACAAATTATTATAATGGCCTTTATCCATGTTTCCAAAAATTTGAGCTTTGTTTTTCAGATCAGTGGGTGGTGTATCAGTGTTGTCCGTAAGTTCGTGCCAATGTTCTTCTATGAGGACTGGATTTATATTGATTAATTTTTCAAAGTGTTACTATGCTACAGATAAACAAGTATAAATAATGTCAACAGCATATAAGAAATGTTAATTTCAGCTGGGATAGACAGTTTAACCCCTGTAGATAGACACAACAACTAATATAAAGAAGACTTACATCTTCAATACGTCCTTGCCTCGGTTTCCAAAACATACACACACCCTTCTTTAGTTTGAAGGTATATCTATTCTTGCAGCTGTGAAAGATTTGCAAGCAAATAAAGTCATAACCATGAGAGAGATTAGCTCTTTCACGATATGTTGCACCACCCCTATTTAGCAACAGATCTTCATGGGTTGTAGGTTTTATGAGATTTCAGACCTTGCCTGACCGTGTGACTTCAGGCAGCTAATATAAAGTGAATGGCATTGGAGGGAGCGAGGTATCTTTAATTTTCAGTGTTTTTTCATTTATGAACAGTGCCAACTTTCTGTTGAAAACAAGTGCTTCCAGAGCAACAATCTTGCAGCTTTATAGGGGAAAGAAATCACACTTACAATCAATGTTGGATTTTAAAGAATACTTGAAACTTCTTTTGTGACTGCACTATATGAGAAAGACTCTTCTTCAAAAACCTGTCTACTCTACCAAAAATACCTCCTATACCTGCATTTATTTATGATAATGTAACCAGAAACAGAACGTGTTTATAATAAGGTGGAGTCCCTTTAATAAAATGAAAGGATTGTGTTCTCCAGCATTGCTCATGTTAATAATTTCCAAATGGAATTTGCATAACAATCTTTCTTTTCAAACTGCTGGTCCAACAAACCAAGCTGCAACACTTCTTTTTAAGCTTTGTTCTGCAAGTATTCTGGGACGGTAATTTAGTTGTCAGTTTTGGGGCTGCATGAGCATAATTAGGTTTATGCAGCTAAAGACACATCCACATGCTTCTGTGGTAAATTAGATGAAGGAAAGTGCTGGATTTGGATAAATTTGACAAAATTCAGACCAGAAATTTTAGAGTAAGCTTAAAGATCTCTGTAGACATACAGTACATTGAAAATAATTTTCTCTGGAGTTACAGCTATGGTATCACTAAATGGTAATGAAATGCATCCATAGGCCATAAGGAATAAATATTTTCATTACTGCTGTGCCCTTCAAGAAAAGTTCTTTCCTGATCAGAAATGCTGCACTATTGCTGCTTCAGTCAAATGAGGCTAAGGGGCAAGCACATATGGCTGATATTCTAGATAGCTACTGTCTATTTGAATCTTAACGTTAAATTGGCCTGAAGTCCAGACGTTATGCCTCCTGACACGTTGTGTTAACAGGTGAACATCCCTCTTCTTTTTATATTTCCCTCATGTTTTTTCCTTCTTAGCCTGGAGCATCCCACCTCCAGAGGAGGAGAGACATCTGCCTGTGTTTGGTGCGGTGGGGCTCTGACATACTCTGCAGCAGCTGTTTCCTCCAAAGATATAAAACCAAGGGCAGGGGTTTTGGAGGCTGCTGTGCTGTAAAATCAGGGCCCTCATCCCAATGGGTTCTCACAGGTCACAAAATGTCACAAAGCGTCACAAAAGCAGAGTCTGTGCCTGAGCTGGAGCTTTGAGTCAGGGAATGGCAATTCCTGAGGCCAGCCTTGTTTTGGGAGGCTGGTGTGAGGGCATGTGCAGCATAGCTCTCCCTTGCCTGGGTAAGGATGGCTCACGCTCCTTCTTCCCTTGCAGTGGAAATGAGAACAACCCAACTCATCCAAACTGGGTAGGAGAGCCGCTTGCTCGCTGACTCATCCCGTGCAGTCTGGAATGCCGTTTCTCATTCAACGTGGCAAGAACAAACCCATCAGTGTACGTGTGCCAGTGATCATGCAGAGCGAGGCATACAAAACTGGTTGAAGCAAGCAAGGGAAACACTCCTGCAGGGTATCTACGTTCCTATGTCATCACTAGACCATGAATGTCCAAATCAGCACAACAAAGTAAATGTATCAAAGCAAAGCTGAGTCCTCTTCTCTTTAAAGAATCTGCTTATTTCTACAGTTTATAAGTTCTAGAAACAAGCCTTTGAATTTTAAATATGGATACCTAGGCAACAGTGGATGACAAAGACACTCAACAAAATTCAAGCCTTGCCTTTCCCAGATTTTTTTTTAATGTGTTGGCTTTAAGTCATGTTGGCCAAGTTCTATATTCAGAGGTGGGAGAATAAATATCGTTATTTTTTTTCTGATTTGTCTGGAAAGATTTTATCTCAAATCCCAGATGACTGAAATGGCTTGGTTTTATACTCCATATCATGGCTGGAGAAGGAAAATGCTGAGGGCTGGCAGGATTCTGAGGAAGCTGTGGGACCTCTGCTCTGTGTCTGCCATTGTTTTCCAGTTTTGCTCTCTTTAGGTTAAGGGGAGGATCCCCAGGTGAACCTGCACATAAGACGGTTTGACTTTTCTGCCACCAGTCTTGCAGGCACTATCAGCCTTGGTAACCCCAACCTGCAGCCAAAAATGTTAATTTTTGCATTATCAGTTTGCCAGACAAACAACCAATGCTAGAACTGTGCAGACTTTGTATAGCCTTTACAAAACAGCTTTTGATGGGTGAACAGATGCTTTTCTGAATACATTTCTCACAATCAAAACCTCAGAATATTGTTCCCTGTTCCTTCTTCTTGCATTTATATACGAACTCAGTTAACTTGTGAAAGCTTAGATCCAAAACATAGCATAAAATGTGCTTCTGTTGAAGTGTCCTCTGATAAGCGTGCAGTGAGGGGAGTCCCATGGAGTACTAATTACTGCCTGCACCCACTCTGGGATCAGCCTCTCACTGAAACAAGCAGTTTGCTGGGGGGCTTCATGCTCAGGAGGGCTTGGGGCAAACGCATTGAGGGGAAGAGCACATTTGTGGTACCAAATGTAAAAAACAACTCAGGGAGCGAGTAATGCCACCTAAACATCCTACTTTTCTATTTTGTAGAAGTGCAATAAGGTATTATTTTTCAGGTCCCAGCAGAACTGAGGTCTTTCAGGCCCAAGGGATGGAGCCCACTGGGCAAAGCACCAACCCAAGGAGGCCTCCTTGGGCAGTCATTTTCCTGGGCTGACACAGCACTTGTCTCAAGTGAAGGCCTGGCAGAGCACAGGCAGAAGGCTGGGATATGTGGGTAAACATGCTCATGTTCCCAAGCCAGAAACTGTATGTGCTATTTTCAGAAGGGGATGTATCAAGAGGGCCTGAAGCTGAACCAAGCGGTGATAAGAAAACCACACAAAACACATACTCGCAGGAGGCCACTCTCCTCACAGACTAAGCAGGCTGCACACAGGGTTGGGCTATTGCAAGCAGGGGAGCAGGAGCATTAATGGGAGGCCTTTGTGGCTGGCAATTAGTATAATGAGCAGCAGGCCTAGCACATCTGCCATCTGCCCACTGCTAAGTGTCTTGTAAAAAAAAGTAAGTCACGAGGAAACTAATTTGCTGGTGGTAAATTGTGCTGTATGAAAACAGCAAACCACACTCCGTAAGGCCATGTGCCAATGACAAAATACGCTGTGGCCTCCTCCAGTTCCTTCCAAGGCACATAACAATACTTTTTCACATTTCCCATCCTTTTAGTCTTTAGCAGTAATCACCTTATCTCAGAGCCTGAATGATGTGGCTTGCAGGGCTCCCCTGCCAGTTTCCCTGGTACACTTTCTGCCTGCCACGTCCATCTGGGAGCCCCATCCAGCTCCTTTCCCCACTCCTGTCCCTCCCTCAGGCAGGCTGGCAGCCCTGCCTTGTGTTCCTTCCCTTCCCATAACCAAATTAATGACATCCTCCCACTCCTTCCTCATTAATGAAATTGTCCTCAACATCTAGTTCCATCTTTCCAAATTGGTTGGAGAAGATGTGAGAGTTCTCCTCCCCCACTCACTGAACCTATACCTGTGATAGGTGCAGCCTCATAGTCCTTGCAATGTTCTCTTACAGAATATCAAAGTTTTCACCTGGCAGGAGGGTCTGCTTGCAACTCAGCTGCTGAGCAACAGGTAGTTCCAACACACTTTGGAAGAGTAGACGTAGGTCCATGTGCTGCTGAATGAACCTCCCAGATGGTCTTAGGGCATTGCAGATGCTTTCAGTCATCCAGCTCAGAAATGATGCAGCCAAGGTGCCACCTTCCCAGATCTGAAGACAATTTATTTATATTTTTCTATTCTTTTTATTTCTTTTTTTTTTTTTCAAATGAAACTATTTTATTCCTTCCTGTATGAGTCTATTTTCCTCATGGGGAACAGAAGGTAGCTAGAGTAACTAAGAGGTAAAGAGGAAAACAGCCTGTGCCTATAAATTAGTTTCCATTTGTTCCTTTGTTCCCCAAAGGCCATGGTCTGACTGTGGGTTAGGAAGAAATACAGCAATTTGGGATTATACATGGATAAAACAGTTATCCTCATGAGCTGATGATATGTCATCATATATTACAATCCTGTGGATGTGAATTTGGATTGGGATTCTGGAGGCAAAGTTCAGAGTATATGGCAAATAATTTACAGTGTAAAACGATTGCCTTTATTGAAGAATGTCACCACGTAGACAGGGGAATTAGGGCAAATAAACCTTGGTGATTTATAGGTTACCACATCAGGAAGCTTGGAAGGAGAAGTGAGCGTACTGGGTTTTATCTGCTTCCCAGATACTGGGATATTTCACTGCACAGTATGATTTACAGGATTATTTTTAATGTGCTGGTACTGCTTTCCTTCTAAGTGACCCCACCCTGGTGTAATTAACTGGATGGTTAGCAACGTTGTCTGTACACAAGGATGTCTTGGCTGTGTTGAGCTGCAGGGACATGCTTTGTGGTGGCTGGCTGTAATGCATCCGCTGGCAAGGGCTGCTGCCATCGCGGGAGAGCAGCACACCTTCAATGAACTATCTCATGGAGAACCACCAGCACTGCAGGCACAAAAAGCACAGCTGGGATTGCCTCCCTGCTGCCTTTGCCATGCCTGGGCATACTTCACCACAACACAAACTTGTTGCTTTAGGTAAGATCTCTTCATCTTGCGTTGCAACTCTGCGCTCTTTTAAGAGAGAAGAAACTGCCTGGGCTGCTGGAAAGCAGGGGTTGATCAGTGCTATGCTTAAAGCACTGGGGAAAGTGGTGGAAGCAGTTCTCTTGTGCAGAGGTGGAGGAGAATACATGGCAAAGCAAAGGCTGCTTGCTGCACCACAGGGAAACTTTTTGCTTTCCTACAGAAACAAACTGTCCTTGGGCTCCATGGACTTACGAAACCAAAATAAGCCACAGACATGATGCTCCATAAATTACTTTTAAAAATCTTTTTAATGAAGAAATAATTCCATTCCAAAATATAGACACACAATTAAATAGTTTAATCACTTCAAAATATAACATGTCCCCAGTAGGTTCCAACACACACACACAAAACAATACTTAACAGCAATACAAAAAACCCATACAATAGCAGTTCTGTTACAATACCAATGAATATTGTGACATCTTTAGTGTCTCTGTATCTGTCTCAAGTGGTGTCAAGTACAGTAGTTTTAAAAATGTCTTATAGTTAGTAGCCTCAAGATGTAACTCTTCATACATTTTTTTTTTTGGTTCAAAGGTAAAAATGCCCTTTGCCTTCAGGACACAGTGGAGTGCTCGTTGTTCACAGCTCCGTCTGCTGAATTGAACCAATGTGATTACAGCAACCTGAGGTTGCAATATTTACAAAGTCTATCTACAGTAATTGCCAAGAACCAATAAAGATGGGAGAAGATGACTGAAAGTAAAGGCAGACACACGTGATAAATTATGATGCAACAATTTGGCTCATGCATATAAGAAAATACATATTATATCACAACAAAGGCCACACACCTTTTTATGCAGTTTAGTTAACATTACTACTTACAGACAACCCATTCTCCACCTTTGCTTTGGACATTCGAGGACCATATACATCTTCACATCCCTGTCTCCTGAATCCAAACCACTGGTTTCCCTCCAGTGACAGTAAAACCACCCAGAGACTTGACTGCTGTGGTGGGCCATTGGTAGTTAAGAAAAGGCCCATGCCAAGGACCTCTTCTGCAACTGTTTGTATTAATGACCGCAAACCACACTGAAAATAATATTCAACAAGCAGACAAAGACCAGCTGGGCGAAAATGTAGCCAGCCTGACAGTTGGAAAATGCTTAAAATAGATATTTGGAGAGCCGAATAAGAGGTGCTTCATCTCAGAGCTCCAGGGCACGAGGGACCTAGAGCCCTGCTGGGGACCACCTTGCTGAGAGAAAGGCGCTTGATGCATCAACTTTCTTCATTACCCCTAGTCTGGAAGCCCTTGCAATGGATTTATTCTATTACATCTATTTTAAGCATAGTGATAATGGTCACATAGACATGATGGTGATGGGAGGGAGCTATTACTCTGGGTACAGTTAAACATGACATGGGTTGAATTAGTCAGCCATTGCACATAGCTGCATTCTAGCTTGTTTTATCACTGTTCAGGAAATGCTTGACTGGAATCCTGAGCTGACAGCAACATCTACAGCTTCATTGGATTAGCTTTAAATGTGGAGTGCTAGGCACTAGTGGAGGCTCACCCATTCCTGAGAGGAGGTTAGAGGAGGGGGCATCAGAGGATATGGTGCCTGCCTTGCTAGGTCGGCACATATCCCAGGAGCAAAGACCAGTGACTGCAGAAATGAAAAGCTTGCATGAAGATATCTGGATGCCTTCATATCCATTTGGATGTCTGAAACCAAGCCCAGATATGCAAGGAGATGTGGACAAGAGTTCTGCATAAGCAATAATACTATATGAAAGTGAAAAATGGCAGCAGCTCTTTCATACAGATACTCATCCCCTAACACATAGTGCCCAGGGAAACAGCCACGAGCCTAGAGAGTGCATGCAAGCAACAAGTGAACTTACTGGGCTGAGCTACACAGCAATCTCACATAAATATGGCAGCGCACCTCCAGGTAACCATGAAAGAGAGGACAGACAAACCGTGTCAACCTGCTTCAGATCGATATCTGATCACTTGCTGTAGGCAAACTGTGCTGGTGTGAAATATCTGTATGAAATGTTATTGTTTTCAGGGCTGCGAGGCAATGTCACTTCGGGTCAGCCAGATACTGGAAGCAGCGATGTTGTATTAGTGTAGTAAAATGATGTTAGCACAGAGGCTGTCCCAAGCTAACACACTGAGCTTCTCTGCTGGGCTATGCGACCAGCACGTAGCGTTGCACTGATGTTCCTGCCCTGCTTCTGGTCTAGCTGGTCCTGGACTGGCTCCGAGTTCTCCATGTGGACTACTATCGGCTATGTATTACGCCATACAGGCATAATCTTTATTTCCAAGCAATACACTGCATGGGGGATATTCCAGCTATTTTGTGTCTGTCCCTGCTCAGAACTACCCATAGGCTTGTAGTAACAGCTGAGCAAACACGTTTTAGCTAGCAGTCTCACTTCCTAATCCAAAATGGCCAGATAGGTCCCCTTTCTCCTGAAATGCCTTTATCCTTGTGAGCTATGAAAATGGACAAAACTCTAATCCTGTGACCGTATGCCTGTCCTTTCAAAAAAAATCCACTGCTTTTCTTGTGCTTTTCACTGATAGCTAATTCTCCATCCAGCTCTGAAAGAGTCTCACTACACATTTCCAAGAGTGCATGCAGAACATCTGGTGGCTGGCTAAGGCAATACACATTCGGAAATAAAAAGAAAACAGTTGCAAGCGCACTTTAAGCCTGTACATTTAAAGCTGAAGGCCTCAAAAATAACGTTAATGGAGTGGGTGAGTTGGAGGGGCAGAGAAATGGAAAGAGACGATTTGCTGAACACATGCTTACTAAAGCTAAAACATCAATGAAACGATACCATGGAAGATTATACATAACATCAGTCAGTTCAGGGATCTTATGGCACCTGTGGTTTATAAACAGCTTTAGCAACGAGTATTTCAAAACATAGTTCACAGTTTTAAGAAGATCTGTGCTGATTTAAAAACTAGATTCTATATCATTTGAATGTCACCTTTTGTATATGATAGCTATTTGGAAAAAAAATATTTACACTAACTTCTATGGCTGATTTGTTAGATTATTTTGAAAGAAACATTCCTAAGTTACACATTAGCCCTAGATTAGAGATTTTTCAGTTATTATTAATAATTATATTATTATTTTAGTACATTTTGTATAAGTCAATTTAAAGACTTGCAAACAAATTGCAAATATAGTCTGGTACTTCAATTTTTGGGCTACTAGATATATACACTCAGGAGTATAATCATTCAGTGTTAAATGCATAATTGCAGCTTTTTATTTCTTCCGTGGAAAAAATGTACAGTGTATAGTAAACTGATCTACTAAAATCTCGAAGTATTCAGAAATCAAATTTCTATCTATAAACAGTATTGTCATTGTAAACTGAACAGGTTCAATATCATGTGCAAAGGGTTTATATGAGTTATTAATACTGCCATCCTTTGTAACAGCAGTACATACTTCAGTCTGTATTCTTCACTGGTAATGAGCCATGTTACAGAAGATGTAGCTAATATAAGTTAGCTTTAAACAAAAGTCTTTTTGTCAAAACACACATCTACAAACTACAACTCTTAGAACAAAAGTACTGTGCTACAGTCCTCAGAACTTAGTTATGTGAATTTTTTGTCAAGAGACGCTGCACCTCTTGGTTCCACTCTTCTGTGAAGTTTGCAGCTAAGCTTTCCTCATCGTCTGTCCGAAAGCAGCTCTCCTCATCATCAGTTCTTACATAGCTCTCGTTGTCTGTCTGACTGCAGCTTGCCTGTTGAGAAATGTTTAGGGAAACTTTTATTTATAAAGTGCCAGTTTAAGATGCTGCATGTGTGTGCGCATACCCACACAGGCACACCCACAAGCATAGCAAGAGCATGCTGCTTTACAGAGAGAAAAAAGGAGGACCTGGCCAATTCCTGTGGCTATACCTGAAAAAAATCCCCAAAAAAGTGAAAAACCCGTTCTACATAGATGAGCCACAGGTATCTGAGCTATAAACAAAAACTTACAGGGCACTTGGTAAGGAGAAAACTTCTTACCATGGTGTTCTTACCAGACTGTTCTCTGCTCTTCATGTAAGCCACTGGAATAACTGGGTCTGCATTAACACAGGTTTGCAGATTTTTCCATTTTCCTTCCATTTTATGCATACAGGTTGCTGTCTAAATAGATCATTGATAGCCAAACCATGGTTTATTGCCCTCGTGCACAGGGTGTTCAGCCACCCAGTTAACAGTCACTCGCCATCTCCTGTCATGAGTTTCCCCTCACGTGAAAATGTCTTGTCCTTCATTTACAGGCTTGGATATGTTTTGTTATGTCTATGAAGAAATGCAGTTACTTAAAAGGATGACTCAGGATGCTATAGCTCATAAACAGCCTAGTCTGCTGGTGCACTTTTTTTTGTGTGTGTGTGTGTGTGTGTGTGTGTGGCTTGAAGAATGCATAAATATCTTAATACTGGAGTCATCAAAGTTTTAGGTGGTAATGGAAAATAGTTAATAGATGACCACTGCTCTCTCTCAGAACTTCGTCAGGACCTGTGAACTTTTTCTTTTGGTGTATTTTTCCTAAAGGCACTGTTTTTTTATACTGTTTACACCCTTTCAAGGATGAGGAGCCCATCCTTTTTCTTTTCAACTACCTCAGACAGAGATCTGATAGTAACAGCATAAAAGACCAAACCCTATCAACATGAATTCTTTCCTACTCATTTCATTTCTCACCTACAAGATGAGAGAGGAAATGCAAATGGCTTTAGCAAAAAAGAATTAAATGAAATCTGATGAATCAAGAAAGGTCAGGTAGATTATCTTGCTTCTTCTCCTTCCTGACACCATTTGATTGTATTAATTATTCAAGCACAAATGCTTCCATCTGGTTCCTTAATACCTAAGCATGTCAAATGGTATGATGATCTTAATTTAGTATCTCCTTGTGTCAGGCAGTTACAAAAGACCTAACATTAACATTTTGTTGACGAATGAAAAGGAAACCAGCATTACAAGTATAATGAGAGGTTTGCAAAACATTCCTGAAGTGAATTTTAAGGAAGTATTTTTTAAAAAATCAGGCATGCATTTACACCACTGAAGTGTGCAAACTGATTTGGTAATCTTATAAAGGAACATTTTTGCTCTTCACAAAAAGAAAATTAAAGGCATGGCAGAGGTCAGTTCTCAGGTGTGTGAGACTAATTTTTACTGAATCACTTTAAGGGTAAATATAGGTACACCTCATATTTCTTGATGGCATCATTATAAACCACAAGAGCAAAGCCAGAGTGGCTTGTGAAATGTTGGATGCATTAAGATGCATCGACAGTACTGATAAGTATTTGGTTTTGTTTCTAATTTTCTGGATAAATTACTTATCTTGGTTGAGTGGGGAGATGGCTATTCTAAATTCTCTCAAGGCTTCTCTCAGTTTCACATCCAGCATTGGGATAGAGGTTTCCATACAAGAAGTAAGGAGCACTAACGAACCTCAGGACTCTAAATTCATGGAGGCATTTTGGAAATGCCAGAATTAATTCCAAGTTAAGACTCATATGACATGTCATATTATGAAACTGCTTCTCAGCCTTTGTTGTAACATAATCCAAAAATTCTTTTCTGTTACTTATCATTCAGTGATTTTCAAAAAGTACCCCTATCACTTGTGTGATTTTAAAATTAAATTAAAAAAAAAAAGGAAGCTGCTTCTTCACAATTAACTTGGTCACAGTTCTCTTACAGCTTTTTTACACCTACGTGCTAAGAAGAGAAGGGCTTAAGGAGAAAAATAAAGAGGAAAAACAAAAATAGCTTACAAAGTAGCACACATTTTTAAAAATTGCTGTGCTGTCAGCCTTCTGTTATATTCAATTGGAATGGTCCACATAATGCTGTTTTTTATGTTCAGAATGAAAAAAAAAATGAATTAGATGAGACCAACTAAAATGTTGCTGTGGCAGCACTAAGAAAGCATTGCTTTAGAAAATCTCGGGAATTGTAAGGCTTGTGGGAGAATGTCCACTGCTCAAGTTGACAACTCTTAATTGAAAGTGACAACTTCTTAACTGCTTTCAGAGGTGGAGGCTTTCTGTTCCCATTGGCCATCCTTGGCAAGAAATGCAACTACTATCAGGGGGATAAAGGCAAAATAATGTTGAAGTTGCGTGTTCACGTGTTCAGATAATTTTGAGATCTGCCTAGTGCCTGCTGAAAACAACCTCAAATTCACTCTGTTACTTTATTAAGAATAAACCAAGTAGTATTAAAGTACATTTAACATATAAACTCAAAACATGATTAAATTATATTACATGTATTACGCGAACCACTTGATCTCTTGGGAACTTGTTATACCAGATGCTATTTCAAAATGAATTCTAGAGAATTGAACATAGCACTTTTAAAAAAGCAAATGCAAATAGAATACAAAAATCAAACGACATCAACATCGGTTATCCATGATTGATAAATGACGAAGTGAACACAACTCTGTGGCTGGCCATCAGTACATATCACTCATATGAAGCTATAATAAATTGATATGATTCAAAAACATCCAGGAGTTGAGATAGTAACTCGGTATCAGATCTCTGCTAATTTGAGCCAGGATACATATTTTCAAGAAAGCAGTATATACAGAGGTATGTATTTTCCTACATTTATGTGTTAGTATTGCTTTTTCACAAAAACTGAAACCTTAAAAAGGTTTGCCTGGGCTTTCAATTAATAGTATTTTCTTTATTTATTGTATTTTATTTTTTGCTTAATACTGCAAATGATTTGCCTGAGTGTTGCTATCCTTTAAAGTCAGTTATTCACAGTTGCAATTAAAAACAGCTAGACATAGTAGTTCCCCTATATACACAGTCACATAGATTGTTGTTGAAAGATCTATTTTCCTTTTCGTGTGACCTGATCTGTAACTGTCAACTGCAATAAAATGAAAGACGAAAATTTGCTTTTCTGGCTGTCTATGTTTAGGAAACTCTACACAGCTCATATTTTTAACAGAGCTACTGAGAAAATGACTGTAACCTGAGGGGCAATGTTCGGAGAATTTTTACGAGCAGTTATTTGGTGTTTATAGTACTCTGGATATTGCTATTTGCTTTTCACATCCATTTATTCTTCTTCAGCAGACAATGTGACAGATGCTTCAGAAATACCTAAACAGATTTTAACACTCAAGACAGGCAGCTCCTTTCCCAAGGCCCACCCTTTAACATCCTACTATCTTCAGAACTTGTAAAAATTTTGAATTAGGGTTAAATTTTGCTATCAAAACTGCCATATAAATAAGTACGGTTTCAGCCTCTCCTGAAATGCTGGCACCCCTAGCATAAAGCACAGCATACAAAATCTAGCAACACAAATCCCTGCTACAGTTGGCACAGCTTGACCCACTGGTTTTGCTTGTCTGAGCATGACCCTGCTCCCAGCTCTGAGTGCCCATTGATAGTGGGCCTTCAGTTGCCTTTACTTCTGGCTTTGAGGAATAGACTCAGTTTGCAGACTGGAGTCAGACCCCTCCTTTGATTTCTCCCCCCCCCCTTCTGGCCCTGTTAGCCCAGGGTTTGGTGTCACAGTAGGATGGATGGCATCCTCTCACTGCTGGCTCCACAGCAGGGCACCTCGCCCTCCTCAGAAGTCAGAAATGCAAAGTCCACAGCAAGAAGGAAGCCTGTGGTTTCCCACTCCCTTGGCAAATGTTTGGAATAACAGACTACTTTGTAAAAATAGCTTTTGCCTGCATTTCTGAATAAAAATACAATTGTTGAACTTGGCATTAAACTCAGTGCTGCAACTGTGTGGTTGGCACATGTAAAGAACATGACCTGAATATGGATCAGCAGGGAAGTTACAGACTTTCTTGCTTTATCTCTGAATTGCCAGACCCCAGATATTAAGTAGTTGGGTACCTTGCACTTTGGATTGGGGCATTTTAAACTTCCACAACACATTGGAGGATAGCTCTACAATTAGGCAGCTGGCGGATTGCTTTCTTTGAAGTTTTGGTCGCACCAGAAATGATTTATTTCAGTTATCCTAGGAACTCCCAACCATTGCATAGAACTGAACTCAGGTCTCCTGAAGTGTAATCTGTTTTCTTGTCTACTGAATATACTTCCTCCGTACTGGCTAATATACTTGTTATCAACCCCAGGGGCAAAAGTCCCACGTTCTCACCCTTATGGCCAACAAACAGAGAAGATGGAAAGGGTGGTGGCTTAACAGGAATCTTCAGGGCCAGGGCCACATTTCAAATGGATTATTACCAGTTATTTAGAGACATTCATAGACACACTAATACAAGTTAAAAGAAAGAAACAGCATCATCACATACACTCAGGCAGTACAAGGTGCATTACAAGTGAAATACACATTTTGAGGATTCACTCTAAATACTCTTCTAAATTATAGTGATACTTACTTGAGAGGAGAGAGAGAAGGATATTGCACTCAACTTTGCAAACTGACCTGTAGGTAAACAGAGGATAGAAAACAAGAACATGACAAATTAAGCCAGTGAGCAGCCAGGCAGTGTATTATTCTGAAGAAAGCCATGCACAAGCCTAGAAATAAAGACAGCAATTAAAAACCCAGAAAACAAACCCAATGAAAAGTGTCTTACACAACACATCCAGCAAAAGACTGTAACAAGAATGCAACTGATAGCAGATGTGGGAGGATAAGCACTGTTAGCATTTACACTTGTGCACTAAATGCTTTTTTTTCTTTTTTTTTTTTTGCTGGTGCAAATACTTGTTATTTACAACATGCTTCAAAAAAAGAGAGAGAAAGAAGTCTCCTTTGAGGTTTCCTGCCCCAGATTCCCTTGTGCATCCTGAGTGTTTTGCTCATACTTTACTAATTTAGAGTTTTGCTTGAAAGTCTTGCTTGGAGACAAGGTGACACGAAATAACAAGAGTGGGTTTTGACCAACCGTCTTCCATGCTACACTACATCTACACATTTTTAAAAATGTGCTGCTTTTACACAAAGTGAGATATTAAATAACATAAAAATGGTTACCATATTGTTACTGAGGGTACCATTCTGTAACCCCAGTAGGAGTTCTTCCTCACAGATTATTTCAGCTGACAATTGCATTACGACAGCTACAGCCACCAGTTTTTTTTTGCTATCCAGATGAATGCATTGTACATATGAGTACAAATAGAAAAACAGCCTGTAATAAATACCAATGGTTGGATGCAAAATGAGAATATTTCACCTGGCTACTGTTCAATAGAATAACCTAAATAGTAATTTCCCAGTTTTCTATCATTTTTGCAAGTGGAAAGCAAGCCATGGCTTTAACTTTAGAAACTATCAGTGACACTAGTGGAAAAAGGCATGGAATAACAAAAAACACAAAATAACTGCAAAGTGCAGAGAACGAGCCAAAGCTGAAGCATGTGTGTCTCAAGAGCAATATATGATACTATCCAATCAAATCCTAATCATCCAAGTGGTGCCTTCTAGCTCAGTACCTATTTTTGCTTGCTTTAAACCTGTTCCCTAATCAAAAGGGTATCAGCCATACTAGGAAGGACTTCTCATACATGTTGCATTCTTTGGGTCTGAGGTTATCAACAAGAAGTAGCTTCTACTTTTAGGTCACTGCTATCAAATTATTGCCTGATAGGAGCTGACAATCTTATGGACAGTGAAGTACATCATGAAATTTCTTTTGGAAAAATTCGACTGAATGGAAATTGTATAGAATGAGGACTTTCGACTGCCTCAGTGAACACATTTTTGTTCACCTGAGTGTAGTCTTGGCTGACCTAAATTTAACAGGAGTTTTATTCTGACACCAACAAGAAATATTTCCTCCCCTTCTTCTGTGAATGCTGTTGGAAGACAGTAGAAAAGCTCTATTTTTGACTGAAGCAAGAGTAACACCCAGTTCTGTTTAGCAACATTTGCAGTTTTGACTATGCAAGGAATACCCTTATTTTGCAGTGCACACGTGTACTCAGTTTTGTGCATGTACAAAATCCTGTTGTGACTTGTGAAACTCATGTAACACTGTTGATGTATATTGCACTTCCATCCTGTAATCAAAGTACAATCAAATTGGTCTATCTTTCCTCCCAGAAAAAATGAAATTTTTACCAGCAATAATAACATTTATTATTTGATGCATGATAGCTGTCACTGTTCAGGTACTCCTTCTTAGCAAATGACAGTTATCTTCTATTACATCAGCAGTGGCAGTTTATCTTATTCATAAGTTCAAAGGCTGTCATTTTTGTCATTTCCTAGCTTGGATTTTCAAAAAGTGACAAAAACAACATGTCACCCACTGTTGCCTTAGTATATATTACACAACAGTGCTGCTGCTGCTGTCATCATGTCCAGTTCATACAACGAAATGAGTTCTGGCAAGCTACCCATGAGCCTGTAGCAGACTTAGGTAAACAAAACCAAAGAAAAGATTCTAATCAGCCTCAAAACTACCTGCAATTTTGATGAGTTTCAATGAACTTTTCCAAGACTAATTCATCCTAGCAGCTTTACAGAAGAGATAGTCACAAGAGCTGCCATTTTTTATTAGATCAAATGCCTGTCAGTCCCAGAATCTTGCCTCCAAAGTGACCAGCAATGGACACTACAGAAAAACTACCATCAAAATTTCTGCTCAGAAGGTGCTTTCAATCTGATTTCGGTACACCTGATCTCTCAGTGTCTGCTAAATCCTTTTTTTTTAGCTCATTTATACTTTTGGTCTCTGTTACACTCTTTGTTGGTGAGATTCAAATTTAAATTGCTCATCACATGGGAAAATACTTATTTTTGCTTGCTTTAAGCCAGTTCCCTAGTAACTGAATTGGGTATGCCCTACTACTGACACTGCTACCAACATTATAAGAAGATATGAATTTTATATTAGGATGTTCCCAGTCAGAATAACTTAAAAACTGGTGATAGTTCATTACACCAGGCAGAAGCAGAGACTGCTGCGCAGACAGGAGAGGATATCTACAGAATTCCAGCCCCCTCTGGCAAATTAGCTTTTCTTGGACTCTCAAACAAATGCCCTTTGAAAACTTCCTCAGGGGGTGCTTAATGACAAATCCCCAGGCTCCACTATACTAGATGCTTGTTGAATACTCGCTCCTCTAGGATGTAATTCTTTCCAGACCCTCTCCTCCCCTTACAGATTCTGACAATGACAATGACACACAGACTGTATTTGAGGTTCAGTTCACAGTGATGAACCATTATGAATGTTTTCCATTACTGGAGGAAAACAAAATCTAAATATAGCAAGAGCTCAGCTTAACATCATGAACCAGCCTATGTGGTATGGAGCACTGAGGTCTAAGTGACTTGGTGGGAACTGGCAGAGAACAAGCTCAGGGGCAATTCTGGCCCACCTGATGGCCCTGGTAATGTTAAGGACTACTGTCATGTGCCTCAGGTAGCGTGGTCTTCCTGGACATGCACAAAAGCCAGATGCATGCATGGCTGTGGAAGAGAACAGAAACAGTTTTTGGAATGTGTCTGCTTTAGTAACCGAGAAGAGATCACACCCCAGGGCCCGGGAGGGAAAAGAAGGGCTCTGGGCAGTTCCAGCACCTAAGTGTTACACATTTATGGATATGTATGGGCAGCTCCTTTTCCCACCTGGTATGCCTCATCCTGCAGCTTCTGCTTCAGGTACTCCTCCATCTTCAGTTCATTCTCCAGCTGGCGGACAGAATCATTCTCATAATTTTCATCATCTGCTCTGACAAAGGGGTCTCCATCTTCTGTAACCCTAAAGACAATTATTCATAAATAGCCTCCTGAGATGAATGACATTCAGAATGAATAAAACTTTCTTTTATTGCAAGGTCTGAGGAGAGCAAGATACTTTTACTCCAGCCACATGCACCACCAGTTAATAATTTCCTGGCAGTGGAAAACACTACTGCTATTTCCCCTCTCCAGTGGTCTAGTACTGATGAAGTAGACCAAAGGGCATATCCTGCTGAAAGCATTTTTGGTGTACAACATTATGGAAATGAGTAACAAAAGTCCTCAATAACTGCTTTGAGGGTAAAACAAAGAGTAAGAGGTTGAACCGAAAATAACTGGAAAGATGTCTATTGTCTTTGATAAGATTCAGATTCTAAAAATAAACTGGTTTGTTGATCAGTTGAGTTGGTCAACAAAAATAATTCCGTCTTTTCCAAAAACAACTGCCCTTTTTTCAGTGTGCTCCAACAGGCCCCTCATTCTGGATAAGCAGGGATTGGGACTGCAGAATACATTAAGGAGCACAGCTGTCCCATAGTCTGCACACAGCCCGAGTGTCCCAGCTTGGATGTGAGACAGCTCGCTCCTGAAGGCATCCTAAGTTCTGTCCTTCTGAGTTTACAGAGCTCACCGCTATCTCACGTTCATAAAGCTATCCTCACTTGAAGTTAGGCTTTTAGTTTGGTATTCAAATAGTGGAGAAGGAGAAAAATTGTCTTCAAAAGAGAAACGAGTGAGATTACAAAGGCGAGCCGAGCAGTTACCCACATGTCACTGCGCATGGATCCCGTGGCAGCAGCACTGTGGATGTAGCCTGGCTTCCGGGCGTGGATCTGCGCGAGGAAAGCCTTCTCGGATGTTGGGGACGGAACGAGGTCGTCAAAATGGGTCCGTCCAAATTCGGAATCCACATTGCTTTCTGTCTCACTGCCCACCTCTGTGAAGCAAAAGGTGACAGGTGTTTTCATTTAACTTTCACAAGAATAAATATACTCGTCTATTTCCTTAAGCCTTTCTCTGTCTTTCCTGCTTACAATGATCACCTCCTCATAGTGAATGCAGTACAGTATTGTAAAATGCCATTCTACATATATCTGCAGACCTAATGGTCTTTTTCTCGGGGAGGGACAGAATACTGAAGCTTTTGCTTATTTGGCTTATTAGGTAGTATATTTTTATGAGTATACTGTGCACTGCATTTTACAACAGATCTTACATATTCTGTATTGAACACAATTTCTAAAGACGGAAATCCCTCCTCCATGCCATTTCGACCATCTCTCTAAATGGAAACTTCTTTTTATGGAACAGGAACGTGCCATGCGATTAGGGTGCTTTGACAGCCACTAACCAAGTTCTCTCTCTACAATTCCTTGAAAAAGCCATTTCCATAGGAAAACAGGAGCAAACTTCTCAAGGAGTTTTCATTGTATCCGACTACATGCTTACATCCATGGCTTTAAAATCTCCTCTATTCTGAAGCCGTTATTTGGGAATTTTGTTTCTACAAGCATAAAGAGCTTTGAAACTACATTACATTGCTTTCCTTGTTGGTCTATATACTCCTAACTCCCGTTTTTCTAAGCATCTATGAAATGTCAATGTGTTGACCATCCACCCCCTTCAGCCTCACTCACCAGAATTTAGTTCTTTTACCAAAGAAGACATGGTGTTGGTGATTGAATCTGCTGCCACCAGCAAATCGTTTCTCAAGTTCCGTCTTGCACCTGAAGCAAGAGACAGACAAAACAGTGTTAGCATTCTTCACAAGACATATGTTTTCCTGTTCAAAGCAGTTTTACCCCTGCTGAAAGCTGCCATTGTGATGATTCAGGGTATCAAAGTCCTTACGAGGGACACGTGCAGAAGAGTTCTCTGCAGAATGTCCTCATTTACTTATGCTCTATGCAAGAGCAGAAGCCTGCCCTCATGCTTCATTTAATCACAATGCCAGATATGTGCAGATTATTCATTGCCATCAAGCTTGCATTTGTCTAGTGACACCAGCAGACCAGGCCTGGAAGATTAAATCCAGCATGAACTCATTTAAAATGTCTGTGGGGGAGGAGGGAAGAAATGAAGTGTTTTCTCTAAATTCTCACTGTTCTGTTTAATGACACCATTATTGCTACATATTTGCCGGCTAATTATGGCAAATGTTGAAGAAACATACTTGACCTCATCAAGACTGATAAGGATTTTTCTTCTCTACTCCCTCTCAGCCTCTCCTATAGCTGAAGGATTTTCTTGTATATTCCATAATTTACCCTTTTTTTTTTTTTAATAAAGGAATCACTATTGCCTTTCTTAACAGCCCCAGGCTGCTGTGAAACTCTTTCTAATAATGGATCTAAAAGTGCTTCCCTGCTGAACCTGGCAATATTCCCTTAACCATCAATCATGAAAGATTCTTGTGAGCTGCATGAAATACTCCTTCCCTAGGAGGCTGTGGGTAATGCACGCTTCACTCCCTCAGATCCCAAACATAGCTCCTATTGTGGCTGAATAATCAATATGTCCCACAGAATCTCTAATCTTCCAGACTGGATTATTCACAGGAACTGGCAGGATTCAAATGCTGTAGATTCTTTAAAACAGGCTGAATGTAAAACAATGCATTAAAAAAATTTCCCAAACACTATAGTGTGTTTTTTATTTTTTTAATATACCACTGTTAGCAAATGATTCCTGGAATGCAAATCAAAGTAGTTAATCTTACACACACACAGACACTCAGACAGCCACTCCCTCTATAAAGTCTTCTCAGATTTGTATCTCTGAACTATTGCAAACTCTGTGGAGAAAAAAAACTCACGAGAAACAGTGCTTTAACCATGGCTTGTCTGCCTTATGTATACAGAGACAGGTCTCCGCTGGTGCAGTGCAGAACGGAGCATCATATGTCAAAATGTGACAGAATGGCTGGTTTCAAGTTCTTTGGTTTTGACCTTCCATCTAGGGAATATGGTAAATAATGACATAAAGCTAGATATTCATCAAAAGCTGCAGTTTTGAAATGTGTTCACTTACCTTTTTATATTGCTTTTTCTCTTGAACAAAACACATTTATATACTTTAAAAGCATTTGCCTGAGGCAGCCTTAGTATTATTTATGGAAATTTTATTGTAGCCACTATCTTATTTCTCTTAGTCTTAGCTCTGGAAGAAACTGTTCTACAATATCACAGAGGTTAGTGGTCCACATTTTTTGCCTCTCTCAATTTTTTCACAGCAGAAAGAAGAAAATTATGTCTTGACTGTTTCTTTTCTCACAGAAAATGAGGTGTCCAGCAGCCTGGTATGTTGGGATTAGGAATTACACCTTACTACAACGTGTTCAATACATGAATTGACCAGCACTTTAGTAAAAAGTTCTTGATTGCATTATAGATTCGACCTTCTTATAAGATGGAGACACACAGTGCCCAGGGAAGTCTAGGGGTAGGCTGCATGAGAGGGCTGAACTGGGCTCTTAGGAACAAATACACATCCACTCTAGCAAGGGTACTTCAGAGCTCCACTGACATTTCATTTTGTACTAGTGAAAGAGGACAAAAAATATCCAAGTAAAAGATCTGCAGTGATGTATGTATTTTAGAAGAAATCAGATTAGAAAAAGAAGGAATATTTCATTCGGGTCACATGGGCTATCTGCTTTCTTTAGCATTCAACATCATAATTTAACCTGTGGCCTTAGAAATTCAAAACTGTTCAAAATTTACTGCTACTTGACGAAACAGTGGAAAGAGGAATAAGAAACATGGTGCAGTCTACATCAGTTTTCTAAAAAAGCAAAGGGCTCATTGAGACTTCCAGAACTCAATTCTTGCCTAGCCTAGCCAGACGGTTCTTAGAGGCCCAAAGCAAAACAAGGGACAACAGCCACAAGTTGTGTCAAGAGACATTCAGATGTAAGAACCAAAAAATTACATAATGGCCATGGTCAAACACTGCAGCAGAGTCTGTGAAAGATGCACACTGGGAGCCATCCACAACTCAACTGGCTGAAGTCCTGAATGACTGCATCCCACTCTGAAGGCTGGCTTCCTTGGGGCAGGAGGACATGGTGGCTGACAGAGCTCTTCCTACCTAAACTAAGTCTATGGTTGTATCATCTAGTCCTTTGCAACATCTTAATTAAACAAATGCACTGACAATGCTTTGCTGAGGTCAATAACAACTCTCCTTATTCTGCTTAACAGGGTACTGATGATGGGCTGACCATCTTCATTAAAATTCCCTCTTACTGCAAAATCCATTAGTTGGCATCACTGTCCAGGTTGTGCTTACCTGCCTGCCCTGACAGCAATGTCTCACAGCTGACAAAGATGATGTTCCATAATGAGACACAGCTGTTGTGGATTTTTTTGTTTTGTTTCATTGCATGCAACTCAGAAACTCAAGTTCATTTAGTCATTAACCACATGAAATAACAATTCTTAAAATAGTTTCCGAGTACCTCACACAAGCTAATAATGAGACTTACTTTGTGCAAAGGCTTCCTGCACATCTCCTCCCACCCCGGTCAGAGAGTCCTGAGGCGTGTGGGTTGGGGTGGAGCAGGCGGAGGCAGACCTGATGGGCATCGGGATCGGTCGACTGATGGTGTGGCTGGGTGAGGAACGTGGGGACCCTGCCCCTTGGGTCTACAAAACAATGAAACAGTTAAACAGGTCACTGCAAGAGCCCTCACCCTCAGCTTAAAGGCATCATGCTGTTTGTAGATCAGTTGTGTAATGCTTTGCTAAAAGAAATGTACTAAAGTCAGTTGTTTGTTAGCAGACAGCAATGCTCCAGTATAGAAAAATAGTAAGTAGGAAAACACAAGTCAAGATCTGACTTCCTTGAAGCATGGGAAAATGTCAGGCAGCTAAATTAGAAAAAAATAATCCGAGTTAATAAACACCAAAGTATAGGCTTGCTCTCTGCCCTCTTCCCTCTCTCACTCCCCCAGTTCGCATGCATGTTTGGTAAAACATAACTCATTCGGACTGTGAGAAGGGGAAAGATGCTGGCACTGAAACATCTCCCAGGCTAGGCAAAGACCTGAAGCAGGGCTGTTAACCAGAACTCTGCCATGCCAGTTGGTCACATCCGTGCCCTCCGCCTCCTCAAAGGGGACGTGCATGGCACATGCAACCTCTCGGTCACATCAAGGCTGACACACTCAATAAACAATACAGCTTCATGCGTTTTATTAGGATCTAGGGAACCGTTTTAAGCCACTACTAAATCATACGCTATTCAACTGTTTGCTCTACGGGATATACTCAGGCACTCCCAAACCACAGTGGGGACAGGGCAACTTTAAATCCTGCTAGGGGTTCAGCTGCTGGAAACTGAAATATTTTAACACCAGTCATATAAAACGTCATGCTGTTAGCACCTCACGGTTAGTGTCATTTCGTTGAAATCCAAGCAGACTTTACAAACCAATGATAAGTTTTACAAATGCAGCTGGGTGAGCGATACCAAGAGACACGGTGCACGTGTCCCTGACTGCCCCAAAGCCCCCGGGAATGCAGGTCCACGTAAGGAAAAATGCCCAAGCCCACGCCAAGCTACAGACAGCTTTTCATGACTGAAAACCCTTCCTCAATGACTGTCCTCTTTCCTCAGTGGAGGACAAGGATGGAGGTGGCTCGAGTGCTTTTAAACAGCAACTCCAACATGTGCGCCTGTTTGTTCACAGCGAAAAGTAACATAAGGGCTGTGTTTCCCTCAGCCCATATCTATTTTGAGAATTTAGAAGGATTTCTTAACTCTTCGATGCCATTTCTTTCGACTCCTGCAGTGGCTGCCACTGCAGCCCAGATAAGGTTTGGCAAATGTATTCTATACAAGCCAACAGCAGCCCATAATGGAAGGAGCACAGCACTGCCCTTGAGATTTTTATAAATTCCTGCCCCTAACCATAAATAATGTACCAGAATACTAAGCTATTTGTTCATTTCTATCACCCCTTTCTAAGAGACATTATCACCACAGAGACATCAAGGGCAAATTAGTTTTATGAGGAATAAGCACATTACTGATGGGAGAATGGGGGGATTTAATACTTAAAATTTCTCTAATGACCAGCTTTAGAACATTTAAATGACGGATGAAAGGGAAGTTGAATATATAAGGGCCAGATGCTCCCCTGTTTCTGGAATCGTCTGTACCCACAGCAGCAGAAATGCAGATCTCTGGTTCACCAGAGGCTGAGCACAAAGCAACCTTGAGATGCTCCAAGGTCCTTAGAGGTCGCACTCCCGGCACATCAGTAGGGGATCTACAACTTTTTCCTTTCCTTTCATGCCTCAACACCTCTGTGAAACAGATATGCTAAAGAATTTCTTGTTCCCAGCTCCCTCCTTCACTTGCCCTTTTTCCTTAGCTCCCCTTTGCCTTTGATCACAGTTCTGGGGAACACCAACAACAGTGGGAACATCCAGAGAATACGAGAAAAATGGGACAAAATTTGTTTTCTATAACCAAGTCACATTTAAGGAATGAACTTTATAATAGGCATTTTATTTACTAAAAATAACAGATGCTTGCCAGTACTTCTTCACTGGAATTTTCCCACAAGAGAAATGTAAAAGCTGCACACCAGTACTTGGTGTTGCATTTGCTTTACAGCTAGGGCTGAGATATTATGTGTTTATATTTATATTTATGTTTTTTATGATAAACACATACTCTGAGTGTTTACGATAAACAGCACTCTCTTATCTGTAGCATTCAGTTTATGAACAACCTATTTGGGAAGCACAGAGAAACGAAGCACTTTGATTCCCCTGTCCAGCTAAAAACTCGTATCTTTGTGTATTATTTGGGCAACACCGGGCAGAACTGAGGAAGTTGAAATATGAAGATATTAGGGAATGCCTGATTTAAAATAAGTGAATGCTTTCATTACATTTTGCTTAGTTCCAGCTCAGCCCAAGTCCGTGGGACAGGAGTGTTATTAGGATTGGATTTCTGCTTAGTGGCTACCAGGAGAAATGCATTTTTCACTGCAGCTAACTGCCTGCAGCCCATGAATACCATCAGCAGTGACTTGGTTATCTCAGCAGAGAAATGGAGCACCAAACTGCACCCAAACGAGTCGGCCCCACCAGCTGGAGGGCTAGGGCTCGCTGAGAAAGAAGCTAGGGCAGCTAGCACCAAAATGTAGGTGACTTCAAGTTTTATGCTGCAATTGGTTGCAGCTGTCAGTGTTGTGCTGCCTTCTAGGAAAACCTGTATTTTATTTAATTCGCCATTCTTGGTTAACATACTAAGGATTTTAAATTAACCCTTGCTAGACAGGAGGTTTCCCATTATTAAGCATCATGCCTGCTTAGGAGAAAAGGCTTGGAGTGCAAACGGGAGCTTTAGTGCATTGCTCCCTCTGCCGGGGCTGAGCAGGGATCACAAATCCGAAAGCATGTCCCACAGCCTCATCAGATAGAGAGGAAGCTACGCAGACGTGAAGAACTCATTATCCTTCCTCAAGGAAGGGCAGTAGACAAATAGAAAGTTCATAAGCATTAGATGATTTGCCAGATGGTTTATTCCAATTGAATTCCTCCAGAAACTAATTTAATCCTGTTTCCCTCAACAGATCACGAAATGGCAGAGCGTAATGGGGATCACTGCATGGAAACTGCGAGTAATTCCAGGGCGTCATCACCTGGCATTCAGCAAGGCTATCACTCTGTGAAGAAACAATCCTATCTTGTAATAGCCTGAAAATGAGCTTTCCTTACACTGTCCAGTGAACATTTCATATGATAGGGAAACTCTATTCACGTCGGGAAGTTCTCTTTTCTGAATGGAAGATCTCAGATCTTTTAATGCTGTTACACAGAACGAAAAAAGAGGGCTCTTACACAGGAATGCTATTTGGTCAGATTTTATTTTTTATTTTTGGTGCAACAGACTGATGCTCTACAAAAATTAGCCAAAATGCTAGCTTTATGAAGTTAAGCATTACCTACAAACACTGCATGTTCTTCCATAGACAGAATACTTCAGACTTCTAACAGTATTTCTGCTGATGAGACCAGGAAGAAATGTGTTTTGTTAAAATGCAACATTTTTTATTGGAATCATAAATCAGCTTACCGTTTGAAAAGTTTTTTTTTTTTTAGCCTAATATCTTTCCAAGACCTGTTTCAGCAATAAAAAGCTCCAAACCAACTAAATCTTTTAAAATTTAACATTAATAATATAAATACTTGCTCTTTTTAATTTAAGTTACAGGAGTCATTTAGGAACTACAATACTGTCCTGAAAACTGACAGGACTGTTACTATCAGTGGTGGCCGTAAAAGATGTGCACACAATGCACTGACTTTTTTGGATAAAGTGGGATTTTAAAACTCAATGTCCTGTTCTAATTTAAAGTCAGTTACATTTTAATTAGAGATCCAAAACTTTCATTAAATTTTTAAAATGTTAACTATAGTGGAAGTGTTCTTTAATTCACATTCTAGGTTGGTTTCACTACATATGTTTCGATTTTGTATCTTAAATATCCGTATATAGAAGGGTGAGAAAAAGGTTAAGACCCCTTGTAGCCATGGCTCCATTTCTAGGGGGATAAGATGGTTAATTATGAAAGTTACTCCAAGATACTTGAAAATAATGTGTGAAAGAAGTGTGAGATATTAATTTTATTCAAAAGAATATGCACACATTTCAAGCAAAGGAAGTAAAATAAATCACAGGAACGTAACCATGTTTAGGAGTTAGTGAGGCCTCCAATAAGTAGGCAACTTATACCTGTTTCATTTCTTCTTCCTAAAGAAAAAGAGGATCAGCAGATTAGATTAGACAGGATGTAAGTGAAGAACAGAAGAAGAAATCTGGAGTACAGGGTTAAAGCTAAAACTGAGATAGTTGAAGAAATGTGTCCAGGTTATGGTCCCATCTCTGACAACTTTGAAACACCAGAATAATGCAAAGTGTGCAGAACGCTACTATAACCTGTCTTAAATTTTCTTTGCCCAGACTGTGCAATGACAGCAAGCTGCCCAGACTGTTAGCTGTAGATATGCAGTATTTCATGGATAGAGGGAAAAGCATCTTGTCTACTCCTAGCTCCTAGCAGAGTCGGTTGGCTCTGCTGCTCAGGTGCCACCAAATCCTGCACTGTGGCTGCAGAAGACTGTGTCTGAGGCGATGCAAATAACTTAAGGGGTCCAAAATCATTTGATGCAAATACATGTTGCTTAATGGATTTCTGCTAAATTCTCTCTGCTTTTGTCAGTCATGTTTGACCCAAGCTGTATTGAATTTGCATGCACTCATTTTATCTGTCATGGCCTAAAAGAAAACAGGCTCTCATGCCGTTCAGAGTTCCTTCTTCCAATGTGAATTTCTGGCATTGTCTATCCTGACGCACATCAGGTAAAATGGAGCTGGAGTCAAATAAAGACAAATTTTCCATATTATCCTGGCCTCTCTTAAAAGTGCATATGTGTTTTGATATCTCAATTTTTAAGTGAGATCCTTTCTTGAGGCATGTTTCATCTTTTTAACACGGGCTTGTTTCTGTATTTATGAAAATGATTGAGTGTTTTTGGGGAAACATCTCTCAGATCAAATAATTAAATGTGGTTGTCAAATGGCATGTCTGACCAAACTAGCCATGGAAAGGACACATTAAAGGAACTTGTAAAAACAATTCCGTACTGTCAGCTGCAGTAAGTAGTAGTGTACAGTGCTGAGCTGTTTTTCTCACGGTATTAGTTATCTCATTTTGTATGTCATTTTGTTTCTTTTCTGGTTCCTTTATTTCTGTATTTGATGTCCTCAACAGAGAAAATTGTGAAAACACCTGAAACTGGGCCACAAAATATTTTGTGTTCAGACATTGTTGAAAGGCCAATGCAGAGACTGATAGCCTAAAGTCCAGAGATGCTGTCAAATCCTTCTACAAATGAGCAAAACAGGACAGTATTGCATTATGCTGCAATATTATTCAAAGGACTGTATTATTTACTCCACAGTATGGAGCCTGTCTTGACTGTTCTATCCACTTAGCAGTAGATGACAATGACAATGTGGTGTTATTGCAAGAACAACATCATCTAAACATTATTTGAAAGCCCTGAATTTAAAGATGAAAGCAAAAAAAAAAAAAGATAGGGAAGGTCACAAAGCCAAGTTTTATGGGTGGAAATAGTCAAATTCTGCAGAATTTTGCACTCATCTCTCCTCCCTCTCCTCTCTTGCTTTGCTCTGCCCTTCCTTGGTAGTGCCAAGTGTAGTTCCTTACCTTCAGCAGTTTCATGAGGCCTTCCAACTGAGCCATAAGCTCCCTTCGGCTTTCCTGGAGAGCAGACATCCTCTGTTCCAGCTCGTCTTTCCGCTGCCTGAGAAACAAGCAGATACGATCAGAGCTTATCCCTCAGCCTCAGCAGCTTTTAACTGCCTCATTTCCCCAGCACGACTATGAGATATAAGTCTGTGTATAGACTGTAGGAAAGGAAACACGCTGTACGAGTTCAGTGCCTAGAAAGCAGGGCTGTGTGGAAGCTATGGAGTTCCCTTACACTGGGAGTATTCATGGGACTGAGTACAGTGATTAGGAAACAGACAGACACTGACACAGACCCTTCTCCAAAGAGCAAATGAGGTTCACATTTGTGTATATTTTCCCTCCTGGGAATGCCTGGCAGTGATTTCATCTTTTGTCCTTGAATCTCTCTAGTCAGTAACCTCACTAACTGTCAGGAGAAATTAAAGCCATGCCCTGAAGGACAGGAAATTGCAGCAGAGGCACTGCACAGGGCAAGATACAAAAGAATCTAAGAGAGTTCAGAAATTCAGCCAGAAAACACAGCGAACTGTGTTTGTTTCTATTTTTTTCACAAGGCAAGCATAAAACTATCACATAATGGAGCTATAATTACTTGAAAATAGCTCTTAAGTTTCTAAGTCCAGTGCTGGTCCTGTGACAGTGTGAACACTGAGCCACCCCATATGTGACAGCCAGTCTGTGTCCTCTTAACTGGCAACAGCTTTGATTCTGCACAGCTCCAATGCACCAGAGGGATGTGCAGCACTTGCACATGTTCCAACATCTCTGCATTGTGTGAGAGGTCCCCAGATGAATAAAGAATGGAATTATTGCTTCCTGGAAGACATGCTGTGATTAAAAATACTACTGTTTAAAAAATGTATATTGGGTGTGTTTTATGCCCTACTGTGTTGCAAATAAAATAAAAACACTATGTCATTAACCTTGTACTACCTGTAAAACATGTTCTTTTTCTGAAAGGCCTCACCTTGAATATTGTGTGCAGTTCTGCTCTCCACAATATAAAAAGGATGTTAAAGTTCTCGAAAACGTCCAAGGAGGGCAACAAAGCTGGTAAAGGGTCTGGAAGACATGTCCTGTGAGGTAAGGCTGAGGGTGCTTGGGTTGTCTAGTTTGGAGAAGAGGAGGCCGAGAGGTGACCCCACTGCTCCCTGCAGCTCCCTGAGGAGGGGAAGCAGAGGGAGGTGCCGGCCTCTGCTCCCTGGGAACCGATGACGGGATGCTTGGGAACAGCACAGAGCTGCACCAGGGGAGGGTCAGACTGGGCATTAGGGAAAATGACTTACCACGAGGGTGGTCAAACACTGGAACAGGCTTCCTAGCGAGGTGGGTGGTGCCCCATGCCTGTCAGTGTTCAAGAGGCATTTGCACAATGCCCTCATTAATATGCTTTAACCTTTGGTTAGCCCCAAAGTGGTCAGACAGTTGGACTAGATGATCTTTGAAGGTCCCTTCCAATAGAAACAAACCTACTCTACTCTACTCTACTCTACTCCATTTGAAGGAGGACCAGAATCAACAAAACTAAATACGTATACTATATTTAAGGAAATATGAAACCCTGATTTTGAGCCTTCTATGTACGTTGTGTGAGCAGTTGCTGATATAAACACCACTGATGTATACAGCTCATGTGTGCTATCTCTCACCTATCTATTAGGATCAGAGAGTAGCACTGCTAGGTTGTATTACTCTTCTGGAGGATTAATCCATTTTCTGCTACAAATTGTCTGTCTTGGACCTTCTTTTCCAAGCATGTAATGGTTGGAAATGCTGTAAACTGTACAAAAGCAACTGGGTTTAGGAAACTGCTAATCAAAATACAGTTTCGATGTAATTCAAGGTGATATGGCCTAACACATACATTTGTTGGGTATTAGATTCATTCTATGTGGAGAGAGGACCTAAGCAGTGTACAATGCACAGGCCACTCCTCTGAAAGCAAGTACCAATTCAAGCCCCCAGATCTGTGGGTTAACAGATGTAGATCAACGCTGCTCCTCTGAGTCCTACTGTTTTACATATGAGAAGCCTCATGCCATGTTAAGTGTATAGGAATTTCATTTTTTTTTCAAAATCCAACAGTACATCAAAAGCCAATCATTTACCTTTCAACTGGTGAACGTGTTGGAAGATATTCAAAGCAGCACAGACCCGTTAAAAGTTATTTGCTGACTCTGACACTGCATATTAAATCAGAAATGATACCATAATTGAGGAACTCAGCGTCACTGCCCCAGGGACATCCCATGTCAGGAAATTTAAATAAGGTTATTATGGTTTTAATATGTGTAGCAAAATTGAGAAGATGTAAAATTAAGTAGTCAATCTGCTAACACTGCACAATCATTTGATGTTTCTTTTTTAAGGATAATGAATTTTATTTGTCAACTACATAGAAAGCTGATCTCCTAAACCTGCTTAAAATAGACTTCAAGCTTGATGCACAGAAGGAACTACATTATTAGTATATTTTGTGCAGTGCATGCATCTTCATCACATTCAGTTTTCTATCTTAGACTCTCACAGAATGTCACTTACCTGTAGATATCTAGGAGTAATTAATTACATACTAAAATCACACATAGAAATTAAGAAGCCTATTTGTTTTTAGATTGGAAAGCAAACTTAATTATTTGTGAAACAGAAAAATACGTTAGTGTGGAAAACAGTAATAAAACTATACAGTATTGCTAAAGAAAGAATTTAGCATGATTTCTTACAGTCACTTTCTTCAGTTATGAATTAGGCCACAGAAATATTACTAGCATGAGGAGGAAGAAACTAAGTGGCCAGAAATTTTCTCTGGTCTTCTCATAAGAGAACTGCTGTTTGGGAGTGAGGGGATAAAGTTTATCTAGTATTGTGTCACTGGAAATAAATTATTTACACTCTGTTCTCTATATACATGAAGTGCTCTGAATAGTTCTTACTTGACTCTCAACCTGGCTCTCACAACATGAATAAGGACTTAGAGGGAGCCTACAGATCTGTGCCAATGACAACTTTTCTTCAATGTGATATATATGGCAATTAGTATACCCATGTAGAGAATCCTAATTAACATACAGATACATCTGTATCAATGTTTTTAGCTTGGTGGGATAATGGGAGGAACGATTCTCTAAATCTTCAGCTGCTGCAGATGATGTTATTCCTCCCTCCTCACATGCCACAGACCATAATGCTGCAGCCTGGTTGTGCACAGCGAAGAGAACTGACCTCTCCTTTGAGTTCAATGCATGGGAGAATTTTCCAAAAATTAACGTCTAATTCTGGCTGTATTCTCATGTAACTCTGTATTTACTTCAGCATAAATGAGAAGTCTTTGTAGAAGCATTTGTTCTGACAGAAGAACATTTTTCCCCATATGATTAATGACATTTGGACAAGGCTGTGGGGACCTATTCCAAATGACCTAAGGGCCTAACTCTGCAAACACTAATGCACAGGCTTAATTTAATGTAGATGAGTAATATGTGAGATTCCTCATTCATGCTGCTTAAAGCATAAGCTTAATTACTTTTAGGACTACAGCCTGCACTGAAATGGGAGAAAAAACACAGTGTGCTACTTACTTTAAAAAGCCCCCAGAAGCGTAAGCAAGGTTTATCTCTTATTTCTTCCCTTATTGTTATAAGCCTGGCCTCAGGAATGGCCTCAGGAACTGCTGTGCACTTACCTCAGGAGCCGGAGCTCTGCCAGGAGAGTAGGATTTTGTTGTGCCTTCTCTGGTGTGGGCTGAGATGCTTGTTCGTGCTCAAGTCGCAGCCTCTGGATCTCCTGTAGGATTTCTCTTGGGGGTGGGAACAAGGAGAATACTGCAAGTCAGTCACTGACCACAAAACCTGCTCAGTACACATCGCTAGAGGAGAAGAAGTGTGAGTGTATGCAGCTACCAACATGGATTTAGTGACTGAGCTCTAACCAACAGAAGAAGCCCTCAGCACTGGGATATTTTTTAAACAAACTTTTAGGGCTTCACCACAAAAGTGAAACATTTCTTCCAGACCCTCAAACCCAGAGGTAGATATGAAATAGCTATATGCTTAATTAAATTGTCTCCCCAGGAACACTTCAAGCACACCATGAACTTAGCAAAAACTAAAGTAATATCCATCAAAATATTTCAGTTAAAAAATAGTTGTAGAGTAAGTACAGATCTGAGACTGGTCATCAGTGCATGGAGAAGCACTTTAATAATAGGACTTGTTACGACTGGCATGCCAGCCCTGGAAGACTGTCAAAATGATAACACGAAGCTTCACAGCAGAAGGTTGAAACCTTTGTGATTTTTTTCTCTCCTTCGCAGCGTGCTGGGTACCAGACGGTCAGAAGGCAGACTAAAACTATGAAAGACAAATCAAGACTGGAGCTGGTGGCTCGTTACGCTGTGACAGAAGGCAGTGCAGGGTTTGCAATAGGAAACCATCTGGTTTGGGCTGTCCTCTCTTTTACAGTCCAGCAGTAAAAGCAGAGCTGTGCTGTCATACATTTCATGACATCAGGCAGTCTGATACCTTGGGCCAGATCCTCCGCTGATAACACAGGGGTGTCACCCCTTTTTTTGGGGCTGCTAGACCATTTCTCCTGGGCACCCTCCCTCAGTCTCAGTTACATCTGTTCCGAGTGACTCATTTCATCAGCACCCTCACGTGCTGCTAACCTTTCTGCAGACCTTTCTCAGGCAGTCTGTGTTCTGGGGAGCTTTAATCATCTTCTTCACAAATAAAAGCAGGGGAGCATATCATTACCAGGATGACTGATCCTTTTAGCGTTTCATGTTATAGTTCTACAGAGGATCCAGCTCAAAATTAATCTGGTTTAGAAACAGGACAGGCTTTTTTTTTTAAACTCTTACAAACAACAGGTGCAAACAATAAAGTATCAATGATTACATCACGTCATTTAACACTACATTCATTAAAACTCAGGGTGGCTGGAGATCTTAAAGCCTTTGTCATGTTCTGTGGACCTTTTTGTGCCCTGAGCTTTTTTTGGGGGGATGGGTATGTGTGTGTAAGTACATTGCGTGGAGGTAGGTGGTAAAAAACGGCAGGGAGCAAACAAACATACATGATATATGGGACTGAACAAAACCAGGTACTTTGTGGATGCTTACCGGTTTTTATTTTCCAGCTCGGCAATCAGCTGCCTCTGCTGCTTGTTTGCATCGATGGTGAAGGAGATGTCTGCTGCCCCTCTCTGCTGCCCCTGCTGCTGCTGCTGTAAGAGAGAGGCTGTGCTGAGGAGGGAATGGCCAGCATGCACCCACCAGGCCCAGTGCAGGGCCGGGCTGTGAGACCTGCTCACAGGACATGCAGCACCAGCCTTGCCTACGCCGCAAAGAGAGCATCCACGTTCTGGCTCACACCAGTACGGCTCTAATCCTAGTAAAAGCAGCGTAAGCGCTACCATAAATAAGACTCAGCGCTTACCATCCTGTCATTCATTGCTTCTTCAAGCTTTCTTTGAACCAGTTGTAAAAGTGCTTAACCCCACCCGTCTGAAAACCGAGGGAACGACACTGCTTCACTTCAATACTACAGACTAGAGGAAGGCACTGAAGGAAAAATCAGCTTCCCTCTCCAAATAAAAGAGGATATGTTTTCCATTTCAGTGATGCTTCCTTCCCTTGAAAGCAGAGTTTTTCTTTCAGTTTGAAAGATTTGTACCCTGGTTTCAGTCTGGCTATTTGGCCCATTTGACCGAGTCTTCCCATATGTTCTGGGGATACTTCCAAAAAGCCCATCCTCTAGTCCTGCAAATACAAGATTTATTTTTTTTCCTAACAGAATGAAGTGGGAATCAAATTATTCCTTGCCAAACTAGGCAGTGCTCACTTCAGCTTTATTGGACTATGCTCTTTTTTCAATATTTTCAGCAATAGCCAAATGCTGGTTTCTTTGCTCACACTCCAGTATTTCAGCATTGGATCAATGACAGTGCAGAGAAAGAATTCACAAAGACATCCAAAGTTTTGTAACTTTCAAAGATATCCATTTATTTCTGACTCTGATGTGAAAGAATCAGACACTGATGATTACTCTGCTGAGCTACTGCTGCCATCTGAATGAATGTTTCTTGCTGTAACAGCCCTGTGCAGTGGAAGTCCAGAGCCCAACTTTATGTGATGCCAGGCACCTCCTCCTGCAGGAATGGCCCCTCAAAAAGGATGAAGATGCACCTCAGTGCTAACCTTTGTTAGCACAATCTGTGGGGAAATGATGTGTGGCTGTAACTGCTTATACTATTTTTTCTGCTGTGCATACATTTTCCCATTAATGCTCCAACCACCAAGGAGGGCAGTGCATAAAGAACTGATATGTGCTGATGGACATCCGATACTGAGGGAAACAGAGTTTTTGCCTGAATGAACACTAATACATTTGGTTCCCTAAAAAACAGAAAGGCCATCAGTAAAGCTTTAAACATTTCCACTCTGCCCCTAATGTGGTGCTACTCTTGTGCTCTGAAAGATTTCTGTATACAGAAACCTTCATTTTTTTTCTTTTGTCTCTTCTCTTCAAAGAACACATAGAAATGGGCACCTGGCTCGTAAAAAGAAATTCATTATTTTTCTTTAAAGCGTCCCTATTTAAAAGCTACTTAAGTATCGATTCCTAAGTTTTCCCACCTACCATGGGACACATTCTACACACCTGATTTCTACCAGTTTCTACCCAGGGACATTAGCAATGGGGAATTTTGTTCCCATAAAGAATGACTGACTGTCCTTCAGTAACAGGACAATCACCCGCAGGTTGCCCGCAAGCTGAAACACTGCGTGTCACACTTCTGGAAGGGACTGTTTTGGGATGGGCCGGCAGCTCACGAGAGCCCATGCGTGCACTCCTCTTCCCCTGCAGCTGCAGGCAGTGAGAAATCATGCTTGACAGACGGCTGCATGGGGCCATGGGTTCAGCTTCACTGCCTTCACTTGGGATGGCTGGGACTCAGCGCTTTCACATGACAAGTGCTGCCTGATTTCACCCTTTCAATTGACCCTGCAGTGTAAATCTTGGCGTGAAAGTATGCTTCCTGACATCTTGGACCGGCTGCTTTTCACTTAACTATCATTTATGGTTCCTTGTTCTATCAAATGTGCTGAGATGGGAAAAAGTAACTAAGGCTGACCTTATTTATACCATTTAAGATTTTATATACTTCGATTGGGTTCCTGCTTTCCTCTCTCTTATTCCTGAACACAGTTAGCGAGGTTTTAGCCTGTCATCACCTTCTGTCTTGAGATACATAGAGCAGAATAATCATTGCTCTGAAATGAAAATGGGAGCTGGGGCTAATGCAGTGGGTCATTACAGTCATCCTACTGAAGATCACTCTTTAAAATCCTCAGCTCTTAGGACCCCAGTGGCTGTGATATTTGAACTAAAGAGTAAAATGGATTCATCACCCTGTTTTTCCACTGCAGTAAATCATTAACCTTTAGCCAAAGCTTGCCCAGACAGTATTTTCCAGTCTTGCTTGAGTTCAAGATGTCAGATTCTCTTTGCTGTAATTGTTTAAATACCAGTACATTAGTATATAGATTATACACATTAGTACGTGGATTCTTTGGTTTAAATGGCCCGCATAAAAGTGTTATTCCAGAAGTGTAACAACATGCGATGAAAAGGATAGGGAAAAATAATCCATTAATCACTGAGATTGTCAGATGTAATTTCCCTGATCTTGCCAAGCCCCTGGAACATGACATGAGGAAAGCACCTTCCTTTAATTAAAACACTTACTGATGAAGAAGTTTCTGCTGCCAGCCTTGCTGCATACCTGGCGATCAGCTTGTGCTCTTCATCCAGGCGACTTGCGCTGTCGAGCACGCTGCTCGGGGTTTGGAGGGGAGGGAGGGAAGACACGTTAATGCACACTACGCGTGGCAATCGCTCTGTCACTCTGTCCACTCACACACCCTCATTACAGAATTTAGAAGCAAAATGTCACCAGCATGTTTAAAACAGCAGGTGTTAATTGAGCCAAGGGGAGAAATGGGAGGGTAAATTCCCTGGTGGGGTCAGCTCTAGGGGCCAGGCAGCACCTTCCCTTTGGGAGAAACAGCATGGTCTGCGTGGCCATGCAAGGTGCGTCTCCCAGACTACGCTGTCCACAGAGGAGTGGGAGGTGGTCCAGAACACCAGCCAGCGTCTGGTTTTACTTCTCAGCGTTTTATCACCTACAAGAGGGATTCCTTTTTGGACCATGGATTAGTGGGAACCTCAGTGTTTCCTGTGGACAACTTCAGAAGCTTTGCCAGGTTGACAACAGAAAACACTCTCTAAGACAATTTTGCATGGCACTTAACAAGGTCTCACAGACCGCAGCTTTAGAACCACTGATCTAGGAACTTATTATCAGACTTTCTCTTTTATTCTCAGATTCTTGATATTAAGGAGTAAGATCTCAGAGAATCACATAATGATGCACCACAGATGCCAGATTTGGACTGACTTTAACACGGAGCCTACTCATGCTGCCAGGACGCAAGAGTTTACTAGCACCCACTGCAAAGACACTGCTTTGGTCACATGCAGAATCGCTATAAAAATTGCTAAGGAAGTGTAGGAACTTACAGCAAGTATGCTGAATTCCTTTAAAATATTGCAACTTACTACAATTTGTTTTCTAACAATATCAAAGGCAAATACTCCTCACAGGTTAATCCCTTGCCAGCTGTCCTTATTTTAAATGGAGTTTATTATTAAGTCAGATGAGCAGGAAAAAGGTAATACAGTGAGAACTTTTACTATTTCTAAATATTTAGAAGATTGCAGAGAAGCACCAAAATGAATAAAAAGGACAAAACCAAAAGCGTGAGGAGAGCTTAGTTGTTCCCAGACAATCCTGTGATTTAGAATCCTGCATTGCATTATGCCTAGTATATACAAGAGAGAAAACGAAGCCCACAAGAGAAGGGGAGAAGAATGTTTTTGCTGTGTGGAATATATGACAGCCCAGCAGATGATCCCAGACAGAGGCAAGCCTGCCCTCCTTTCTTATGCTTTGGAAATTGTATGATGTTTTGGTTGAAGGGAGACAGGCACATGCCTCCCCACCCATGTGCCAGTTAGGGCACACAGCTTGTTGCTTGAGAACAAGCTTCACATCTCAAAGGAGTGCACAAAACAAGGGGTAGTTTGGGCATGTGCCTCTTCTTTTTTTTTTTTTTTTTTTTTCTAGAAATTATACTTTGAACCTGAAAAGCCTGCCAGATGAAAATAGCATTGAGAGATATTTTTGAGCAAAAAGTTCTGCTTCCGAAGAATCAGCATCTATAAAAGAAAAAGGAAATATTTCTCCAAAAATTCTCAGTGAGTTCATATCCCCAGCTACCTCAAAGAAATAGCGTGCATCTTTGGGTTGGCTTGATTAAGTCCACTGGGATTTAGAAGTTATGTTTGAAAGATGAGTAGTGGTTGATATTCACTGACCATTAAACTAAAGCTGGGAGTTGTGTGGATTTGTTATGACTTGCTGAGGTAAGAGAAAAGAGACAAACATCATTCTTTCTCTTTCTGACAATAACCTGTGAGACTACAAACATGAAGTTTCAAAAAACAGTAAAGCTATGAAAAGTCAGACACAGAGATGTTCTGTGTAACCAAAGCTTGTGCAACAGACTGCACAGAAGACTTCTGGTGGTAGACAAACACAGCTTTTTTTTGGCTGTTTAACTTATTTTATTACATAAATAGCTTAATTCTATTCTTACTCAGAGTCTTGTAGGATGACAACGTACTACTGATCTACTTTCTGAAAAGACCCAAGCTAAAGGTGTTTTTCTAAACTTTCTAAATCTATGAACAGCCAGGCTTCTTACATACTCATGCCTACTGTACTGATCTGTCATCCAGAGAAAGAAAGGGGAAAGCAGTTCTTACAGTCACACAAAATCATGCAAACCAGGTAATAAGGATTAATTTCATCACAGTACAATTCATTTTTAATTTTTCCATAATGACGAAAGCTGTCGTAGCAGATGGCTGTGAAAACAGAAAGCATTGAGCATCAATTCTACTTTTTACAGCAATGTGCAACTATATTATTACCCACCCTGGAAAAATAATGGATTATGGTTCCACTTGCTGGCGTAACACAATCTATGACATAGTTCTGGGATGTGAGCTAACCCCTGAAACAATGACTTTACTGAAAGAATCAAGCCTCTGCAGCTATTTTATTTTTACTTGCTATTATGTCTTTGATATACACTTATGTGTAGGTGGATGTCATAAAATAGATGTAGCAGTGCATAAAATTTGGTTTATGAATGCCAGAAATCACTGGCCCCAAAGCTTTGTAAATTAAATTTCAACGTCTGAGATAAATTTAATTCTGAAATATTCCTATTCTGTGTGATCATCAAGCACAGAGGTATGTACAGCAGCATTAGCCTCAGATGCCAAGCCTTTTATGTCTCTGATTTCTGGTTTGCCATAATTCACTTCTGTTTTACTTCAGCAACTTCATGGACAATGATACAGTGAAATACACACAAGCTTTAAAATATTATGAATACGTGTGTAGGATTTAGGATCCTACAGAGAATCTTTCAGGCATCCTTTTGAAAGAAATTCATCTTTTTACATGAAAATAACCTGCTAATGATCCTTCTTTTCTAAAAAAGTTAAACAACCGTTTTAACACTGCTTCTCCATTAGTTACCATTTCTTTAAAGACTTTATTAGCAATATTGGTCTGGTGGAATTATTAACATTCAAATGTAGAGTGGATATCCAATATTTCCTTTACAATGGGAGTTCTTTTTTAAGCTTTTGCTGATCTGTATAATATTTTACAGCCTAAAGGAGGTCCACGAAAAAGGATCTCAAAACTCCAAGCAAAGGATCAAGAAAATGATAGTGTGTGAAAAGAGGAGTGACACGCAAGGACCTTAGCTATTTCTCATGCTTTAGATGTGTCATATTAGCTGGTTCTGCAGTACAAGCCCTGCACTAGGTGATATGGATGGTCTCTGACAAAATTATGTCATCACCAGTTTGGAAAGTCTCAGAAATGTCACTCTCTCATTAAAGTTTTGCAATAGGGGAATCACCATGGGCAGCATGGTGTGCTCTTATTCTACAGAATTTAAACTTTCACTCAGTAAATAAATAAATGAATAATTTACTATGAAAAATACTGCCAAAATAAAGGGTAGGTTTCTGAACATTCGGGCTACAAGAACAAGGTCCTAATAACAACCCAGCAAATATTTTTACGTGTGACATATTCAAAACTGTTCTGTTTTTAAGGCATTTCAAGCTGTGACATGTCATCTGAGCTCTCTACTATTGTTGAATTGCAATTTACTTTAGAATCACCTAGATTTTACCACTGAAATGTTGGTATCACTCAGGTATGCAGATATAATCAGAGAAATTAATTCCACTCAAGAGGGCCCACTGTCTACACATTTCCACCGTAATCAGTGCGTCTGTTTTTTTTTTTCCTCTTTCAGAGGAAGACTCATAGTAGAAATCCAGCTAGAAATCAAGTATTTTGAAGCACACGAAGCTCTGAGCTGCCCCGTAGATTTGCTTTACTTCCTCCACTGCTGTCTCAAAGAGTGAGACTGCCTTCCTAGCCAGTTAGCTGTTTTGCACACTCCCGTAATAAACATCTTCGAATATAACATGGAACACCATGGTGCTTTTATAGTACAGAAGTATGACTCACAACACTACTACACAGTATAACATAAAAAATCAGAAAGTAACTTTCTATGAAACAAAAAATACTCTCCTACTCATATTTTAACCTTCTCTGCAACTGAAAAGAAAGACTGAAATATGTGGAATTAATATTCAAGACTAAGTAGAATCTCTTACTTGTGTGAACAAAAAGGAAAACAATTTGCAGTTAAAAGCTTTTTTTTTTTTTTTTCAGAATCAGACCCTAAAAAGGAACTAAATTAAATATCAAGTATTGGTTTTACACTTTAAGATTAAAACAAGCAAAACATCTGTTTAAGGGGTGCTATTTTTACCTATACAGCTACTATAAATAATAAATTAGTCCTTCTCTTGTTTCTTAATTTTCCCTGGAGTACTGGATTCTAAAAAACCCTGAAGTAGCTTATTAGCCTGTGAAGGATGGAAAAGAAAACTTGTACTTCTAATTCCAGTATCAAGTAACTGCAGATGAAAGACAACGATAAGCACTGAAAATTAATTAATTTAAAAGATCAAATATGAATACTTGATAAGCCTAAAACCAAAACCAACCAACCAACCAACCAACCAAAAACAACCCCACACAACAACAATACTAACTGGGGTATATTGGATTGATCATTAGCCTGACTCAGTATCTAAAAAACCAATTTGTTCTGTTCTGAAATACTACTTTATAGCTGTCAAGATACTTCTGTTCATTATGCTCAGAAAGTATATTTGTATTTTTCTTGAAGATGGAGGCCCATCTACAATCATTCCTCCTTTCATCTTCAGATGCTAGTAGCACTTGAAAATATGCCATGGCACATATGGGTTTGTATACATGGTATTTTGCAGAGAGACACAGACACAAAAGCTGAGCTTGCTAGCTGCTGCCTCCCGTGAAATCAGGAGCTACCTGGTTATGGTTAGGTACATGCCTTACTCTAGTGATCAAATCTTGTTGAGCTGCAGGGCAAATGAGCTTGAACTCAGCACTGTCCTAACACAGCTGTGCAGGTTTTGAGCAAATTGCATCCAGCCATGTGGGGGCCTGGGCAGGAGGAATGCATGTTTTCCTGAAGATGCTGCCCCAGATGATGACACGCAGCAGCTGAGACCTCGCCTACCCCTCCTGGAAACCAGCTTCACAAAGGAGCTTCAGGATGACAACATTTTGTTTGTTCTTCCTGTCTTTACCAAAATATAACCATTCCTTTTACTAGTCTCACTGCAGCTGAGCAGAAAGTGACAATGCAACATGGTTTGATGCGTGACTAAGACTGCTGTCCCTCTCGGTTATGATTCTGTCAAAATCTAATTGGTATCTCATATAAATGATTGAGATTGTTTCTAGTTGAGGAAGCTGTGGCTGTAGTGATTTAAAGTCAGTAATCAGATGTTATGTACCATACTTTGCATCAGTTATTTAAACAATTAAGGCTATTATCAGTCACTCTTCATTCATCCCTCAAAAACATGACATTTGAAGGATGTTATGGTGCATAAATTTTATGTGCATATTTGAATACAAATGTCCTGTGACTTGGTGAGGTTGGCCCAAGTGCTTGAAGGAACGTGTACTATATTGGATAAAATTTAGAGGATGGAGATGGTAAAGATGAGCCTTAGCATTCACAAAGGGGTCTAACTGGTGGTCCTCACTGAGGCTAAATCAGTCACAGCTATAGCATTAGTAGCCCACCACCAAAAATGACTGTAAACCAGGTCCAGTCTACGCTAGCCTCATGAATGCCCATATTGAGTAGGTCACTCATGGTTGGCAGGGCCACATTTTCTTCCTCCTGTCAAACTGGACCTAATGGTACTGTCCTCCTGTCCTCTTCAATCACGACTGGGCAAGGACTGGTCTAAACACACACTCCCAGTAGCTTGTTTCCACAGGCACTCTGTAAATATTATTAAAGTCTGCTTTCTGGAAGCACTGCTCCAAGAATGAAATTCCCCTTCAAAATGTTTTTGTTTTGAAGGAAGTGTTTTTTATTTTTCTCTTTAAGAACCAGTTTGCCTTTTTTTCCCCCACTGGCAAATTCCAGTGGGCTGCAGAGTAGAGAAGCAGATCCAGAACAATAAAAGCAGAATCTTTTCTCCACTGCGCATAGCTACATGGCAAATTACCACCATTTCCAACTGCAGCTACACACAGAAGTGAGTTTTGTAAGACTGCAGAGAACCACTGCATTCACCCTCCCTAAAGAAGCTGGCTTGTTGCCTTCTCTAAGAGTATATGTAGAGGTTCTTCTGACCTGGGAAATACCCTGCAGTAGCAGTAGGGGAAACTGAAGGGCTCATTACGAGTAAAAAAAACCCACATGAGCATAGTTTCATCAGAAATATCCTGCATTTTTCTGTTCAGCGCCATGTTTTCTGCACTGCTGACCATCTCTCTGGTACAGGGCTGCCAGAATTAGAGTTTTCTTGCACTTGGAGAGGAGACCCAGCACAACCCCTCCATGGGATGGCCTGCTGCGATGCCGTCTTCCACCAGTGTTAGGACAGCACATAGGTTTAGTAGGCAAAGTTCCATATTCCCTCCAGCAGAAATAATGAACTATGCTCAAGACACCCATTTTAAAACCTGTCGTACCTGAATTTGAATAAAAGATAAGGGCAAATATGTATACAAGATGCAAGCAATGCAGAAGTCAGGTAGATGTAAAAACAATGCCTGACATAAGTAAAAATTGAAATGATCTCCTTCCTTCACTAGGCTAGTAATCAAATTCCTATTATTATCATTATTTACATACTATTATCATTTTTTACTTTCAAGGTACGATGAAGCTACAAATTATATACCACCTCAGCAATTATTCCTTGAAAATACAGACTTGTCAGTCATCACTGCGTGAACATCTCTGTGCCGTCGACAAGACCTGCACTGACTGGTGTGTGGCATCCCAAACCAATTTGTATAGTCACTCTTTAACTAAGTGCTTCTTTGCAATACCTTGTTATTTAGCATCATTAGAGGGAATAACAGCGATTGCCAGCTCTGGGAGGACATACCCCACACGCATACGCATTCCCTTTAGGTTAGTGCTCATAGAGAGCTGCATGATGTGCAGTCACAAGGAAGCGGGGAGAGCTCGTGGCCAACCAATGTCCCTTTCTTGGGTTCCCCAAAGGTGCCAAACCTGCACTAACCGTGCGGGGTTGCTCTGCAGCATGTTGACATACAACCCAATGAGTACATGTTCATCGGCCAGCCTGTCTGCAACATCGAGGCTGTACTGTAACCTGGAACAGGGTCGGGGGGAGAGAGGGTGCGGTCCGGACAGACAGAGGGAAATAAACAGAGAAAGCAGGAGCAAGTAAGATTATGAAATGGGAATTTAGGAACGAATAATTAAATGCTCTTAGAAAAAAAAAGTGCAGAAATTATTTTGTTATTGTTGTAATTTACATATTAAATATTTAATGGCTTAGGATGGTTGAATACAACTCAGTTACAGAGCCAGCCATGGAAATCAGGGAGATGCCAGATCAGGCCAGGGACTGGGGCTATACAGTACCATTTATTTTAAAATAAAGCAGATTGTGAGGTCAGCTCTAATTGCTTCAGTATACTATTTATAGTGCATATACATCAAATATATCTATGTTACACACAATTAACATAGTGAAATCACAAGCTGGAAGTGCTTGAAAGTGTCTGATCAAGACCTCACATCCAGGTGTACATATATGTATTTAAACACGCCCTACTTAGCTCACAGGGTTAATTGGTTATTAGAATTTTCTGAGGAAAGATATTTATGTAATACATTAAAAGCAGAGGGAATAGAGGAAAAGTTTGTTTTAGCTGTGTTAGTGCAAGCTATGAACATACTCTCTATTTAACTTACCCTTTGCCTTTCAAGAAAGCTGGAGCAGCCCTAGCCAGCAGTTTGCTCTGCTCTACTTCTGTATTCTTGTAAGGAGAGCTAGTTAATAAGACAGGAAAACTAAGAAGAGGGTAAACACTGATGTCTGAAATTCAGTACAGAACAGAGTTTGTAGAAACTCATTCAAGAGGTCTGGACTTAATAAAAATAAAAAATAGAATCTTTAAATAAATGTTATAAAACTTGGGAAATGTGATATCAAGAATTAGTTTTCTCTCCTGTTCTCCAAAAGCAAACTATAAAGCCTTCACTACAGAAAAGACAAATAAAACGTGCTTCTCTCACAAATGGAGAGCTGAAGGCTTGTGCCGTTTCCATGGGGAGTCTGATGTACACATCACCTGAAATGCAGACTTCAGCTTTCCCATAACAGCTAAATTGCTTTTCTCTGAATCTGCCATAAAGTAATCTCAAAAATTTATGGAAGTCTTCTTATTTACATCCAATGATAGGATACACCAATTTTGTTTTTCAAAGTACTGTTCTTCTGTTGATTTAAAGAATTTGTAGTTCATCAAATCCCATTTGTCCAATTGCATAACGCCACTTTTTTTTCCTAACTACAGTATTTAGTTGATTGCAGTAACTGCATCTTTCCCAACAGAAAAATATCCATGTTGATAATTTCTTAAGATAATACTGGCTAAAAGCAGAGAAATTTAAAGGTTAGCTTTTCTTTCTTGGTGCAGCATTTCTGGTTTAAAAAACAACAAAGCAAAACAGAAATATATTTTACTTTCTTGCTTTTTAAAATTATTTATTTTTTGATTTGGCTACTGATAATGTAAATACCTTTGATCAAAAGACCTGTGTGTGAGCATGCATGCACCTGTGCATCCAGATGTGTGTGTGTATAGGCAGATGATGCTGTATAAATGTGATGCGCAATAAATCTGAGCAGATGTGGCTCTGATGGACTGAAGAGCAAAAATTTTTATATTAAGACAAACAAAGAATTCACTAAGATTGGGTGTGTGCCATTCTCTCCCTACTTTGGGAGATTCAATAAGGTTTGAGGGTTCAATAAGGTTGAGGTTATCAGCCTTACTGAGGGTTCAGAAAGGTTGAGGCTATCAACCTCATTGAGGTTAGCAACCTTACTGAGGGTTCTGAAAAGGATGGCACCAAAAGGTGTTATAAGAACCCAAGCCCTATTGTTTTGTAATAAATCTGAAAGATAGCTCAATGAAATGCAATACAACACAGAAAAAAAAAAAGCTTGCTTCACATTTCTATGTCCATCAGCATGCTATTTACATGTGTCGTGCTTCTACAGAAGCAACATCCATGCAGATAAGCATGCCCCAAGCCATCTAGAAGGATATGTCTCTCACTGTGTTTTCTTCCCAGTTACAGAAAGAAAGTGCACTAAAGGTATACAGAACGTGCCATACCAGCCAAAAAAAAATGCAGCATTCCATTCTTAAGTAAAGATAAATCAGTTGCTATAATTGGAGACTGAAGACCACATGGTAGATTTCATGTTTTGCTTTCCAACAGTGCGGTGTAATGTCCCCGCTACCAGGTGTAAGCTCTCCTATGCTCCAGAAGCAACAGAATTAGGGTGGAGGGACCGGCAAGCAAACTTCACAAGTGCTATTGTTTCTCACCTCCATTTCCTTCTTAGTAGATTAAACATACTAGCATGTTTCAACCTTTTCTTATGAGTCAGGTTTTCTAAGCTTTTTTGATATTCGAGTGTCTCCTCTGGACTTTGCCAAGCTGACTAGCATATTTGTTCCAATATCATGCCCTGCACTGGGTGCAAACCTCCAGGCAGATGCCTTCTCCTCTGGGTAATGAGTTTTAATGGATTTCCACATGGTGTCCCAGAGTCAGACGCACTCGAACAGTCATAATGCTGACTCCAATTAGTTTGTGGTTCACTGCAACTGCTTGGTCCTCTGTTAAAATATTTCTGTCCATCCAATTACGCTCCATCTTTTATTTGATTATTTGCTTCCTTGCTATAGCACTTATAATTACTGTGTTTCCTCTAACTGATTTCAGATCATTTGGACATCAATTACTACCATTGCAATTGAGCTCATTTTTTAATTTAGGAACTGCTCTCCAAGCACTCCTTCCCATAACTGTTTCAACCTTTGTGCCATCTACAAATTGCATACACTCACTCTACTGCTCCGACGAGGTCATTACAAGAAATAGTGCTTAGTGTCTGACTTAGGATAGACTTCAAGAATCCCAGATGATATGTCCTTCTAGAATGACAGCAAACTTTTGAAAATTTAATTACTGATTTTCAAACACTTGTGCATTGACCTTATACTAATTTTCCCTAGCCCTTATTTCCTTCGGGTACTTCTGTGTCATCTGGGACTATGTCAAAAGCCTTTTTAAGGTCAAGCTGTATATCTACTGCATCTTTTCTACCCACTGGACCAGTTATCCACCAAAGAAGTACATTAGTTTGGTTTGACATAATTTGTTCTTGACAAATCCATGATGGCTATTTCTCATCTGTTTATTATCCTCCAGGTTCTTACCAATTCTTTCATAATTTTAGTATCTTTGGACACCAAGTTTAAGCTGTCACTTGCATAATCCTTTCAATCTTTGTCCCTATTTCCACCTTCAATGTTACTTCCTTCGGAAGAGCCAACATTTATCTCCGTATTTGTTGTCCATAAATTCCCCAAAATACAGCCAATAGTACAGAGATTGTTCTGGCCACAGTGAACTTCTCTGGATCCTACAGACTGGAACATATCTTTTAAAGTCACATTCCTGTTAAAGTGAGCTGCCGAAGAATGCTTTCCCATCCAGCCTAAGAGAGAAAACCTCCAGCTCAGAGCAAATGTCTACAATGATGCAGACCCAACAATTTTGCTGCAAATGTTATATACACCGTCTTTTAGAGCCTACCTGACTACTGAAACAACCAGATATTAACCCTTCCTTTAGCAGGCAGAATACTGGTCAGTAAAATGCAAGGAGGATTCTCATCTTTTTGTGAAAACAACATGCAAAGGCAACACACAGTTCAAGTCTACAACACTCCTTAGCCAAAGAAACATGGACAGCAGCAGCAACCAGTATGTTTTCCTCCAAAGTTAGTTACTGTCCAGAAATTTAGCCTAACTGCTCAGCGCTGTATGCCCAGGCAGAATATCCAAATCTTTTTAGGTTTTATTTGGAATTCAAAAAAGGCACCATTTATTCTGACTCATCGTTAAATAAGACTTGATTTCTCATTGGTTATGGGCATTTGATAACATAGTGTATCTATCTGCTAGTGTATCTATCTACTTTCTATCTACTACAGAATTACCGAGTCATTTCAGGTTCATCAGAATGTGCTGCGTCACTCCATTTATTCTAGTTGATTACGCCTTTAGAAGAACTAAACATACTAACTGTGAGGGGGCACTGAAAAAATGCAAGAAAAGCCATTCTGTTTCATCTTATCCCACCTTAAAGCCTGTAATTCAGTAGTTTAAAGGAGACAGTTATTAAGAGAGAGGAAGAGATTGTATCCATTACTGTGGTAGTGATAGACTGTAGCTGGTGAACAAAAGAATCTGAATAAGGAAGAAAATGTTAATTTAGCTGGGCGCAGAGTTATTCTTCTTGACTAGACAGAAGTTTCTATAATGCTCAATTAACTTGTTTTGGCATAACACATCCAGTTCATTGGGTTTACAAGGGCAATGCCTACTCTACAGCAACATTCCCTTGTTCTGCTGCCCTCTAGGTAATCAGAGATCAGAAAAATAAATGTGAGATTAAAAACTGAATATTAGCTCCAGTAAAAACAAATCAGGACTTGTGGTTTTAATTGCATATTAGCTGTCATCACAACAAATGGCTGTGATTTGGTATTTGGGAAAAGATCAGTGATTTTTTGTTACTTCTTTTCTAATATGAGTACTTTTAATTTGTTCTTGAGCTGTACAGACAGGAATAAAGGAGCCAGCTGAGCACAGTATATTGTTGATACTAATTTGCACACTATATATATTTTAAAGAAAGGTGTTTGTAATTGTTATGCCAAACTTCTCATTAAAGCTCATTTATGGACATGATGGCTCAAACTACGTAAGCATGAATTTTAAAGGGACTGTCATTCTGAAGTGGTTTGAAGAAACTAAGAAGCATCTTGAGGAAAGCCTAAATCTGACTTCCTTTGAGCTTTGTAATAATTGCATATCCACCCAAAACTGGTGCTTCAGACTCAATTAAACTGCAAATAACATATCATGTTCAATCTCCTTCCAGCTGTTCCCCACAACTCATGATATTTACTAGTTATTAAAGATCTTTTTCTTAATAAGATTCTTCCTCTTCCTAGTTCATTTCCCTGTTTCACCCATGAATCCAGAAAAGAAGACAGTGCTTTGCTGTACTTATGACACCATGTTCACTTCCAGCAGCAGGATGACTCGATGTGCTGAATTCAGCACTTCCTGCTACAGGAAGAAACTGGTTGTGAATGGTAAGGCCCCTATGTGAACAAAACTATCTTAATAAGTACCATGGGAATGCTACAAATGACAGTCTGTGCCAATTCTCTTCTGCATAAACATTCTAATTACATAAAAACTTTCTGTAAAACTATCTGAAACCTATGAACTAGATTGCAACACACATTAAAGTAACCTTTAATAAGTTGTCTGCAGTGAAAACACAGCCAGCAGAGCTTTTACTCTTGATTACATTCAGCTAGAAATTTTACCCTGAGTTTATACAATTCTTAGCATAATGTGAATCACCGAGCATTTAATATAAAATCAGCAGAATTGCAAACAAGGCTGTCAAAGTCTGTTTCTCTGATGTATGAGAGGATGGGCTTCCACTAATGAGGCCTGATTTCCTCAGGGCAATAATAATAGTAAAACCTACAAAAATGAATGAAGATATTGTTATTAGTCTAATACAGATTGAAGGACTTGGCATTTAGGAGAAAAGTACCTTGGTCTCAGTACTTTCTTACTGAATTATAGCTAATGCTCATGGACTAATCAAAGACGAAAAAAAGAAAGGTCATTACACTCCATGGTAAAAAAGGAAGAAAAAAAAAGTGGAACTGCTCTTATCCAGCAGTGTATATTTTATGCAGAATGAATTCGTCTCCTCCTGCAGGTCACTAAGACGAAAGAGAGTGCTGAGAGAAGAGTGCATCAGCCAGAGGCACTGGTCACATCTGGAGCTCTCTAAGTAAATGCTAGGTCTTCGTTAGCTACAGAAGAGTTTAGATCTGCCTTTTCTGTGGCCATTTTGAGAAGCAAAGCAAAGTGGTTTCGGGAAGGTTATTGGCAAGTGACACTAACTGCAGACTAGCAACCACCAGCATCAAGAGCCGTGGAAAAGGGAGGGCAGGCTGGCCGTGAGACTGGGAATCGTTTCCAGACTCTTGTGCGAGCCTCTTTCATGCCTCTGTCAAGAATGCAACCGGGAAGCCATGCGCTGAAGATGAAAACATAGAGGTGCCATTTTTTGGTTTTCAAAAACAATGTTTCCAACTTCCTCCAGATGCGTAATATTAATCCTATGTGAAAAGGTAAAATGAAAGATTTGTGCTGTGCACAAGCAAGAAAAGTTGGCAAAGCCCACAGCCAGCAGGAAGTCTAATCAAAAGACTAATTAGAGCCACACAAATCCTCTAGCCCGCCAGAGCTTTCCTTAAAGAGTATCTTTAGTAATTTAGCAGAATTGCTAATGATTTAGTGCTTGAGCTACAGAACTATGGCAATTAGTGGGTTAGTGCTCTCATACTGACCGTGAGTTGTTGTGAAGCTGATTTACATACAGCTTTATAAGAGAATGCTCATCAGCCACAGGACTGGCTACATTTATACCCCCAAGTAACCTGAATGATTCAAACAATGAAACCTTGTTAATACCCCAAAAAGTATGCGCAGAGAGTATCGTGTTCAGAGTGGATTCATTACAATAAATGTGATTTACAACTACTTAGAAAGAACAATGACTTTATGGCTTGTAAGTTGTTTTTTTTTGTTTTGTTTTTTTAATAACAAGATGCAATTTAAATTTATAAGAGTTGAGAATAGACATGAGAATAAGCTGTGAAGCTCTTAAAAATCCTGTTAGTGCAATGAAACAAAAGTTACAATAGCTTTTATTATACAGAATCGTTTTACATATCAGGGTACTGTTAGCTCTAAAAGAGCCAGAACTGGTTAGTTCTGCATCATGGAAACTTTTGTTGTATAAGGATGTCAAAGTATGCACTTAGTCCGGGTACCTATGGTTGTGGAGTTCTGTCTCCTGCCTTCAGAGGATTCTCCATCAATCAGTTCTCCCTCTAGGAGGAAAGGAATTCTAATGGCCCAGGGATTATCTACATTTAATCCTGACAGTTAGACAGTCAGCTGAATTACCAATGGGGACAAAAGTAAAATTATCAGGAATTATTTGTACTCCAAAAAATCCAAGTAGCCCAGTAAATAGGGCTGCAATTATTCCTGCAGGTTCTCAACCTACATGGCAAAGCACACTGCTGTTGAATGAGCACGGGGACTCCTTGGGCACAAAGGGAAGCAACAGCTATACTCAAAAAGAGCATTGCTCTTAAAGACCTGTCTTGGAGAGGCCACAAATAGATTGTTATGCCTTGTCCCAGCACATAAAATCCCATACGCTCCAACTGTAGAAATGAATTTGCATTTGCAGTTTCACTGTGTGTACAGGCAGCAGATCTTGTCTTGGGGGCTGCCCTGGGGCTGGCTCTCAAAAGGCATTTCAGAAATGCTGTACCCAGCAGCACTTGCACTAAGATAACAATGGGAGTTTACAGTTTATAGCTCCCAGTACCAAAGTTCATAAATCAAAGCAGTAGCAAAACATCTTTACTCTGACATTTCAGTGTTGTACATTGAGGATTTGTTTTCAGTGTTAAAAAAGGTAGCCATGCATACCCAGAGGTTGTGTTTGGTTATTTGGGAACACTGAAGCACTGCCAAATACAGCAAGGACCAAGCAATAAAATGCACCCAAGGAAGACATATCACTCTTCCCCAGTATAGCAAGAAGTTATTTTCCTGCCACCTTCTCATCTATGTACACTGGTGGGCTTACATAGATCGGGTGAAACAGCCAGCAAGTGTTACACACATATTTTGGCCATGTGAGCCAAAATACTGAGCCAAAATGTACATGCTCAGCTGCAAGCACCTTTTCTTTGGGATTAATGTTTCTGACCACTCTTTTCTGTTTTGTTTGTTGACAGGTCACCATATTCCAAGACTTGTAACCTTTAAAGAAAATCTGAATGGTTTAACAGGAGGAAGGGTGCCTTGCTACCTTGTGAGTATAAACACATTTTCCCTTTGTTCATATCACACCTTGCAATATGAAGCAGACATTCCCTACTGGCAATGGCATGTCCCAGTTTCTATTCCCACAGTGCTGCAACATCTACAAAATGGCTTATATAGATCATTTTCAGCCCCTATCAGTGGATGTCTAGGTAGCATTTGAGCACGTTTAGTAGGACTTAGGGGTACAAATAAGAACTGAAGCTCTGTGCTCTGTTTTGAGGAGTTTGGGATGCCCTTACTCAAACTTGCCATCTGGATATCAGGGTATCAGTCCAAAGTAACCAAGGCATTTCTCTGTTCATGTCTGTTAATTTTTTATTTTTTTTTTCTGGGAGGGGGAGTTAAAATCTCTAAAAATCTCTACCACCCTCATACAGTCATTTAACATAAATTAGGATAGCAACTCACCTTCTGTTTGCAAAAGGACTTCCTGAGGGAACAGAGTGGGAGAAGAGTGTGTCATTCATGCTGGTTACAGGTCGGGGGGGCCTAGAAGAAAGCAAAAAATCCAGCTCTATTAATGTTGTACAAAAAAACCCCAAACACAACACCACACCATCCATCAGCAACAGCATTTGCAGAGAATTAAGTAATTTTTTTTGTTTAAAGTAACATTACTGCTGGCATCTTCTGCTTTAAGTAGTGATGGCTCCAAATTAAAGATGCTGTGTTTTTAACCAGAAATTGATAAAAATATACTGTTGCTTAGGTCTGAAAGGAAATAATGCTTTTGTGTGCTTTGAGGTGAATTTTAAGGAACTCAGGTGATTTTTTTCCTGCTTTGGCAAAATAATTACTCTGCAATTTTTTTTTCTTTCCAGAGGCTGGTAGTCTGTGGTGCAGTTGCTGTGTTCAACCTGCTAGGTTGAGCACTGGTAGCAGGTTAGCTGTGGCAGCATGGAGGTCTGCATTGCCAATAAATTGCACAGCTTTTCACAAATTTATCCCTGGTGCTGAGCTCCATGCTACCATATCCACACAGTGACCACAGTGTCCCCATACCCCTCTGTGTCCCATAGAATACATGCAGTACAAAACTGCTTTAACTGCAAAGCTTTTCAACTGGGATATCACCCCCCAAATCAAAATTTCAAGTAAGTATCTAGTTTAAAAGGTCCCATTAATAATAATGGGTTTATTATTACATTTTTTATTTCCTGCTCTTACTAAAAATGAAATGAGAAGGATTATTTCCTCTCCTTTCTTTTATTGTCTAGTCTTAAAAAACATTTTGTGCATAATATTTGCTTCCATATCCATCAAAGCGAAAGTTTCCCTTCTTAATGGACTTCTTATGCAACACTGGGAGAAAAATATGGACACTTTGGAAAAAACGAAAAATAAAATACTGAAATCACAGGGTTTTTAAATCTGAGCAGAACCTGAAGCCATACATAATACAGACTGCAAACTGCGTAGGTTTCAAGGTGTTTAATATACCCTTTAAGCTCTGTGGAAGATCTGTCTTGTCTTCTCAATTTTGCATATGTGCAAACCAAAATATAGTAGCCATCTGCAAAAAGTTCACTGTGCTCTAATTGCACAAGACAATTGGTCATTCAAACTCTTTGTAAGAAATGAGGAAAGCCAGTTCAGCACAGAAGTGACTGATTAGTATACATTTTCTTTCTTATTCTGTTACTGTTAGGAAACAAGCAAAAATGTCTTCTTTGGCAAATCCAAATGGATTTCTCAGCATGAAACCACCACGCTGATTTTAAAGAAGTTAAAATCAGGGTATAGAAAGATGCAGGATTTTCCATATTTATATGAAAACACACTTTTAGCCTGTGCCTGCAGACCCACATGAAAAACTGCAGATCTGGTCAGTCATAAATTTGAGAAACACCACTTTTTGCTCTGTGTATTGATTGCTGGATGGAAAAGTGCTTAATATTATTTTTTGTGGACTGCTTCATCAAAGCTAGAAAGAGCTGGGATGAGGCCAAAATTGGAGCCAAACCACTTTTACGATAATGGAAAGGTCATTGCAGTATGAGTCTTGAAATAGAGATTTGAAAATAAACTTTGAGAGAATACTTGGAAGCTAATCTTATTTAATGAGTAAGCAACTGGTGATTTGTTGGCTGGTAATTATTTAGGAGCAACAGTTCATACCAACCGCATGTGACTACTGCTGTGCTGCTTTTTTTTTCTATTCACAATGCAACCACTGTCCAGTGAACACCTTCAAACACTAACTGGGCAGAAGCCAGGATTTCTGAAGATGAGTCCAATCCTGGGCTGTGCAGTCCTAGACACCAAAGGAGAAGGGAGGAGAGGCTAATGTTCTCCCGAGGAAGGAGACAGGGAGAGTGTCCTCTTGGCAGAGCTTGGGCTCTGTTTTGCCCAGTGGGTATGCTGCACCTATGAATTCCAGCAAATCACCACTTATGTACTTCAGGTTCATGTCTTTCCTAAGTTCTATATCAAAAGGTGTGTGGAAGGGAAAGTTTTTAACACCCCTGAAGAGCTCTCTCCTTTTAGTATGTCTCTGCGTACACAGACAATTATGGATTTGGTTGCTGATAAAAAGTCAGGGATTGGTAGCGATGAGATCATAGACATTTTTCAAGCTATTTTCCTCCAACAAGTGTACTAAAGAAGAAAAATACTCACCAAGTATCTCTTTTGCAGCCAAAATGAAATGGAAAAGACATAATTAATTAAATTGTCAGTATACAACATATGTGGTCTGAGTACAGCGTTGGACAAACTCTACTCTTATGATCCTGATTCTGCAAAAATTGTGAGAGTCTCTACACATAATAGGGCACTGATGATGTTTATGTATGCAGAGTTACTCTTGTGTACAAATGTCTACAAACTCCAAGGCTTGGCTAAAGTTTTGTGCTTAGCATTTTTTTGTCAATTCTTGTATCAAGAAACTATTAAAACTAATTAAAACTAATTTGAGCTTTCCCAAGTCAAATTTTTTTAAGGTTGATGCCCACTGTCACATTCCTCAGGTTTAACATGAATATTAAATGGATGTTCAAACACACCTATAGAGTTGTGTGATGTGATAAAATAAGAACAGCAGACTTTATGACAAAGCAAAGCAAACTCTTATCTATTGACTGTAAACGTCTATCATTCAGAGGTTATTTCTAAACTTCTGAAAGTGAGTCATTAAGCTTTCTGATAAACATGAACTGTTGATACCCAATCAACTGTCCTCAAGGAGGAAGAAAACACTTAAAACAACACTATCTAAATATGCTATGTAAGAAATGTGTGCTATAGCATAACACATACCCACAGTAATAAATCAAATTAAATAACAGGAATTTTCCAAAGTGTTCCATGCTGGCCTAAAATCTTCATGCCAGTGTCAAAAAATCCCACTAACGTAGACGGAAATGAAGTCAGGCCAGAGCAGAACGCCTTTGAAAATCCCTCTGTGATGCTCTGGCCATGCCACGTCTCTGCAGTCTGGTGTGTCTTTGTTGTTGCCAATCTTATGTACAGAAAGACAAAATAACCCCTCAGAAGTTCCTCTGTCAGATTAACTACACATTGATGACTACCTCTCTAGGTAAGTCAGAGATGTGTTTTTAATTTAATTGAAAATTTTGTGTCACACCAGTAAAACAGAAAAATCCTCCAATCTTTCTATCTGATACCACTCAAAAGTGTAAGAACAATGAAAAGCAAAGGCAGTATAGTAATGCAGAGACTATTTGTCCTCATTTAAGGAAAAAACTACTAAAAAAAGGATATGGTTTTGTTGCCAGAATTCTTCCATTAAATGCATGTATAAAAACCTTTTTGCCTGGATTCTCGCCCAGAGCTGTTTCTCTCAACTTCCATTACGTTTAAAAATAAAAATCACATTGGCAAGAAGATAGAAGTACTCAATGAGGTACTGTGGCATCTCTTTCCCCTCAGTTAATTTATGTGAATTATTCCGTAGATCATGCTGCCTCCACAACTTACACGTTTTTCACTCACATCCCATTATAGCCAATATAGTTATATTGCCAATCTACGGATAAAGAGAAACCCTATCATAAAACAAAATGGATGGTGGCTCATTCTCACATCCAATCACTCTAAATTATGTCTATAGAGCTACGAAGAAGGAAGGTGTTAATTTCACAGCAAAGATTTGGAATGGATCCTACTCAGTTACGGTGCCTTCTCTTTTTCTTGCCTTGCCTAAATGCACTCGATCCCCTCACAGTAGCCCAGCTTTTACCACCTGCTTGCTTCTGATGTATCCCGAGGCCTCGGAGGGCCTCCAGCCACCAGGGAGCAGAGGCTTCTGTTTCAGTTCCATGTCCCTGTCCTTCCATTTCCCTTAAGCGTGGCCAAAATCCACCCAGCGGAGCTGGGTTTTACACTACGCAGGGCAGCGTGGTAGCAAATCAGCAAATCCACCCCTGGCTGGTGCACTCCAAAGAACAAGCTCCTCTGTAAGGAGGTGCACAGGTTTTAAGCGACAGCTGAATGCAACAGCAGCTTGGCACAACATATCCACCCCAGGAGCCTCCAGTCTGAAAAGCAGAGTGTGCTTTTATGCCTTGGAAAATTGCTATAACCACTCGAGGAAGACCATCAGCATGATTTATCCTTCGAATGTCAGGTAGGTTAGATGAACTTTCAGCGTGCCACACAGCCCACAACGGCCAGCACGCGCTTACCCTTATAGATCCTACATAAAAAGCATTCGGTAGTGACTAATGTAAATGCATGTAATAATTACTGATTGGAATAGTTTCAGTAGCCATTAACACAGACATGCAGTATGCAAATACAATCATAACGGCTGCTGCCTGAAGTGCTTCACTCAGGGCCCCTAAGAAGGTGGTTAAGAGAGATCCTTTCTTAATAGATACAGCAGAACATTCTAAAGAGAAACACTTTAAAGACCATATTTTTGGAACAATTTTTCCACATTAATTTCTTGTGGCTTTCTTGGCGTTCTTCTAATCAATGTCTTGGCTTCTTGAATTATTTACAAAATATAACTTTAAAATTTTTTTTTAGGACCCAAGAAGCAAAGATAAAACAAACTCATGAATGAGAAAATCTGAGCAACTGCCAATATGGACGGTGGATACCCTTGAGAAAAAAAAGTCCAAAGTGATGACTTCCCACCCTGTAAATATACATTTTCTCTCTGCTTCAAGTTTCTTGATTCCTGCAGAGAAAAAGTAATGACACAAACTACTACACCAAAAATAATTTCTCAAGGTACAAAAAGGTAAAGATAATAGGCCCCTCTCAAGTGACTTGGCAATTAAAGACACAACTTATGCAGACTCACACAGCTAGTCTTCGGGGTCAGGTGAAGTCACAGCTCTCCTGAGGTCAGTGACAAGTCTGATACTTATTTCAACAAAATTGGTCAGACTTTACTTGTCTCTAGTGCCTCTTGTCAATACCTGTGACACACTGATGTCCGGTGTCTGTAGATGACAAAACTAATGTTCTAAGCATAAACACATCCCAAAGTGCTGAAACTATAAGAAATTGCATGGATATCTCTTCCCTACTTCTGAGGAGAACAAGGATATATCAACATTGTGTCCCATGTTACGTACATACTTCACTGACTTTCAAGTGCAGTCACACCAGAAGCACATTTTTACACTAAACATCTCTATCAGCAGATGCACTGGAGATGCAGTGAATTTGGTAATGCCACAGCTGCCTCCTGTTTTGTTCGGAGGTATAGCATCTACGCTAGGTGTATGCAACTCCCACAACAAAGCTTACTTTCTCTACAGCACACAGATACTTACACAATATGAGCCAGGTTTAGAGGTTTTTCAGGCTGGTCAGGGAACATTGGGTGCAAAGGTTCACGGCTGGAAGCACAGCTTAAAGACTTGCTAAGTGCATTAGTTAGCTTCTTAGCAGGTGATTTCTGGGAGGAACAAGGAAGGTAGAGGTAATGTGGACGAGTAAGGTGCATACTGTTTCTGCTGCAGGACGCACAAAACAACAGGAAGCTCTACTGCTTACATTGGTATGGCTGACATCCCCCCCGGCCCTTCCCACCCCGAGAGTATGGCAAGCCAAAGACCGTTTAGATCGGAGGACAGATTGCTCTTACCTTCAGCTGCCTTTAGAGTAGGCTATTTGGGGGTATATCTATATGGACAGGTGCAATCCCCATGGGTTCCTACAGTGCTGTGCTCAGGTAATGCTGAAGGTAGGGCAGTACAAAGGTGGCTGCCCCAGGCTGGAGCTGGCTTGTGCCTCACCAGCTGGGGTCGCGAGCAGAACAAATCTGTTTATGCCTGTCCATATAGATACACTCTACAAGACCCCATTAACTTCCTAGCTGAGGGCCAGATACAGAGCTGCTAGCTTCTCTCTTTCTCCTTGCAGTGCTTCCCTCCTCAGCTCCACACCCTGTTGCTATAAAACTCCTCTTCTGCTCCTGTGGCTGCTGCAGCCCCTGCTGCACCGGGGAATGTACTGGGGCCCGGGAAATTTCAGACACAAACATGGCCAGAATTGCACCCACTGAAACACCGAGAGGCTTTGCAGGAAAAGCATGCTTTTCTGCCCCCAAATCCCACCAGTGTTCAAACAACACGAGTCTAAAAAAAAAAGTCTTCTGCTTTCCAATTTTGTTTGGGCACTCTTCGCAGTTGAACACTTTTGCAAAGATGGGCTTGGAGATGTAGAATCTCTTTTAGACTTTGTGAAAGATTTTCAGGGAATCCAATTTGTGTCTCTGTGCTTCAGCTTCTCTGCCATTCAGACCAGGGGCTGATGATCCTTACACTGTCTCCTCCCCCCAAAACAGAGCTCTGTATGCTGAAATTTAAAAATGCTTTTAGAACTTAGCAGGAGTGGTATTGTACTTGTGCGCACACATCCCACATAAAGTTATTACTGTAATCAAGATAATAATGAAATATTTAAATTACAGAATTCCCACCTAAATAGGTAAAGTTCAGGCTTTTTCTCTCGTATTGTAAATGCAATTTCACACTGAATTCAGATCATTTCAACTCCACTGTGTATATGAACACCTTTAATCTGCATGTGGAGCTCAGTATAGATGCATTATGGATAATGCTAACCTGTTTTGAATGAGTGCTAATGAACGCTATAGAAAGGCAATTTCAGACTTGAAGGAAAACATTTGTTTCTGACGATGAGACATCTGAAGCCACTAGGCACGTAGTCACGTTTTGTCTTCAGTTGAGCAGAAATCTTAAGTTTTAAAATGATTTCCTGCCTATAATTACAGCTCCCTTGCTACAGCCAAGAATGATTTTATAGCACAGATTGCTATTAGTGGAGTCAGAGCTAGGTAGCAGGCACTCTCCTATTCAGAGACTAAGCTCAAGTCATTGTGTCTATGCAACAAGCAGCAATTAGGTCCCACAAAAACATTTACAGACCCAGATCTGCTCTGAGGCAGTGCAGGGCCATGTGACTGGCATACAGAGCAAATCACATCAAATTTAACCCTTGCCTGCTCCACCGGCAGAAAGACAGCTATTTTTAAAGTGTCAAGTTTCAGAGCTTTGTTAAAAAATACACAGGAAGCACTGTATGTATGTGAGCTGTTGCTACGCACATAATTTTCTTTTTTATAACAATTATACTTTTTTTTTTTTGGTATTCAAGATCAGTTAGGATTTCTCTGCTGGTCTCTGGATTTTCACCCTGAAGGATGGGGATGTTCAGTGACTAAGGGCTTCTCTTAGGACTTTGCTCCAGCAATGGAGAGCGTAGCCCCCAGACCTGATGTCCTTTTGAGAACATTAATGCAGCTGCTGATACTTCTCTGCCAGCTCAGTAAAAGTGCTGAATTACTTTGTTTAGCAATGAAAAGGTTGAAGTGTGTTTTTCTCCACAGTAAGCAAGCACTACCAAGGATCTAAGTCTGCGACCACACTCAAATCTACTGTGCCAGGACCATCCCAAATGCTACGCATATGCTGCAGCCACTTGACTGAAAATATTGATGAACGAGCGTTAAGTACTCATCACTTACAGGCAGCCAACAGCATTTCAAACAGAAACAGCCAAGGACGAGTCCCTTGGGCAGGGGAGGACTTACTGTGCGGCTGGCGCTCTGCTCCGAGCCCTCTGGCGCTGCGCTGCCCTGCAGCACGGACCTTCACGGGCACCCCAAATCCACGCTCCGAAAAGACCATTCCCACCTCCGCGCTCTCCCACCAGCTCCCAAGGGTGCAGCTTCCCAGACAAGGGTGGCTGCTCCCCGCCGGCAGCCCGGCTGGCAGCCACCCCTTGCCGGGAGCTCCCACCGGAGGGGCAAAGCTGCCCGCGGCGAGGCGCGAGCCTCCCCTTACCCATGACGTGTACTCTTTCATTTGGTGCTGGTTGCTGTGGGAACCGCTGGCATGGCCTCTCCAGAAGCAGTCCTGACAGAGCTGGTAATTGTGACACTGCTGGCAGCGGTAGCGAAACCCCATCATGCTCTCGCTGTGGCAGTAGGAACACTCGACGGGGTGGAAGACTGCGCAGGAGAGAGACGCCGAGCTTTAACCCAAAGCAGAGGAACCCCAAGGAAAAGCTGACGGACAAAGTCCTGAACAAAAGGGCAAATCCCCTCTTTGTTTGCAGCTGTCTGCAGTGTAAGATGCTGTCTGTAGCTTTGACCCATGGAGAGCTACCCACAGAAACTTGTCTAGCCCTCCATGAATCTGTCCTGAGCCACAGACAACACCTGACACATCGAGCCCCAAACCCTTGATCACTTTTGGACAGATGCATGCACCTCCTGCTCACAGCAGCAGAAAATGCATTCAGATGGCATCTGAAAGAATACCCCATAGAAGAAATGTGAGAAAATGGGAAAATCCCCTGCATCCTTAAGCTGTATTGCTGGGGGAGGCCAAAAGTTTTGCTGTGCTGTTAGGAGGTAAAGCAACGTGCCCCAGAGAAAAAGTCAGAGAAAAAGACTTACTGTCTGGTTATACGAAACACAAAAATGTCCTTGGGCATAAATTGTCCTTAATTACCTCTGTCTCATCTGTACAGCTGATGACTTTTACGTACCTATATAGGGAGTTATACATTTGGCATTGGATGCCCTAGTTTGGAAATCTGGCCATTGAAGGGACCAGCTCGGTCCCTTCCCCTGTTCTCTGTTCCTCTCAGAAGCAGGCAGCGATGGGGATTCAAGTCACTGAGCACGCTAAGGCACCAGCCATGACATTTGGAACCTCCTTCCTCACACTGCTGCTATCTCTGTTCCTCTCCCCTTACTGTACCATGTGTCACATTTACCACAGGGTACTGCACAGCTCCTTCTTCCCAGACACCTTCTGCTCTTCTCTCGTTAGGTTCAGTCTGGGAGGATTTGGATCAGTCTGAGTGTGTCGGGATTTTAATTCCTTGCCAGAATTTCACAGCAGGAAGGCTTTGTGCTCTACGCTGGGAAACAGTGCAAAGCTGGTGAGGAACAGGGATGGATGGCAAGGGCTTGAGGAAAATGCTGGGTGACAAAAGCTGGAGGAAGGTGGGGTGGACAGCTGGCTCTGTAGCCAAGGAGGACTTGGAGATGTCAACTCACCCCCCCTTGTGCCTTTAAGTGGAATGGGGATTTAGTATAAAAACACATACAAAATCCTCTTTCTCCTGTTATCATAAAAAAAATGGCTAGCCGCCCCCACTTTCTCAAGACTCATTTACTTGTAGGAAATACATTATAAATATGTGAGTATATATGATATGTTCTGCCTCCTGCGTCCCACTTCTTTTTCCCTGCATTCTGCCAGCTTCAGTTATGCTGGAGTAAACCTTCAAAGAAGCAACAACACAGGAATATCCAACAAGCCCCTTACACAGCAGCCCCAGAGGCAAAATATTGGGCTGGAAAATTATTTAAAAAAATCTATTTATAGTCCAAAAGCAATATTTTTATTTATTTTATTTTAATTTCATTTCATTTCATTTCATTTCATTTTATTTTTTATAACCTTCCTCTTGTTTTAGATTTACAGTACTGGAATAATGCTTGTCAGCATCATTGCCTCCTGATGATCATGAGCAAGAAATGCCACATTAAGAACAAGTACAGCTAAACAAGACAGGCATTTCTTGTCTTGACTTTTTTTTTTTCTAATTAATATTGGCAGTGTTGGTCTTTCTGGACAGCAGAAGCAGGCTGTTTTGGAGCTGAGACACCCTCCAGAAGTACATGAGGAGCTGTACAGAGTTTGTAGGGTGCAATTTGCTCACACACTGAAATGAGACGTACAGGTTTTCCAGCTCTGCCCTTGTACATTCAGTGTGACAACACTGTCTGTGTCCTACATAAATTGTGTATGAAGGGTTTGGCTGAAGGACTCCACAATTGTGAGTCTGGGAACTTTTCCCAAGGTGCTCAAGGAGTTGAAAGTCTGAAAAATGTTACTATCCAGAGACATACAAAGTGCACCACACAATAATCAAATTAGCTGATCTTTATAGTCCCTTCCTGTTTTAATGTCTGTAACCTACTCATTTTGGGGAAAGAAAACCCTTGAGAAGAAAGAGACACCTCACAGTTAATCCCCATACTCCACACAAGCAAAAGATAAGTATGAATCTGGATCATCCTCGCTGCTTTTCAAAGTATATTGTCCAACTGCGTAGGCTTAGGAGGAGATCCTTCAACCTTTTGGTTGGTGTTTTCTACTGCACTGGCCTTCTCTTGCCAAGAATATTGCATGAACGGAAACTGCCAAGCTGTTCCTTCGCTACTGCCGTATGTCATAGCTAATATAAGCTATGGTCTTGGAGTATGTGAATGGATCAAGTCCTGTCACTCTGCTTATCCAGAGCACAGGAGGAGCGGACATGATCAAGATAATTTCCCAAGCATAGCAAAAATTATGCCACGTTCCTGGCTGAAAGACCAACAGGATTCTTTAAATATTTTACCAGTGACTGTAAAAATAGCACATGGAATCAATGAACCCAGTACAGCAGCTCCTACAAAATCACCCATAGAGTGAGAGAATCATCACACACACAAGGTTACTCCTGTAACTCTTTTTTTTTTGGTGGCAACAGCTCTTACTTACCATTTTCAACATTTGCCAGCCGATGAAGAAGTGGTAACCACACTAGACACTGTGGTGGGGGATCAGACATGAGAGTATCCAAGAAAGTGTTTAATGTGACTTTTTTCTGCTCAAATAAGAAAACAAACATGCACAAAGAATCAGTAATCAGAGATATCAAAATGAATTTATCTTGTACTTACAGAAACACTTGGGAACAGACTTCAAACACTGTTTACTTGTAGCCTTGGTTTACTAAAAAGAACAATTGATACTAGCAAAGAACTTATGGGCTATTTCTAGAAGTTACAATATATATACTGTATATACTATATATAATTATATTACTGATGACTAGCTGTCCCTTTCATGAGGCTGGGTTCCCGCTCACTTGCAGACTCTCTTACCTGAAGATCCTTTGTGAATAAAGTTCACATTTTTGTCCTCATGTTTTGAGTACCCCCTAACAGGTACAAGTGCATGTAGGGTTATCAGTGTGCATTACTAATATTCAAATGAAAAACTACTGCGAAGAATGACTGATGACGAAATCAATGACAAGGGAGTATAACTTCAGTAAACCCTTGCTCTTTCCTATGTAGTATACTGGCTACCTAATGTGTACTAAAGTACGCAGCTGCTAGTTGGTCAAGGACAGAGAGTCCTTAAGAAATCAGAAAATGAGACTTCCTTCAAAGTAAAATTAAGACATGAAAATATTAAGCCTGGTTGAGAATGTGTGCAGGTGTAATTTAGACATACATATTTAAGTGGTATCCCCATATCCAAAGAGATGATTGTTAAATTTTCATATCTGATTGCATAAGCTGCTGCTTTAGCTTGCTGAAGAACTCTGGTTACCCCATGAGAAAGGAAAACAGCAGCTATGCAGTGACATGTATCATCTCCATGTGTTGTGGAGTGCTTCTCAGAGCTGAGATTTCCAGATGGAATGTCTGAGCCGCATTTATATACAATTGCTGCCAGATATAAAGAAAATCAATATTTCTCTTATACACTGAGTGATCAATGGAAAACATCTCACTCTGTGACAGTTTTAGGGTTGATATATTGCAAGATATTGGGAAATGTATAAAGGTTTCTGTCCCTAAGACAAGAGAAAGTACTTCAGGTTATTTGTGAAAATGATCTTTATTCTTTAAAGACCATAAATAGCTGGAATATGAGCTTTAAATCTCATTGAAAAACTGACTTTTCCCACAATACTTGCAGCATGAAAGTCCTAACATACAGTCTTATAAGAGTAATCAAAGCTGTGCCAGTCCCCCAAATCAGCTCGTGTCCGTGTGCTATCAGAAGAGCTACCACCTGCTTGTTGTATGGATGATCCTCCCACCCTTGCAGAGTGGATAACCAAACCTAGGGGAAAAAGGGTCCTCCAGTGCCCCAGCTTCAGATCCAAGTAGCCCTAAGTCTCCTCTCTGCTCTTGAAAGGAAGTGTGTTGGCAGTGCATCTAAAAGTGGTCTAAACAAGCAAATAGATGGGGAGACAAGACCAGCTCTTCCACAATGGAATAAGCTTTTGAAAACAGCTGTAATTCAAATGTAACTTGCAACAAATAAAGCAACTTAGCTTCATTGACAGCTTTATGGCTGAACTCCTCTGGTGGTCACTGATTTTATGGATTAGAGAGAACGATGTCGCTTAAAAAGGCACAGCGGAGAAATTGCCATATATTTTAAAAGACATATTTTCCTCTTGCAGTTTCTATCAGTTGCTGGGAAAGTTGAAACTGAAAGCTGTTTTCTAAATATATGCTACATGCAGATGGAGTCTGGGTTTGTGGAATAACACTTAGCCAAGTGATAAGAAAATGAAGTTAGTATCTATATATTTTTTTATTTTGGGATAAATATGGGAAATAAAAAGTTTGTTTTTTTGGCATAATAGCACTTTTTAATATGAATACAATATCATATCACATTAATTCTACCCATGGGGGAAAGTGGTAGCTATAAAATTCCTTTTTGAGCCACAGATCTATATTCTGAAACTTTAAATCACTTGCTCTGTCTGGCATTCTGTTCCATAAATTTGCTTATGAGGAAATGCTGTTGCTTCTATTTTGAACAGCCATTTCCTCTAGCAGTGGTTCACAGACAGAGGAAAATACATGGTTTAATCAAATGAATGAGTGCAATGGGGAAGAATCAAACATCTCTGCAATAGAAAAATTCCTTTTAGTTGCAAACTGAAACAGATTTGGCGCCATGAGCAGAAGATCATTCCCAGAATTTTTTCTTCCCATGAAACTGAGGAATCTGTATATCGTGGGGCTGAGCTCTTCTGGTAAGTAAAAGTGATCCATACCAAGGGCAAAAAGGGGATAAATGAGCAACCCAGTCACTTCCCTTAGCACTCCAGGGTGGATACTGGCTAGATCTAAACAGACACAAAATGCATTTGAAGTACTAAAGAAAAAAGATGAGTCATGCGCATGTGTGAGAGGTCTCTCTTCTACAGCGCAATACGTGCATTGAGTCAGAAACATGCCTGAATGTTCTGTCCCATTGAAGGCAAGGTCTAGGCTGAGAAGCAGATGCGTAAGTGTTTCCATAGAAAAGCACAGTACTGATTATTTTTCATACAAAAGAGCTCAAAGGTGGCCGTAATGCTACCTATGTCACTTCCTAGCTGTGGATAAAAAGTATGTGTCCATATTGCTAGGAATCTGCCATCTCAGCTTTTTAGACAGTAGGACATGATGGATGACTGATTTTTTTGCAGTCTTCTAGGTACTGCAATGAAAAACTTCCAGACTTTTTCGGAAAGCACTTAAAAGTAGGAGTGTCATTTCTCCAATAACACACAAGCAATTTTATTTGAAATTGATCAACCTGTTCATGTTTTTCAGATACTGTGCTAAAGTGAAATGATCGTGTTTGCCCAGGAAAGTGATATTTTGAGACATACAACTCTGAGGAAATGGAAAAAAAAAAAAAAAAGAACAAAAATGTATTAGAATATCAGGATGAACATGTTAATATTTAGATCTTTTTGGATATACAGCCTAATGGGAACTGAAACAACCCTCCTGCCCCCCGCTGGAAATTTTAAAAACAGGGCTGGAGAAATAACATGGTACTAATATGTAAAAACTCCTGGGCTCAGAAATACATGCTAATTGTTTCTACTTTATATAACCAATTAACTGCAGTGGAAAAAATACTTGAAATTCATGAATGCTTAAAACAACAGAGTGAGTGCCAAACTTATCCCATAGTATACTAAATGCAACATGAGAGAGTGAAAGAATGACCTTTGGGGTGACTAAGACTGTGGGTATCATGTATCACAATGTCATGCATCAGAATGTCAATAAACTGTTTAGAGTCTCATTTCTAGACTCTGGTTCATTCCTAATGAGTATTTAATGAGAATTACATAAGTAAATTTACGTGAATTATTAGACCAGATTTACAGGAACACTTGGCTGCCCACAGATGCAAACCAGCAGCTTTGTAAATCCACTGTGTACCTACATCAGTCGGAGACCTAACTAACTCTCAGTAGCTTTAAACAGAGATACTGAATTAAACCATCTAATGGCTGTTTGGAGACTATGTCTTTCTTAAGGTAGCTTAACGTATCTGGTCCACTCTTGGATGCAGTGTCAATGAAAGTACCATTTCTGATGATTGCTTAGATAGAAAATGAGTCCTGAACAACATTTAAAAAAAGAAAAAAAGAAATTGCATTTTGATTTTGACAGTATCATGTCCAATGTTCAAAGCTTGAATGCTCTGTTGCCATGCAGGAGGACTTTTTATTATCTCAACACAAAATTACCAAAAGTCACTTCACTATGTAAATTCTTCAACACAATATGAAATGCTATTTTAAATCCCCTACTGTGAAACAAGACTATTTTCACATATGCAAGCATTACCATTTAAAATCATTTGGGAAATGAATTTCAACAACGCCTTTCAGTTGAGTGGAGTGACTATTGATTAGTGATGAAACTGAAGGAAAATAAGAAATGAGACTGTTTTGCATGAAAATGACGCTATTCCTGCTCCATTCGTTCAACACCATTCAGTTATATTTTGGTAGTGAATGTAAGGATAAAGAGAAGCAAAATATCACTTTATTTCTAACATTTTCCCAGTTTCAGCATCTTCCCTTATATTTACGCAGTGTGCTGCATGGCAAGAGCCAGAGGATCTCTTTCCTTCCACTGCACTGGAGAAGTGGATAATCAGACCCAATTATGGGACTTTAAGGAGTGCTAGATCTTAGCTGCAGCCAAACTGCCATATTCAGTGTGCTTACACAGCCCGGTGAATTGTGGAAAATCTTGTATTTTCTTCCCAGTAATTTCATTGTTTTCCCGACTCTGTCTTGTTGGCAGTATCTGTATGGGACTAGGGATTTTCTAATACCTACTGACTCCCATTTTCAATAAAGATTTAAGACATAATTTTCTACTCGCTTGTAAATTTCTCATATGTGTACAACATCACTTGAAAAAATGTGTAATTTGATTTTTTGGTGAGAGCTGGGCTTTGTATGGTGAAGTTAAAGTCTCATATGTGCTTGTAGCAACAACGAACTGCAGTGGAGAACTGCATGTCTTGGGGTATTTATGTAACCTAAAAGTAAACATCTAACTTCAGTGCTTAAATTAGTAAGTTATTCTCCTCAGGCTCCCTGATTTAGAAACATGTAAGTTAGGATCCTGCTCTGAATCACTTTTTGTCTAAGACTCGCCCTTTTCAATATAAGGGACCTATAGAGACTAGCTCCCTTCCACAGGTACCTAAACTGCATGCCAGAAGTTAGCAAAGTGAACCTGCACCCAGCCACGTGTTCCCTGGGTGAATATGCACATATGTGTAAGAAAGGAAGAAAGTCTCAGTTTGCTCTGAGGTGTGGTTGAAAACCTGTGTCTTCATTTACCTGTTGAGAGAAACAGGATTTTGCTGATTGCTCAGTATAACCAAATGAAGGCCCTTCAAAAACAGCCGTGGGCAGCTTGAGAACCTCCCGCAGAAACATGTCGTATCTGCCATAAACCATCACTCCACTGGAGTCTGAAATCATTGAGAAAATATCTGAGGGGAGAAAAGACAAGAAAAAGACACAGTAACTTCAGTGAGCTACACATTTGCTCCTAATTCAATATCATCTGATCTGAACCAGAAGTGCTAAATAACATGTTCTGCTTATGGAAACAGCCACTATTACTGCATTTTAATTATAACCCTACTCAATAAAATACACAGAGAATGATTTACATATAAAAAAGAAGCTGATTTTGATATGAAAATATTCCTGCTTTTTTCATTGCGTGGGGTCATTTTTTAAATGAAGTCTGATGCATGACACGAGACAGCAATTTAATCAGATAAGAAGAATTTAATTTGACAAGATACACAACATCAGCTTTTTGCCTACTGCCAGCTTACCCTGTCAAATCTAAATCTTCACAATGAGCTCATTAAGTTAGTTATTATTGTCTTGGACACACAAGGCACTGAAGCTCTTTCAAATGCATTACTTTTTATTCTTCTCCCTGTTTTTTTTTTCATGTACAATATCACAAAGTTTTATAACTCCAGAGATGCATGTTTCTCCTTTGTCAGCCTGCACTCTTCCCCCTGTTTAAAAGGATCCTAAGCTTATCAGGGGATCACAGACTAAGAAACATGCATTATTTTTCAGGCTGTGATGTCAACTGCTTCATTTCTAGGAAGCCGGAGTAGAAATTCTAGTGACAGGATCTGGGGACTGCTATGGGAAAAATCAGCATCATTCTCTAGCCTTCCACTGGATGGACCCTGCTCCTTATTCTTAGGGAAGTAGCTTAGGGAACAGTGTTCCTTAATTTACAGCCAGTGTTCCCAATTTACAGTCAGTCTATATTTGAATCTCTACATAGAAATAATGTATTAAAAAAATGGCACTGAATCTGGAAGACTAAATTAGCATCTGTGATTTCTACTTGCCTATTCTAATCATTTAAATAAAACATAAATTTATTTTTTTTTGGCTGTGGTAGAAGGCTTAGATGAAACTGAAGGTTGACATAAATCCCTTGGTCAAAAAGTCTGGAAAATGGTGCTCTGGACCTGAGCTTCGGACATCATAGCACTAAATAGGAAGTCTTTCATTGCTGCTGCAAGTAAACTATGCCTTGGCTGTTTGGGAACTGGGAATAAATCCTGTGAAATGAGAATCCATTCTGCAAAATAGATGGAATAGATGTGCCCTATGGGAAGAAATATAAATAGTGCATAAATATATTGTACTTCTAAGTGTGAAAGGAGATAGATGTTATTAAAAAAAAGCCTGAGAAATTGCTAAATGATGCCTCACGATGTTGAATATTTGAAGCACTCACCAATCAGAGGCTGAATATATGCAATTTAGCTTCAAAAATAAGAAGTTTGATGTCATGTTCAGTCAAGCTTTTAGTGGGTTTGACTTGCAGATGTACGCAGTGCAAATCTTATACCCAGGCATGAAACTATAGCTTATCATAATTCTGTCTTCTCTTACCTGTACTTTTGCATCTCCAGGTACAACAATGATTAACAGACAAAAATATCACCCCAAATACTTACATCTTAATTTGTCCATGATCTTTCCTCCACAAAGAGTCGCCAAGGCCATTTTGACTGCAAAAACGGAAATTTTACCATGTCCTTCCCTGTTCAAAAGTAGAAAGTAGACATATTTTGTAATATGGACCTCTTTCCATTTCATATGTTTATCATTGACATGACATATTGTAATGCACACTATATGTAGATTCATGTACAAAGAAGCCAGACCCTTAAAATCAAAGTTTGTTTTTCAGGAGCACACATCAGTACATTGTTCTGTAAAGGTCTCAGAGATGATTTATTATGTATACAAGCATGTATATGTATCTCAATATTTAACTGTTTATCTAATTATGCTTTAAGATAATGATTATTACTGCTGTTTGTGCCACAGCAGCACTGAAGGACACCTATCACACTCAAGGCCTCCCTATCTGAAGTGACCTGTGTGTTTTCTGCCACTAAAGGATTGCAAATGAATGTAAAAATTAACACTCCAGGAGCAAAAGTGAAAAAAATGAGAAAAAGGATCACATGATTACACAAGCTGGGTATTGTACCCATTATAGATCCTAGCATCTTTAAACGATACATCTGACCCCCATGAAATTTATAAGGACTTTGCTGAAATTGTTGAAAGAACATGCATCCAGAATCAGCAAAGGACATTTGCGGTGGTATGTAGAAGAATCTTGTCCCTGATTACTTCAGGTTGAGGCTATGCCTGGCTCTCTATTTTCATCTTAAAATGAATAATGCTATTAAAGTCCAAATATGCACAAGAATATGCCATGTAGGCAAAAGGACATTTTTTCCCCTGTAAATTTAGTCATGTTCAGGTAGAAATAAAAGACTTTTTTTCCTCCTTTAAAAATATATGGTACTTGCAGGATACAACGTTTACCTTTCACACATTGCTACCTCTTCAGTTAACTGTCCTGAAGCGTTCAATGGCTTAACTTCATTGCTCCTCTTGCTATATTCTCTCACTCTCCCCCCACAGTCCTGATGGCACCCAACAGTTATCCACCATTATACAAACCTTGGTATATTCCAGTTGTGTGAGTAATATATTAGTTGACACACTGCAAGGCACTCAGCTCCTAAAAGACCTATCCCCTAAGTTCAGGCAAAACTAAGTGTTCATGGGAATCGCAGAACAAAAATGTTATAATTTTCAGTCCCTGTCCAAAGATGAGAATGAGCAGACTCTTAATATAATCTGCTTTTAAAAATTATTTATTTTTTTTTCCTCCTTGATACCCAAATGTTGAAATGTGCGTTTTTTCCTTGAATCCTCAGAGTCTTATTGTAAGGCAGTCCAAGTCCACATTGCACTGGCACAACATTTATCTATCATCCAAACTCCTCAGCATTACTTAGTAGCTTTGCATGTATCTGTTTAATGACATCAGTAAAAACACATTGTCATCATGCTTAAAAAAAAAGAAAAAAAAAGAGACATTCTCAGCCACTATTTGTGAGCTTAACAAAATGACACTTATGTTCTCTTCCAAACTCTACTGATAGGGCTAATGATGGGGACAGATAACACAGTTTTGTGCCATTTTGAAGTGGAGGTTCTGTAATATTCAGTCTTTACCAAAAACATTATGTTTATAAGGGATTTCCTGTTAATATATATATTTATTTCTTAAATAAGATTAACTGCACTGGCAATAGCAATGCATGGAAATTTAGCTCTCCATCAGTGTTTATGAAATTACTCTGTTGATTGTCACTCATAATTTTAATGAATAAACTTGTGTCTGATCAGAACTGAAAGATTAACTGATTCTGGAAAGACATAGGGCCTGTGATTGTGCATCCCTCTGCTAACCCCAAAGCAGACTAATACTGTAATATATACATATGTTGCAGACATGAATGGTATACCCATTTTAGTACATTAAAGCATGCTACATGCTTCTCGGCTGTGTTCATTCTTAAGTCACTCTGACTTTACAAAATGAGTCAGTTCCCTAAGCTTGGCTAGCTAATCTTTAGGGTTCAGTTATGTTCAACTAGATTTGGTTCTAGTTCAATGTAATACATAACTCTAAATATTAATTCTACATATTCTTACACATTTACAACTCTGCTTTTTGTCAGAAAATCAGCTAGAGATGCAGACAAAATGAAATAAAATCACTACGTCAGTATTTAAGATATAAATCTTTACTACATTCTATAAAGCAGGCTTTGGTGCACATTTACTTTTTCATTACATTGTGTTCTCTTTGACTGGCTCCATAAGATTAAAATCCCAGTACAGGAATTTCAGAATTTATTCCAGTCTTCTGCATTTCCATCCTTTGTTGGTTAGGCTCTAATCTGTGCAAACAAATTGTAGGCACGGCTGAGAATTTGGTCATTTGGTGTTCTTTTGGGGCATGTTACCCTTTAGACCTCTGGGAGTCTTTCTGCACTGTTTTATCATGAGGTTTTTACCTGACTTTAAAAGAATTGTTACACTAAAGAAAAATAAATGCTAAGCGGAAGCAACAGTGTTATTAAGAAGCCGCAGAAGAACTTGAGGAAAAAATAAAGCCCATGTGGAACTGCTTCAGATTTAGATATTTTTCCCAGTAGGTTTAATTACATTTACTAACAGGATTATATTCTTGAGTGGCAGGCTCATCAACTCGCCTTCAGCTTTCCACCCCAGAGCCACTGGCATTTCCTGTACTCAAACAGTTACGGAACAGAGGAAAAAAAAAAAAAAGATTTCATTTATCTCTTCAATCTCTCAGTTTGAGTTGATCAGTTTTGACATTGTATTTTGTATCGGTCATTTGTATTCATAAAAGCACCACTAGAGCCCGTATAAATTCAATTTGCCCTGCAAATATGTATGTGTGCGTGTGTGCGTGCATACATATACACACATGCATGCATAAATATATGCGACTGATGAACAGACAGGATAATAGGGCCTAAGACTTTCCAGTATCACTTGGATCCAGAAGTGCCCTGAGCTATTGCTGAGCACTACAGATGCCCTTGACTGGCAGCAGTGGGGCATCGCACTGTTTGCAGCACAAAAGCAAACGCTGAAGCAGCAGCTCACAGCAGCATGAAGTCCTCTGCTCAAGTCGGCGCTCCCTGAACGAAGCTTTAGGCTGGCTAATGCAAAGAGATATAAATTCTACTAGTGGAAATTGGACAGGACAGAAAATATTTTGATTTTATAAAGCACCTCTCTTCTGGCAGTTGCTCTTCAGTTCCCTACGGAAAAGCACTAGAAGTGTTAATGATGGCACAGGCAACTGCTGGAGCTGATGTGCACTTAGTAGAAGCACTGGATAGAGTATTTAGAGAAGGGAATGATGGCCAGGGCACCAAGGTTATCTCCTGCTGCTTGGGGGAAAAAGGGCAAAAAATAATAAATGCTTTTAGACACCAGAGCAAAGCAGAAGGTTTCTTCTTTAAATGTGTGACTGCAGGGAGAGATGGCCTCTCTCCAGAGCAAGGAACCCCCCCAGACTGCCTGATAAACCTTCCCCTGGTGCGGTCCATCAACTCTTCGTGTTACCTTTTCCAAAAGTTGGAAACTTTCTTCAGTTACTTGTGGACCTCCTACTACCCACGTTAATTAGGGCAATGACAGCTATAATGTCAGAGGCTGTAATTACAAATTCCCATTTTCAGAAATAGGTTTCAGGGATGAAATTATTGGAATCACGCTAAATTCTTCCATTTAGGAAAGCAAAATTTGTAGCAGCCAAATCTCTTAAACACACTGTTTTGCAGGACTTCATTCCTAAAAGCCAGCCAGACTGTATCACTTCCAAAGATTAGCAAAGGTGGAGAAGAGAGGCAATTAAACACTTCACAGCTCCAAATGGATGGCCAAGCAAGACGTTATATTTCCAAAACAGATACTGAATGTCTTTATGTGTTGAACTCAGCATGGCTCTAATGTACATTTGATTAAAAAGGGCATATATTTCCTCTTTTCTCTGCAGAAGCCTAGCCCCTACAACTAGATTTAGTTTGTTTCATCGCCCAGAGCTCACAGCTCCAATCATTACACAAATGTGTCAAGGAACAGAAAAATCTGCTATGATCTTGTCAGTCAAGCTTTGCAGCAAGAACAGCTGTATCGCAATACTGAGTAAGTGCTGAAGATGACCTGGCACAGAATATCTTACAGTCTGTATAATAAGAGTCTTTTTAGGAACTGCTTTATTGAATGAGGCTGACATTCCACCTAGTCGTCTGTCCAGGCTTTGACATGTCTTGGGATGAATTTTTCTGAGAGGTTTGAACTTGTCATCTTGTTACATAGTACTTTTGTGCCAGTGAAGGAAGTATGCTATTATTCCATACAGCCAGTTTATCACCTGAGGCCTCAAAGCAAAAGCTATTGCCCAATTTTCATGTGCAGTTAAAACTGCAGATCAGGCACATTTTTGTCCAGAATCTTCAAAGTCAGATGTGTTCACTGTTTTTTGTCTATCAGGGTCCTCTGTGACATGATAGTGAATTTCATACACTAGGGGCAAACTAATTGGCCTGGCATTTGTGTCTATGAACTTTGATTTTGTTGACTTGCACTTTTATGAGGTTCCACTTTGATTTTGGCTTAGCATGATGGAGCACCACTGTCAGTGTAATGTGAAATCTTACACACTGTAATTTCTCCTCACTTTTTCCTCCCTTCGGGATCAAGCGGCAGGGACATATAATTATTTGTAGGCCTAAGGAATCCCCAGAGACATGAAAAAATCTGCCTTTCATAGAACTGGGATGAATGCTCAACACCGGCAGTAGGCAAGCTGGCCAACATGCCATGGCATTGCACCACAGTTCCTCTGAGTTTTGCCGGACAGGCTCTAGCTCCTGGGAAGAAAACGGTATTGCAGACCTAGGAAAATGCCCCCTGCCAGAGGGCAGAGAAACCTGCCAGGTTTTCAGTGGGCTATAAATGAAGGAAGAAGCTCTGTTTAAAGCTCAGAGGATCTTCAGCCTGTTGCTAGCAGATTCCCAGCAGAGTACATACACATGGGGCAGTATATATTGACTAGAGCAGAATAAATGAGAGAGTGGTTAGGTGTATTGGATTTCACATCACATATTCACTTGTCCCTTGTTGTCCTTTCATACATGCTAAGTGACAGACTCCACTTCTCCACTCCCTTTCTTTGCATTTCAAATGGGACATGAGGAACCAAGCAATCTCTTCTGGAACTGCCCAGAGCGCAGCAGGAGCAGCCTTTGCTCTGCATAGCCACAGACACCAAAAAAGTCTGTGATAGCTTTGAACAGCATTTGCATTTACACTGAAGAGCTATTACGCTGTTTTGGTCTTAGAAAGCTGTTCTGTTTTTTCTATGGTTTGTTTTTTTTTGTTGTCGTTGCTGTTGTCTGTGTTCATAGAATCAAATGTGATCTTATTAACATTCATTAAAGAGAAGGAATAATTCCTCACAATCTGGAATTTTGGATGGCATTTTAGAAAGGCTGCCCATTTCCTGAAAACACAAAGCTAAAAAACTGAGGAGTAAACCCAGGTCAAAGACAACAGGTCTATTTTAGGGGTGACTATTGTGACTTCAGCATGACTCATGCACCTAATAAAACCCTTTTTTTCCATCCAAGAAGGCTCTAGGTTAATTTAGTTTAACTGTCCAGTTTCTTCATATGAGGGAAGGACATGGAGAGAGACTTCACCCAGCCTCACAGTCCCACACCTGTTTCTTCCTATATCCAATGTATGGCTTCTGTGTGAGCATGAGACCACCAGAAAAGGCCTTGCTCCTCCTTCTCCTAAGTCAAATGAACCAAACGCCAGATATTTGGGGCGTTTCAAACAAGGTCATATGCAGCCGGTCCCTTTCCTGGACCCCAAAGCAGAGTGCGTCTTCCTCAGGGCCCTCTGGCTGTCTCTGTCCTCCTGGGAAATGCATTCTGTGCACCCTTCTTGGAGGCAGATGCATGAGGAGGACTGCATCAGGGTTACAGCCTCCTCACCTGCAGGTCCTTAGGGGTGCCCAAAACAGGTCACAACACACAGCACGTGCGATGCTGTGCTCAGGAAAGCAAAACCTCGCCCTTCAGATTTTCTGTTTCCCTACAGAGGAGTAAAACCCTTCCCTCCATTTTGCTGCGAGCAGCCTTGACATCGAGCTGACGTCTTTACCCCCGCTGCAGAGAGCTACAGAACAAGCACGTTATCTCAGCTCTTGCTTCCACGGCCCTGGGCCTTGTGTTTATCAGCCGGGAAGCGCTTTGCTTGCAGCATGCACCGATGCACGTGTCCGGCCATTTCCATTGTCCTTTAGTGCTCTTGTCACAGCCACAAGAGCATAAATTAAAACGCCTGTTCCCTGTTTTACTGCCCTTGAGAGGGCAAAACTATTCCTGAAGGCTCCGGTTTCACAACTGATTGACTTCTTGTTTTTCCCTCAGAGTGGCCAGAGGGGAGGCTGGGTGCAGCCCTGTCATGTGGAACAAGCACTTTTTCTCCCCGTTGCCATGGCGACCGAGCCGCCCAGCTGATCTGGCTCCAAGAGGTGCAACCCAGCACCAGGCCGTCAAGCCACAGGATGGAAAGGGGGGGGTGGGGGTGGGTGGGGAGAGAGGCAGCATCCTTATTTTAAGGTGTCACGACAGCATTTTCAGCTGGCGAATTTTCAAAATATAAGCTATAAAGAGACAATTTGCGGATTTAACCGCTGTTCTCCAATAATTTGTTTCTGAGGATTTTGAACACGGCAATGCAGGTTGATGTCTGATGTCATATTCCCTAACTATAATACGTATACACAGTACACTTGTTAAGGTAAGTGGCTTGCTCTATCTTGAACTTTTCCTTCTTGTAATACGGGTCCCATGCAGTAATAAACAACATGAATTTCAATTTCACCTCCTGGTCTTTATCCTATTTCTGTCATGGTCTCAAAATCACGCTGCACTGGCAGGAGCCAGAAAAAAAAATTGCTTACAGCTGCAAGAACTTGCAGGAAAATGAGCTCTTTCCAAATAATGAGCTATTAACCCCTGTCACTGCTGCAGAGTCATTGCATTGGTGTCAGCCACTGGTATGTCAATAAATAACTACACAAATTAGAAGTGGATGTAAATTCGTTTCTGTACATAATTCCTCTTTGATATAAACTGGAACAAATCTGAGTAACTGGATGAAAACACAGTTGTGCTGAATTTGGCTCAGCAGAAAGGAAAGTGGAGGTCCTTAATTTTAGGTTCTCTCCCTAGTTAGCACTATTCACATGCTCATTATTTGGGTCAGAATATAGCTTGTTGAATTGTTTTCCAGAGATATTTCCGGAGCAAGCAAAATCCTTTCGCCAGTCAGGAAAGGAGGGAAGCCCGTGTGGGTACGGAAGGCAGACTTACGGATCAAAGGCTGCTAGCAAGAAGTTCAGCAGTAAGCTGATGGATTGCTCCACATTGATCTGGTGGGTCGTCGGCATCCGTTTGTTGAGCTGGTAGAAAATTGTTGAAATCACAGCTTCGAGGCGAGCCACATTCAGTTCGATGTTGGGGTCCAGGTTGTTGAGGGCATTTTCCCGCAACGCTTCTATCACGTTCCAGATGTCCACCAGGTGCACTAGGGGACAGCACACAGACAGTCAGGGGGACACACTCCTGAGCACGACACACTGTGGGGATAACACCACCATGCAGGACATGATCTATGAATAATGAAATGAATGAATGAGTTTTCCATCATTGAGAATTAAACTTGGCAGAGAGAAGAGCAAATAAAAATCAAATCCGTTAATATGCAAACAATATATTGATATAATTAGTTGCAATAAGTACAACTTCAGCTCAGGAAATGACTCCTCATTGTATGAAGTGTTCAAGTAAAAATCTATATTTTACTGAAATCACTGGAAGGTAAACATATGCTAATTGTTTTTCTGAACCATGCCTCTATGAATACCCATTCAGAAATTACTCTTAGATATTAATTTGCATACCAGATGGGCTTTTCGGAAGATCCTACGAATACAAAGTGCTTAACACACACTGACATTTTGAAAATTCTTTTCAGCAATTTGTACTGAAGGCAAAATATTTTACAGAAACAGAATTGCAATTAAGTCAGGGTAGACAAGCTACATTTAAATAAAGTACACATAACGAGTAATCCCAAAGTCATATTTTGGTCTTCTACACATATTTGCCAAATGATTTGTTAAATCTTTCTCTTTGATAAAGTCCTGGTCTAAGCTGAATTTCACGGGGGCTGGTTTTGCCTGCAAGGACAGCTTAAAGGACAATCTCTGCTCAACCCTCACATTGTATCTGAAAAAAATCTTGTTTGCATAGCACTGTTATTGTGACAGAATGATCAGCTTGCTGCAGATTGGCATTTCTTGAAATGGTGGACCATGCCAAAAATTAATAAAAACCCACACTCATTCAAAATTTGGATTTAGTTCAAACCTGAACTCAAAGAATCATCTCTCTCTTTCTCTTTCTCTCTCGATCTTAAGTATTACCTTTTTTCCTACTAAATTTTCAATGCAAAACAAACCATGAGGCTCAGGGTGCAAATTCTCTCTTTTTACTAGATAAAGTACTGTATAGTTCATATTACTTAGCATGGTGATATGTCTTCATTTCAAGAGCCATCCATATCTGGAATCCACCATTTTATTGTGGATAGAGAAATTTAATTCTAATCCTCATCATTATATTTTCACTTGCATGGTTTGAAGGCAGTGTCTCAGATTGCAATGGGACATGATAGTCTGGTGGCAGAGAAATGTAAACTGTCACTAGCTAGATAAATGAAACCAGATATACTGTCTTTTTACTTAGTCTAGAATTTTTCCCAGTGGCTGGGTTTCTTTACCTTACAGGAAAAAAATCTGCTACTGCTCGTGTAAGCTGCAACACCCAAGGAGGGAAATACAAGTGAGTGGCAATAGCAGCAGCAACTACTTCAGGCATTATATAAAGCACTTTTCCATTTCTTCTTGCTGTTCCCTAGCAAATGACTGGGAAAAACTGCAAGATGTAGTTCCATTGTTACACTTAATTGTTTATTTGGCTTTTGTACTAGAAGGAAACTTCTACGGCTGACCTTGTATGCTGTCAGGAGATTGTCTTCAGAGACTCATTCTGAATTAAGCCAGGTAGGTGAGCACACAACTTCTTTTCAGATCCTTTTAATACAGCCATGCCCATTCCCATTCAACCAGTTTTTACTGTCAAGTTGCCACTAAAATAATCTGGTTAAATGGCAGATAAACAATCCCAAGGAAGACAGCTAGCACATAGTAACTGCCCCTTTTCGGGAAGCTTCTCCACATGGCTTAGGGGATGGAAGAAGTCACCATAAAGCAGGTCATTGTATGGTCCAGGAGAGAAGAGTTAATGAGAGTTTCCTATTCTGGGCCACCAGTATAAGGCAGCCAGGGAAGAAATACAGAGCGATATGCTGAGTGATGCAGCAAATAGCCAAACCATGAGCCTGTATTTTGTGGCCCTACTAAGAAGGGAAAGGCAAGCAGAAAGCAGAAGGTTAAGTGTGATGTTTCCCCCAAGGTCTATCTGCCGCTGTCCATGAGGATGGTCTCTGGTAGTTCAGACAAGTAGATGAAGGAGAAGGTCCTTCCAACAGCAGTGTCACCAGGTGGGCTTCTGGGTGCTAGGGTATGCATGCAACCTGTCAAACCTGGGCTGCAGCTACAGTGGAAAGGTAGCAGTGCAAGAAACTACAAGGCATAAGAAATAGCAGAAAGGGAGAAATACATATGCAGATGGCTAACCTTGACTTGAGGCTACACTAACAAGAGAGCAACCCCAGAAAGAGCATAAACAGGGTTACTAGCCAAGCAGCACTGCTGACAGAGGCAGAAATTACTAGGGCAACCCTATCATAAATACTGAGTAAGGATGTAAAATCAGCACCATTGTGGCCAGTGGGAAAGGAATAAACAGGGACAGACTGTTTATTTGGGAGTGGATGAGAATGGTAAATGAAAAAAAAACAACAACAACAAAAAAAAAAACATGGCAGTGGAAAAAGGGAATATAAAGGGTAACAAATCATGTCATCGGGGCTGCTTGGGTGTACATCTCAAGCAGCCCCACACTTGATCAGTGCAAAGGAACAAACACAGAGGTAAGTCCCTTGTCCTGGCCATTTGCATACCTGGTTTGCTTCTGCAGTTGTGGGGAACTGCAATGGTGTCCCTAGCATTGATAAAAGGCCATCTAGACAGGATGAACCAGACATCCAGGCTCCCTAACAGTGAGAACTGAACACAGCATTTTAACTTTAATTGCCACATCCTATTAGCAGAAAACACTTGAATAAGAGAGCATGGAGGAAAACACCTGGCATAAGGAATGAAGTGGAAATGGGGCTTGGTGTCTTTATTCTTCACGTGATCCAGTACTGATATTATGTGGCTGTCTAATTTTCATGAGTTTCTTCTTTTCCCACTGATCCTATATTTCCCATAAGATAATCATATCCAGAGTTAGTTTTGGTGATGGTCCTCAGAACGGAAATATCCAGAGGCTAGCAGAGGTGGGACTAATAATATCAGTGCACTAACACATTTGAGAGAAAAATATTGTTTTTAGTGCTAACTTTAGCTTGAAAGACTCAGAGGCTATCCTGATATTCATTGGTATGCCACAAAGGTAGGGCATGCGTCTAAGAAAGTGATTTAGTGGAAATTACATAGAAGTAACTGTCCCCCACCCACCATAAAGTATTAGTCTCAAGGAACTGCTGTGCGTTTGTACCGTAAATAATTTCACTTGGGCTTTTTTTCCAGAAACACTTTGGTTCCACTTGAAGCCAAACAAACAACAATCCTGCTGCACCATTTTATTTTTCATTCTACTCATGAATTTCAAATCTCTTCACAGAGGCTAGAAAGCAAGACTTCCTGGAGGAGGAAATGAAAGATGGACAAGATCCAGGCTTTTTAACAAGATCCGCTAATTTTAAAAATATCTGTTTAAATACCTAGCTCAAAATCACAAGTAGAGTTTGTTAGACTGCTGTATGGAGGACTGAAGACCCTGGCCTTTACTCTAGTCAGTTGAGATGGGCAGGATTTTGCCCATCTGAATTTAACTGTCAAAATCAGATGTCAAGTGTCAGCTGGTGATCAAGGTTCCCTCTACAACTGGTGAAAAGAAAAGGCATCCAAAACATATGTTTGGAGAAAAGTGGGATGAACAGTGCTTTGAAGGGGTCTCTGTTCCTTCATTGACTACAAAGTGTATGTGAGCTGTGACCTCAGGGCTAGCAAGGTTAACTGAGATGAATCCCACACCTTGTTATTTAAAAGTCAAGAAAAGACGTCTTCTCTGTTCTGACTACTACATGGCCTAGAATAATTAGTTTTTACAGAAAATATGAATAATAAATATTGTGATCTGTATAAATAGCTACCAGATCCTGTCATAGCCGCAGCCTCCGCATCCCTTGACCTAGCACAGATTGCATCTGGGTCTAGTACCCTACAGAATACTATTTTTAAAAAATTTACTCACGTAGTAAGCAGGCTTAAGTATTATACCACGTTGCCAAGTCAACCTATCAATGCTGGGAAAAAGCAGAGAAAAACACAGGCCTCTGCAAGCTCCTCTTTATTCATTTGTACTATTAGAAACTTATGACAGTATCAATCTACAGCTAATAAGGTATCTGTAGGGTCACACCCTTTTAAATATAAAAACAGAATATTAATCCTGCAAACTTTGTATAAGCTTACTCTCCTTTCTTTAATTTTCATCCTCTCTGCTACCAATTTCCTACAATATCTGTTACGCCATATATTTATTCATCCATCCCTGAGATTGTCTTAACCTCACTGAAGAAGACATTTCTCCTTACTTTGTACATATTACACACAATGCAATAAAACCTGAATCTGATTTCTAAGTACTGTGGTGATAGGAAGTTTGCTGCAAAACTAGCTTATGGATGCAAGAGAGCATTCTTTCCCCTAAAATCTGCCCTAATGCCTTCAACAAAGTCAAACTTTGCAAGTTAATTCTCAGCTTTTTTTTTCTTCACAGCTACTGTTGCTGCTTTTGCTGCCTCGCCCACATTTCCCCCTGAAAAGGGGATTACCCCTCAGCATGAGGAAGATGCCCTTTCTGAAATGGATCTCCTAAGCTGCAGAAAACTGGCAGTTGTTTTTACAGCGCCACCAGGCTATCATTAGACATGAGGAGAAAAGGCTGCTTGTGTATAGCAACTATGTAGTATAAAGCAATTCAAAACCATACAGCCCAGCCAAACTTCAAGGACCCTTCAGGAAGGCTGCCCACTTTGCATACTGCAGAGCTACCCAGGTATAGCGAATCTCCCTCATCTGCCTGCTGTCTGAAAAAAATGTAGCTGATTTCCACAAGCAATTGCTCAACTACTGTTTCCCCTCCGATTTTTTGTTGTGATTTCTAAAGTCACGGCTATGCTAAACATCTGCATTATTAGATCTTTTACAGCAAACACTGTCTGCTAATTTAACTTTTATATGAGATTAAGTAATATTTAAAGACTGTTGTAGCAGTTTCCATACTTGAGCACGTTCAGCAACAGACAGTGATTAGCGAATGTAAATAAAATTCAGTATCCGCTCAGACAGAAGTGGGACGAGGCAGATGAACAGCACTGCAGATGGCTGCCCTTCCCTTCTCCACAGCAATTGTTAGCAACAAATGCACAGTTGGAGGAGACACGGCCCAAATTGCAGAGAATTAAGTTTAATGCATGAAAATACACTCCAAATAACAAATGTTATTTCCTTCAGTGAACTCCTTCACCTGTTAAAACAATACTTGGAGAGTGACTGTTGCCAGCACGTTGTAGATGAATTAGTCCGTCTCTTTTGAAGTATCTAAATGTGGATGGAAGACGTCTGACTCAGTCTGAAAGGAGTTTTGCATTTTCCTCTAACTGAAAAGCTTTTAGAGACACCCCTGAAGTTTTACATCCTGCCCTTCTGCCTTTACCTGTGTTCAGAACATCCTTTCCTATCACTTTTTATTGCTTCATTACAATGAAAAACAGTAATTAGGAGCCACAGTGCAGAATTCCTCCATCCTACGACTCTGTCAGCAGGTTGATTTGTGGAGGAGGTGTACTCAATACATTGGGAGAGAGGAGAATTTTGGACAAAACTATGTTGTTTACTACAAATACGCATGGTAATTTTACTGATTTTGATCTTTTTTTTTCAAGAGTTCTTTAGCTTCTTCATTAGGAGGAAATCAATGTATTTTTTAATTTAATGGCTACTTACAAGTAGTAGTTTTCTGTTTGGTAGATAAAGATATATCAATAGCCAAAATGTGAGAGAAGAGATGGACTATTCCCATTTTTTTTCAGCTTAAAGCAGAGAAATTAAAATTTATTTGTAAGGTGAAAAATTAAGTCTTGTTTCCATCATGCGGTTTATTTAGAATCACTGTGATATACAGAGGCTGTGAGATATAGATAATCTTGGATATATCACTAATCTCAAAGGTGGCAGATTACTTCAAACATCAGTTGTCAAGAAATTATGTTGCCCTAAGCAAACATAAAAAAGAAAACTGTAGTGGAAGTTTATCTTCTAAAAAAAATAATAATAAAAAACAAACCAAAAAAACAGTCTCTGTGCTTAAGCTTTCTTAACATTAAACTGATTGACTAATGCAAAAATCCTCTACTCTTCTACTGTATTTTTGGTATTCCACCTGAACCATGAACTCTACAATGCTATCTTTCCATTTATTACTAAATGAACGTGGAAGAGAAGATTACATTTAATCAAACAAGGGAAGTGACTAAATTAGGGCTTTAATAATAAATTCAAATTTACTTAACATACAGTAGGTCTAACTAAATCTAAGTTGAATATGCCCAATAGGTAGCCACGACAGAATTCTGCCTTGACAGATCTTTGTTTGTTGGTGAATTGAGAAAAAACTGTTAAGAAAGTATGAATTTAAATTATTTCTAAAATCTAAGGTTACATTTTATTAAAAAATTTAGTTCAGCAATGCTCTTACAGACATGCCTGAGTTTAAACATACTAGCACTGTCACTCGAAATTAGTGGCACTTGTATGCCAGGTATTTCATGCAGATTTCATTAAAAGTGTCAGATTTATGCTTCCTTGCCCTACCAATCCCTAAAATATTATAAAATATGTTAGATGACTCTTCTTTTTTAGATTAGAATCTATGAACCCATTGCAAATCAGGATGCTGAAGCCATTTGTCATCGTTGTTACGAAGCCCTGGAAAGTTGCTCACTCTTCCTGCTCCTCTCCTCTTTCCTGCTGCCAGGGGGGTAGCAGAGCACTGAGCAAGGTGTGCTTTCCCACTAAATGACACCTATTTGTGGCCAAGTTGCCCCTCAAATCCAGCAGCCGCGGAATGCTCAGTGAAAGCTTAATCTACGTGTCCTACCACTATGCAGACCAGTGTGCCAGCTACAACGGTTTGCAATGTTTCACGTTTTCTGGTGCCAAATTACATGAAAAAGAAAATATACCAGGGTGTTGCTGCTGCTCAGGGCTATAAAGGAGGTATCCAGCTCTTTGGCTGGGTATGTCTGGTGACAGAGGCCACCCTACATGGCCTGGCACACCCAGGCTATGCTCATTGCCCAAATATCTGAACCTGCACCCTGCCTACACTTGGAAACATCCTGTATGCTCCTATTTCTGCTCCCACATCTCTTGGGCTTCCCCTCTACAATCTCTTATCTACCTCTCTGCTGCCAGACACAGTTTATACAGCACAGGGATTTCTAGCACAGCTGGGCACCCATTAGGCAGCTAACCCAACGAGCTTGGTTTGCCCTGGGCTTCTTCTGAATGCTCTAAAAGCTGTTAAAAGCTCTTGGGCCGCTCACCACTGCTTTCCAAAAAGTGAGAGTGGTGGACATCTAGGTTGCCAGCACATATATGAATTCATTATTATCAAAATGTGTTTCGTTGCATCTTCCTGCCACTTCAAGGGATTTCTAGGTTGTGTAGAGGCAGTGACTGCAGAATGAATACTATAAGCTTAAAAAAGTAATTAACAAAATGTTCAGAATGCTTACTGCCATGCTATTCTGATCCCCGAATGCTTTAATTTCTATGGAAAATTCAGGGTACTACATAAAAAGAAACCTAAAGAGTTTAGATATTTGTGCTGTAGCTCCATATTATAGTTTCAAAGAGGATGATTCACTGATATATTGATAACCTAGAGTAACCGGAGACAATATTTACTTTTTTGTTTGCAAAATCAAAGTCTTGTCAAAGACAGCCCATCTGGAGCTGAATTTGGCAGGGGATGTAAAGGGTAACAAGAAAGGCTTCTACAAGTACATCAGCACCATAAGAAAGATTTGGGAAAATGTAGGCCACTGCCGAATGGGGTGTGGGACCTGGAGCCAAAAATATGAAGAAGGCTGAGGTACTTGAAGACTTCCCTACTTTGGTCTTTGCTGGTAAGCTTCATTTTCAGGACAAAGGCTCCTGTGACAAGTGGGACAGTCCGCAGCAAGGAAGACAACCTCAGTGGAGGAGGACCTGGGTAGAGGACATTTAAACAGACTGGAAATACACAAGTCCATGGTACCTTATGAGGGATGCACCCCTGAGGGCTGAGGGAGCTGGCTGATTCACTGCGAGGCCACTCAACTACCTTTGAAAGGTCATGGTAATAGGACAAGTTCTTTGAGGGCTGCAAGAAAGCCAGTGTCGTTCTCTGTTCAAGAAGAACAAAAAAAAAAAAAAGGATCCTCACCTCACTCCATGGGAGGAGGATGAAATGAATCCTCCTAAAGTAATTTCCAAGCATATAAAGGACAAGAAGATGACTGGGAGCAGTCATCATGGGGCTATGAAGCTCTTCATGCTCAATCTACCTGTTTGCCTTCCACAATGAAATGACTACCTCACTGGACAAGGCAGAGCAATGGATGTTCTTCGCTCTGACTTTAGCAAGGCTTTTGGCACCGTCTCCTATAATCTTTTTGAAAAAAACATGGGCTGGACAAGTAGAAAGTGAGGTAGATTGAAAACTGGCTGAACTGCCAGGATGAAAATATTATTGGTGGCACCAAGTCCAATTGGAGGCCAGTCACTAATGGTGTATCCCCAGGCCTGATACTGGGGCTGAGGCTGTTGAACACCTTCATTAACGGCCTGGATGATGAGACAGAGTGCATCTACAGCAAGTTTGCAGCTGATGAAAAACAAGGAAAAGGTAGCTAATACACCTGATGGTCGTTCTGCCATTCAGAGGGACCTGGACAGGCTGAGTGAGGTGGGACTGTTCAGCCTAGAGGAGAGAATGCTCAAGGAGATCTTATCAATGTGTATAAATATTTGATGCAAGGGAGTAAAGAAGATGGAGCTAGACTCTTCTCAGGGAAAGGACAGTGAAAGGACAGAAGGCAGTGGGGTACTATTTAAAATACAGCAAAGTCCATTTAAACATATGGAAAAAAACTTCAATGTGAAGGCCACCAAACACTCTGATAGATTGTCCAGAAAGGCTGTAGAGTCTCCATCCTCAAAGATAACCCAGCTGGACATAGAGCTGAGCAACCTGCTCTAGGGTGACCCTGCCATCTGTTGAGCCACTGATTTTCTCTAAAGCCATCAATCTAGTAAGCTGTGCTCCAAGTCCCTTTTCTGATACATGCAGGCAAATGGCAAAAACAAACAAACATAAAAAACCACCAGAGCCTGCCCTTGAACACTTGAGAAAGAGTCCTCCGCATCCTCAAGATGTTTCGTGTCAGGTGTACAGAGGGCAGGTGTGTGGTGTACACTAGCTCAGCAGAAGGCTGGAGTAAGGCAATCCACTTCTGCCTACCCACTCTGCTGATGGATACCCACAGTGAAGAGTGTGCGGATGAGTAACTAAACACTCCGACCAGCCAGTGGAAACATTCTTCTTCCAAACTACTGTGCATATGGAGCAATTCAGATGTTCTTGGTCTCCCTGAAATCATGCAGCTCACCTGTCCACATGGCACACGTCCCACAGGACAACCTGGACTTTGTGCAAAATGGTGCTTTGAGTCAGTCTGCCCGAGCAATGTACCACCTGGCAGGACTGGGGTTGCGTGTGCGCGTGCAAGCTAACTGCATGCACAGGAGATATTTCTGAATGGCTGCTAAAGCTGGCTGCTGGATAACTAGAAATCTGTAGAACATGGTGCATAGAGCTGAGGCACTGACTTTTCTGGGGGGGAAAGTTTTAAATGTTCTCCTGTCCACATGTCTAGGCTTGCATCCTTGTATCCTCGCCTACTGTTTTGCCCAGAATGAAGTGAGTTATTCCAAAACCTTTTGAGACTCTGATTACTACAGCACATTAAACAAATGTGGTCTGTTGGAAGTGTCTGTCAACTTAGACAAGAGCTATTAATGAGAAAGAACTGCTAGGATAGCTGTACACTGAAATGTGGTCTTTTCATCTTTAATATGGCACCTGAAAAAGCCACCAATGTGTAAGATTATTTGAAGATCTCCAGTAAAATTCTTCTCTTCTACATTAATTTCATTTACAATAAAAGCCCCTTCTCCTCCCGCTGTCATTTCCTGCCTATTTTGTCTCACCTAAATTAACTGAAGACCGAAGGGGTCTGTGTGGGTGGCAGAAGAGGCCATCAGCCTCCCCAGTGAGCATGGCTAATGACAGTCGATCCTGCAAAGGGCAATGGTGGGTGATGCACCCTGCAGTGCTGGGCTGGGGAAATGGTTGTTGTGTGCTTGTCACACGGCTGCTGGGAAAGTGGTTCTTTTTTTTTAAACACACTTGGAAATAATTTATTCAAAATGCTGAATGAAGTATGGCATATATAAAATAAAATAATAAAAAATGTAACTCTAAGCCCCTTAATATTTTTATGACAAACAGGAGAGAACAGTTAAAATGCTGTGCCATTGCTAAGAATTCACAAAGCTTAGATCATTTGATTATATACCATTTACCTATTTTAAAAGTTGAACACATTTATGAGTTAAAGACCAATGTCCCAATAGCAGACCTGTTAATACCTATATCCCATACCCAGAAAGTTTGTAAATTTCGTCCAAAACAGACAAATGGTATTCCTATCTTATAAATCTCTATTATTTTTATATCCCACCTTAACAGTATTCTAATAAGATATGCTTCACTTGAGGCACCATGCAATCAGGCCTCAACCTGATTAAACAGTTCCTTCAAATGGGTTTTGCAAGTGCCAGCCTTAAAATAGCCAAAGAATTCACAGGGACATGAGGTAACAAATTTTGGTCAGTAAATACAGATGGTACACAACAGATTACTCATTTCTCTTAAAATAAAGGCAATTTGCCTTACATCTGAGTTCATAATTCAATTAGTAAAATTACACCATTTCAAATTTTTGATAAGATATAATGCTTTTTTACTACACTGCAGCAAAAATATGTATTAGGAGAAAGCTTCTGTACTCTCAAAAGGAGGCAAAAAAGTCTCCAGGGTTGGGTGATAATGTATCTGCAGCTGATTTTCAAAGTACCATCTCTGCTATATGTATCTGGTGACAGAAACTGAATTATGGAGATTTTCAAAAAAATGTTTGCAGAAAAAAACAACAAAAAATATGGTTCTGCATTCCTATTTATGAGATTAAACTAGAAGTTCAGAAATGACTGTATGAATAGAAAACCATAATTTTACAGCCTGGCACAACTCAGATTCTGTGTAACAATCCAAGGCAAAATAGCTTTTAGGAAACAGGCAGGAGGTTGTGCACAAGCCTTCTGTTCACCGTGGTCCCGGCCACAGGATGGCACTACTGGGTGCATTTTAGTAAATGCAGCACACATTGGCTATTAAATTTTAACTCTCTATTGGCACAACGTCAAGCAAAATAACACAAATCAAAGGCTGTGTATTCCCACCGCTGCCTCCAGAAAACTGCCTTGTCCATGCATTTAGCTGAATAAAGACTATGTGCTTGGAGATTTGGCTGTGCGAATAGCCTATAAAGGCTATCACATCTGATAGGCAAATAATGCCAAACCTTGGAGGTGGAAAGGGCAGAATAATCTTCATGTTGAATGTCCTTATTATGGTGATAAAACCTCTTCCAGAAGTATGTTTCTTCATGTGTCAAGTCTGACTAATACCACATCTTTCTCTCTTAAATAACTTTTTTTTTCTTTTTTTTTTCTTTTTTTTTTCTCCTTTTTTTCTTTGATGCAACTGCTCCCAGCTGCCCTCTAACCCACAAAACCTCTCCATACCACAGGAGACCTTCAGCTTGCTCTGGCACTGTTACTTGCAAAAAGCAATTGTAAAGTGAATGCAAATGTTGGAAAAATGAGTTACTACTTATATTGATCATTAATTTTGAAGTAGTATGTGTTTGTTACCAGTCCTAAAGGCAAGGCATTATCCCCTCTCCTCTGCAAGGCATTATCCCCAATCTCACATTAACTGCTGTTTTCTCTAAAATCCCTGACACTGAAAGCTTGTGATGACAAGAGAATATTCAGTTTAACAGTTCTTTGTAACAATTTCTTCCCTCATGGCCATAGAAAAAATGTTGAGATTACATTCTCAACCTTTAATATTCAGTCATATCACAAAGGTCAGTGAAAAAGAATGAGCACTTATTATACATTCAAAACTGAAGACAAAACCTTTCCTTGGCCCATCTCCTGTTTTTCAGAGTTTGACTCATGGTTATATTTTCTTTTTTAATTTTTTTAATCATTTAGGGTTGGCAAGATTGTAACCAGCAACACAAGGTACAGAATACTAATGAATTAGGAGCTGTGTATTTCCTTGAATATGAAAGATGTAGTATTTTAAATATAAACATATAATTAAGCTGATCCTTTTAATAATAATTTAAATAATTTCTTACGTGATCTGGACTGAATTTGGCCCATAATATTTTCATCAATTAAAAACAGAGAAATACTGAAGCTGAACTTAATGCCTGAATAAACTTCCTGATATCAGAATTGTATTTTGCATCCTCAGAACAGAAGAGACACACAAAAGAGAGATGGCATACACTTCTCTCTTCTTTTCTGAAGAGTTTGGGTCAATCCAGAGGGTTTCTGGGAGCGCTTGATTTATTTTGGGACAAAATCTCCAAATCTACCTCAGCTGTGGAGAATGCGAGACTCATTATGAAGTAGGATGTTCATGTGGCACACTGGACTTAGGCAGAAAACCATCTCATGTCTGAAGTCATAGGGACAGTTCAGACTTCTATCTCATTTAACCTTTTGTTGAGATTGGCAATGGAGGTGCTACTTCCTGCCATTGATCCAGGCTTTCATATTTAAACACCTATTACATTTGAAAGTGAGGATTTATTTGCCTAAAAGTCTTAGGGGATCCAAGTTATAATCAGCCTTGAGATAAGGAGAGAAGTATCCTGGTATCCTGAAGATCCATTTTTTCATATTAAATTCGTTTGAATAGACAATGTCTCATTCAGGCAAACTGTAGAGAACATTTGACTAAAATTTGTCCTTGTGTTCACATAATCTTTCTGCATTTGCTCCCCAGCCATTACTCATATTCTAAGCAGTGTCTTCTCCAAGAACCAGTGCTCCAGTCCCTGGATGAATCATTCAGCAAGGAGAACTCCAGAACCAGGAGGCAATTGCGGCGACTCCCATGTCAGCAATTTGCGGTATCACGTACTAAAACATCACATTTCTCAAGGAAACAGGTGTGAGGAATAGGCCAAGAAAAGGAGAAAAGCTCCAGTTGACACAAACATAACTCAACAACAAGCAACAATAAGACAGGAAACAAAAATGCAGAACGTAGAATGACAGAGAAATGGGATTTAAGTGAAGTAGCACACATCTATATCCTTTCTCCTCTGTGTTTAATGATGTTGTCAGGGCCCCTAGATGGAGTAAGAGTCTCAATGTGTATGGCCACTTATCTGTCATCCTTTATTTTACACATGCAACTCTTAAAGCTATCCTACAAATCTGAGACAAAAAAAAAAAAAAGTTTCAAGGCAAAATGCAGATGAGTGAAATGTGGAAAATTAAAGTTGGGGAAGATCAGCACCTTTAAAAGAGATGCAGTGTGATACTAGCGTCAACTTCATTTGTTAGAAATGGCGTTCAACCTCCTCAAACAATATACACCGAGAGACTGATTCACTTCTTTCCTCATGTCATAGTAATGTCAGTGAGTTCAACAGTCTTACTTTCAATTTACTTTTTGTTGGGAAAGAAGACACCTACATGAACTGAAGTAAGGGCTGAACATACACAGAACTTGCACTAGAATTTGCCCCACTTTGCACAGAGATGTACTAGAGACCCCCGGCAGCTCCACTGCAAGCTCCTCTTGCAGCCAACAACAATATCACAGATATAATTCAGTTTGAATTTGGCCTAGAAATGGCTTAATTCAGCACAAGGAAAACTGTCTCTGTAAAGCTACTGTTCATCATAAACAAGTCAATGCTGGGAAGCTGAATGTTCATTGTGTGGAGTCCCAGAACCATACTGAGAACAACACACACTGAGGACATTATGCTGTACAGTCTCTTCACACTTACAAAACTGGGAAATTATTTTTATGGCCAACATCTTCTGTTCTCACAATTTGTCCTAACATACCAGATATATGCTGTAAGAAATCCTCCACTAAGACTTACAGAAAATGATCCTAGGTACAGCTGGTGGGTAAAAATAAGAGATAACCGTTAAGCTAAAGCCTGCCTTTGAATATTCTGAGGGTTATGAAGTTGACCTACAGCATTAGAGATACACAAACTGACTTTTGATGTGACTCTGGAAACAAATTAACATGGTTTTAGAAGGAAAAAACACTCTTTGGGAATTACAGAAGAAGTAATTTATAGTGAAAATTATGTCAGGCCCTACACTTTGAGTTTTCTTCTTTGGACTGTTTGCTTTGTTCACCCTAAAGAAGCCCATAATTGCTGACAACATTCACCACAGACAGACAGCATGTCTGCTGGCTCCACAGCAGTTTTATTTGTAAGAGTTACTGGAGACAGAGGCTGAAAGGGAATGAAGCAGGGAATGAGGAAGGGCAGAAGACAGATCAGACATTTTGCAGAGGAGGTAACTGTTTAGGCTGGAAGGTGGTACAGACGGTTCAGTTAAGGTGGAGGAAAGCTGCATAGTGCCTAGTCATTCTCCAGAGCTATGTGGTAGCATCCAAACTAGAATAAAGAAAAGAAAAACAGGAAAAGGAAAAGGAAAAGGAAAAGGAAAAGGAAAAGGAAAAGGAAAGGAAAGGAAAGGAAAGGAAAGGAAAGGAAAGGAAAGGAAAGGAAAGGAAAGGAAAGGAAAGGAAAGGAAAGGAAAGGAAAGGAAAGGAAAGGAAAGGAAAGGAAAGGAAAGGGGAAAGGAAAGGAAAGGAAAGGAAAGGAAAGGAAAGGAAAGGAAAGGAAAGGAAAGGAAAGGAAAGGAAAGGAAAGGAAAGGAAAGGAAAGGAAAGGAAAGGAAACACAAACCAAACCACCACCACAACAAAAACCACCTCAACAAAATTCTCAACTCAGCAGACGATATGGAGAAAGACACTTTGAATGCAATGTTACTACACATGGATGAGGCAAAATGCTGCAGCTTATCTTCTCAGGAAAAGTTTTTTGCAAGGGCACCAAAACTGTCCTCTACTCTCTGCAGAAAGCAGGTATGGACAGAGCCCATGTATGACTCCTCAAGAGTTTTCTGCTTTGAGTCCAGAACAGAGGCAGGACTAGCTTGAGATGATGGACTGAAGCTCCCTAGGAATAAAGGACCACGATCACCAAACTCACTGATACCTGCTCCAAGGAAAACTTAGATATTTTTTTTCCCTTTCTCACATAAATATGATGTCATACGGCAAAAGCAAAACAGAACAAAACAAAACAAAAAACAGTGAATGACCAACATGTGACAGGCAGGAAATCACACTGCTTAATGCACTCTGGCGCCTTCCTATCAAAATACCTGAACTAGACAGCCCAGAACAGGACAGTGTAGTGGATTTACATGGCAAGGTTTTGGTGGGGGGGGGCATAGGGATGGCTTCTGCAAGAAGAAGCCAGAAGCTGCCACATGTTAGATATGGGCCCTGCCGCTGGCCAGAGCCAATAAGTGATGTTGCTTGTGTCTCTGTGAGAGCAGATTTAAGAAGGAAAAAAAAACTGCTGGGAAACAGCAGCTGGGAGAGAGGGGTGAGAACCAGCAGCCCCCAAGGTCATTATAGCAGGAGGGCAGGAGGTGCTCCAGGCACACAGCAGAAGTTCCCCTGCGGCATGTGGAGAGGCCCCTGGTGGAGCAGGCTGTCCCCCTGCAGCCCATGGGTCCCACATGGAGCAGATCTCCACACTGCAGCCCGTGGAGGAGCCCCCGCAGGAGCAGGCCCTGGGCCGGAGCTGCAGCCCGTGGAGAGGAGCCCACACAGGAGCAGGGGTCTGGGGGGAGCTGCCGCCCACCCGTGGGGGACCCGTGCTGGAGCAGTTTGCTCCTGGGGGGTGGACCCTGTGGTACGGAGCCATGTGGGAGCAGTTCTTGAAGAGCTGCTGCCTGTGGGCAGCCCCCGCAGGCTCAGTTCGGGAAGGACGGCATCCCGTGGGAGGGACCCCACGTGGAGCAGGGGCAGAGAGTGACCATGAAGGAGCGGCGGACACGAAGCGTTAGGGACTGACCCCAGCCCCCATTCCCTGTTCCCCTGTGCCACTTGGGGAAGGAGGTGGAAGAGGGTGGCTGGGGGGAAGGTGTTTTTGGTTTCTTTCCTTTGTTTCTCACTTCTGTAGCTTGTTAGTAATAGGCAATAAATCTTACTATTTCCCTGCTCTGAGTCTGTTTTGCCCATCATGACAATCGTTGAGCGATCTCTCCGTCCTTATCAGAACCGTCGAGCCCTTTGCATCATATTTTCTCCCCCTTTCCCTTTGTGGAGGGTGAGTGAGAGACCGGCTGTGGTAGAGCTTGGCTGCCCACCTGAGTAAAGCTACCACAGGTTGTGAAAACACAGGAATGAAGCAAAGGCTCAAGTGTAAGACTTTGCCTGAAGAAAGTGTTCTTGCAGCCATGAGGGTAACATGAAGGAGAGAGCAACCAAGAGACCAAGGGCTGAAGAAAAGTCAGAGATAAAACACATGCCACAGGTAGTAAGATGAAACTGAAGAAGGGGGAGTGAAATGATGAAGGGGGAGATTTAGAAATACAGCCTCGGGTTGAAGGGAAAAAAACCAAGAGGGTCACAGAAGAAAAAGCTCTCACATGAAGTGATTCTGTTATCATCACCAAGATATCCTTTTGTTTTCATGAGATTGTATGTTTGCATGTATCTTGCAATTTTCGCAATGTCTAGAAGAGTACTAAGCTAATACCTGTTGTTGTTATTATTATTATTATTATTATCTTTTGTTTTAAGTCATTAAGGACATTGGTCTTCCTAATGAAATACAGAAATAAGATGCACAAGCTTTCTGGTTTTGGGTGACTAACCCAAAGCATGCCAGGTCACAGGTGACTAATCCCTGGTGCCTGGAGCAAATGTTCAGTCATCAGCTGGTGAATTGAGCAGACTGCCCAACCTTAAGCCTGTGTCAGAAGAGCCATCAGAAATAGCACAGTGAATGGCAGTTTTAGCAGAGTTCAGGAAGTCAGTCAGACAAGGTTTTCAGTTAGGATCCGATTACAAAGCTGTCTGCATCAAGCCCTGGCTGAGCCACCTGTGTAGTGGAGGGCAGTCTATCGGTGTACCTGGGACATGGCCTAGTCTACTTGTCTGTCAACTACTGACTCAAAGGATGCCAGTTCAGTTATCTTCCTCTGTAAAGGACAAAATAATATTATCTGACATTTTTTTTGCAACTCAGTTCTTAACAAGAGCTGCTTGGAATAATGGTATGGTTGAAAAGTCAGTCTCTAAGCACATGAGGAGTTGTAAGTTTAAGATACACAGCCTTGTTCGGTTCATTTTTTGTGGTGTTTTTTTTTTTTTTGACATTGAAGTGAATTCCAAATGTCCACTGATAGGTCTTGTATTAATCCTGTACGAGACAGAATTGTGGTGGTAGCCTTTAAAAGCAAACAATCAGGGACATCTGAGAGACCACAAAACCCAGTCCACTTTGTGCCACCACTGAAATAAGGCTGAATTTGTAATAGTAGTCCCTCTATGAACGTGCCAAATACACAGGTTATATGCCTGCTCTCTAACAGGTTTTAAGATCTGTAAAGCATATTAATAGACTTTTACAGTTAAAAGGAGAAGAAAAGAAAATCTGAACCCATTTTCGGGACATTGTTCGGTGAGTGAACACTTACAGACTAAAATCCTTATGAAGGATTTGTCTTCAGGGAATATGCTAAATCAAGCCCTTTTGAACTTTTGATTAAATAATTGATGCATAATGCGGAATGTATAATATATGCATCCTTTTCCCATAGTTGCCTGGAAACCCATATGGAATAGTACTAGCAGTTCCAGGAGCATTTACTCTCTAAGTCGCTAGTAAAGACAAAGGAACAAAAAAGTTTTTAAAATCATTAGCTCATCTTTCTTTCCATTATTCAAGTACTGCAGGATACCAGAATTAGTAACTTACACAATGGTATTGTGGGTCTTGTAATACAGAGTGAGATTTCTTTTTCTTTTCTTTATTTTTTTTTAAAAGCTATATCTTTTGGAGTCATATGAATGACTGTAAGTCTCAGATTCTGATAAAAAACAAAGAAAAAACTAATATTATTATTAAATTAATGGTAATAAGCAGATCATAGAATATCCAAGAGGATCAACAGAGAATAAAAATAAGAAAACAAATTTTTAAAAACATTTATAGAACTTCTACGCAAATCTCCCAGAAGACTATCACTGGCTATCTAGAAGATAGTCTAGACTATCTAGAAAAATACGAAGATACCATGATCAAAAATTCTAGAGGCAGATTGTCTTCACAGGAAATAATGTTTCAAATTGCAGGCAAGCAGACCTTTTACACTTCTCGAATATGCAACATTGCTTGCCATTCAATCTGATTGCTCTGTGACCCAGCCTGAATCTATCTTGTGCTTTACTGCTTCCAGGATGAAATGAAAAACATGATAAAAACCAACAGTGAGAAAAGAGCACTAATCACAGAACCCTACAATGATGAAGGATTAAGTTATTTAACTTAACCAAAAAGAGCACTAATCACAGAACCCTACAATGATGAAGGATTAAGTTATTTAACTTAAACAACTTTATAAATATGATAATTTGGTGCCTCCATTTCTTATGGTCATCCTAAGGAAAAAAAAAAAAAGAGGGACAAGCACAAATTGCACAGGCTATACAGTCCTTGAGAACTAAAAGGCAGGATTACTGGGAATGATGGCCTCTTGCCACAGCAAGGATTTTCATGGGATTCTTGCACACACCATCAAGCATTTCTTGTGGACTCTGGACTCCATTTCACTTTAGCGAAAGTTGATCCTGAGTCAAAGAAAGAATGGCTGTATGGTCTGGTAGTGAGTCATTTCATTTAAGTAAAAAGAAGCTGTTGTGAATGCCTGAATCAATGAACATATAACTATGAAAGATTTGGTGGGTTAAATACCAACAGGCCAGTCCTGAACACTCCTAAATATCTTCTAGGTTTGTTCAAAAAAGTCCCAAAAAGGCAACTTTTTGGATACTTAAGATCAGAGCATATTTTCTCATGATGAAGAGAAAGTTGACACGACATCTGCTATCAACTTCCTAAACCACTGGATAGAACGAAGGTCACAGCACCATTTCCAGAGTGGAATCAAGACTTTCATATCCTTTCCTTTTACTCAAAGTACCAGATAATGTGACTTTGCATTTTGTTGTGAATGGCAGATTGAATGGGTTGTCTTAAGACAGTTTAAGCATCAGCCCAGTACAGAAAACAAACCAAACCAAAACCTACCAGTAATTTTATTTCAGTTTAATAAAATCATTTTTTAAAAAAGTGATTGCCATCCTGAGGAGGGCCTGTAGCTCATACAGGTTGATCTCATCATTTTATACTAAAATTGCCAGTTTCTAGGACAAACCAGTTTCAGCAGCTTGCTGTAGCATTACAGGAAGTATAAGAGCACAGAAGGAAAAAAGCTCTAAGTATCTAAAAATAGTGTGTTTACAATAACTGTCATTCATTTTCAGTGGGAAATTATTATATTTCAGGAGGGTGAGAAATTATTCTAACTTAAAACAAGTGTAAAAAGGCAGATCAGATCAGAGAGGCACCCAAGAGCACGTATGGAGATTAAGCTGACATGCCTACATGCCTGGCTGTGACTACTTAAGCCCAGAGGAGGTAGGAGGAAGGGCAGGGTGGAGGTGGAGGAGGCTGCTCTGGACATTCACAAGGTCTCCATCACAGTGGTGGCAGCTCCGCTTCCTGTGCGCAAACAGCTGTATTGTGACTCGGATAAGACAAAACAAAACAAAACAAAAAAATCACTCATGCAGAAAGATATTGAAGGGAGAAACAAAGACACTGAAACCCTAAGGTGTTGGGATTAAACTGTCAGAGAAAGAAGCTTCCTTTTTGTTTGCATTAATTAAGCCCTATGTTACAATCATCATCATGGCTTTAGATTCAAGCTTTCAACTGCCAATGATTTATTCTGATCTAGGGAAAGCAGCAAAATCTGCTTTTTGCAGCCAGAGTCATAGAATAATCTCACAACATGTTCAGAAAAGTTCATTAAGGACAGCAGTAGTTTTCCAGCTGTACAGCTCTGTATTAGTGAGTGATGTTTAATTGTATAATGGCTTTGATTATGATATGCTGTTATGTTCCACGCCTGCTGCCACCATAGCCCAGGGGGAATTTGCATGTGAACATGATATTTCATCTCAGATTGTTTTTCTGTATAAACAAATGGGTTTTAATAAATTCACTGGAAATCAAATATTAAAATAAACCAACAGAACAATGATGACTGGGGATTACTACAGATCATACTTTTTCGTGTTTCCTGAATACGTGAATGTTGAAAGATGCATGCAGCTGCTGCCATTGGTCACTCACACCTTCTTTTAGGAAAGCCTTGTTACTCTTCTGTGTCTGAATGCTATGGATAGAGAGCTGTAAGTTAAGATGGCATCTTCCTTGCATGGTGAGAATGTACATTGGATGTTTCAAAACCTATTTCAACATACAGGAGGTCAAGCAAAGTACAACACCCGAATGTTTGACTTTGAGCAACGTTGGGTTTGTAGGGTTTTCAAGTTCTGTGACTGTTGCAGACCTCATAGTGCTCATCTGTAGTTTTTCCATCTCCCCCCTTGACAGTGGGCACTATTTAGGTTCTCCTTTAAAGCACACTGGGAAATCTAGGTGATGAAGTAGTCAGCTAGCTGCACTTTGTACATTTTGCACAGTACAGGCTGCAATAAACATGTAGCACTTTTGATCAGGTTTCTGCACCTGCTTCCTGTCTGTTTTGATTATCCCAGATAATGAAATTTAACCTCAGATGATTAGGGTGCTGTTATTTCTGAGACTACATTCAACACAAAGACCCAGTGGAGCAGCCATGGTCAGCTCACATGCTCCCGCTTTACATTCTTAGATCTAAAGATGATGCAACCACCAGTAGGGTTTTTTTTGAGGTCCGTCTCTCCATGACCATTGGAATTCATCTGAAATTATTCATGCCCTGGTCTCAAGATCTTCTCAAGATTTTTCTTTTTAGCATCAAATATTCTTTGATTTTTTTCTTTCTTTTTTTTTTTTTTTTTACAGAAGAGGTATCTACATCTTGTGCTAGTCTTTATGATTAAGAGAAGACTACTGCTATTGCAATAGCTCTATTTCTACAGGAGTTGTGCAAACTAATAAGCAAGTAGCACGTAATAATCTCTTTCTGTACCCCACATATCCTCAAAGGTACCTACACTACCAACAGAGTTTGTCTGCTTATTACTTCTATGCTTGGAAATTGTAATCAGAAATAGGGAAGCATTAAGTGAGCTTATATTCATGCTGCACTAGTAAAGTTTCCCAGGTTTTGGAATTCCTGCATGTAGAATTTGGGATGTCATAGATTGCATTCCACATTTGGGCACTAGCAGATTCAGAGGTGTGCCACCAATGACTTGTAAATGTTATTGTTATTCATTGGCAGCATCAACGTAGGAAAAGGAGAATGCTTAAATCTGAAGGAAGCTTTCTTTAAAAGATAGCATTGCATTTTTTTTTTCAAACTTATGTACATATTTTCTGACTCCTTATGAAGAATTTCTTGCTTCTCTGAAGAATTAAGTTGGACTGATTTCAATTCCATCCTGTTTTACAAAGAACTGCAATGACTAGTATTGTTTTTTCTCACTCTGCTGATTTTATTTAAACTGGCTGTTGGTTTAAATGCTCAGAAAGATTTCTATAAAAGAAACACTTTTCACATGCACAGTAGTTTTCCTAAAGTTTTATAGAATTATCACAAAGACATATATTTGCAGTTTTGAAGAATGTTTGCTATATATCTTTAGTTATCTTCCTATTGTGAAAATGAAATAATTCAATAGTGCAATTAAGTTGATCAACAAGTGTTAGTATTCAGAGCACAACGTGTGCAGTGGCATTCTGGTAAATGGTGGTAAATTGTCACCTCCCCTATAATTTTGGCCACATAGTCTAACTAGTTTAAGGAGAGATACTGCAAGAGAGAACAGCCCTTAGACTGTCAGCGCATCTTCGCCCATTACACAGTGCTTACTTCACCAGAAAAAATCCACTCTTCAGATGAAGGTTTCAGCAAAACACTCTTTTGTAGTGAGAAAAGAATTCACAAAGGGAGGCAAGGAGATGTGCCTGTGTCTGTCTGCATTGAAGACAGCAGAAACAAACATTGCATTGTTCGCGATAAGTGTAGCTGCCTGATATCCCAGGACCGTCACACACTGTTCTATGCTAATGGGCACCTTTGGGTAAAAAAGCTGGTGTTAATAAAACCCCTGCTCTGCTTTTCTTGGAAGAGCCACTTCTGGCACTCAAAGCAGCTCTTTGCTTCCATCCTCATACACCTCCAGCCTGCAGCCAAGAGCAGCTCCTGCAATTTATTAAATTAGTTCTTTTAAAGAACCCCTTAAATACATTTTTTCCGAGCAATTTTTTTCCCAGTGAGCCCAGGCTGGTATGAGTGAGTGAAAAGCTGGTCGAGGCAGGGCAGGAGAGCACAGCTGAAAGCTGTGAAAGGCTTGAGTGACAGGAGGTGCTATCCACGGGGAGTGGAGTGGGACTGCCTTTGAGCTTTTTCTTTTTATATCCTCCCCTAAATGAAACATCTCACATGCAGCAGAAGGGTTTTTTTCCCGATGTCACTTTTTTTTTTTCTCTTGAACATATTATTGGGTGCTGCTTAATGACAATTTCTGCAGGAAATAAAAAAGAGTCACTGACATGAGCAGGAGGTCTGATATTAACCATTTCAGGGCAGCTCTTGGCTCAGTGGCTCTCTGCTTAGAAGCTCTGCATTGGACAGCCATTGCTTGAAATCACATCAGGTAAATGAATGACGTCTCTTCCTACTAGTAAAAGTAACCCATCTGGAAGAACAGCAGTCAGACAGAAGCAATGCGAAGAAAACTGTACTTCATGGTGAAAAGATGTGTGCAACTCATCCCATTCCAGAACAATGGAAATTATTCTCCTAGCTCATCAGTGGTAACCAGAAGGCAAGCAGTGTCCATGAGGGACTTGGCACAAACTGGCAAACTGAAGGGCATGTGCATTTGTTCAGTATATGATGAACAGAAGGAAAAGTTCCACATAAGCAGATCCCACTTGATAAACATGAGGAACAAAGTTAAGATTAACAACCAATATTTTTAATTAGCCAGCAACTCCCAACAATGAGGCTATTGCACCTTTACGTTTTTTTTTTCATTTGCTCCATTAACAGTTATCAAAGTAATTAGTGCTACAACTTTGCTATCAGTATTAACTTCATTAGATATCTCTGTCACTTCAAGTTATTGAACTATAACCATGAAAATGAAGTGGAAATTTCATCCACTTAAGCATAAAATATAAAAAAATAAGATTAACAACTGAACGCAGCATAAATGTGTCTTTTGATACATTTCCTTCTGAATGGCAGAAGACAGCTGCTGGGCAGGTACTAAAACCCTCCTAAATTTTATGTCTGGCAGCCTGCTTATAATGTGATACCAATCTTACTTCAGCTAAACACAAATTAAAAATATTAGAAGTGTGCTGGAGAGGTGACTGAAAGACCAACTCTGTAGCTAATTATCTAATAAATACTCTCCAAAGTCTTTCACCACAGCTTGGCCACTCTAGTATGTTTGGATAGCATAAATTAAATATTTCTGTAACACAGATGGATGTAGCCTCAGAACTAGGAACTCTGTCCCAGGCGGGTAATCCCTATCTACACTGAGCATTTCTTAATGTATTTACCACTGCACATAACACAAAGTGTAGCCAAGTTATCACTCTAGTTTAAACGTGAAAACTAAAAAACTTGTTTTCTCTGCATTAGTCCTCTCCCTCCTGTTACTGCTGACAAGAGTTCCCATGGGTAGGATTTTTTTTTAATTAAACTTAGTGTGGAAAGGTCCAGTAAAGCACATAAACCCAAACCCACCATTCTACGTAACTGCACAATATTTCAGATGGAGAACAAATTATACAATCCATTACAGATTTTATATGCATTTTTCCATTAAAGTTTATAGCTTTTCTCATGAATGTGTTCATAGAAGTTGAAGCTGTAAAGGAAGACAGACAGAATCTCAGAAGAAATGCTAAAAAGATCACTAATTAAGTGGGAAACTTCTCAGGAATGAAGCCTAGAAGGTGGAAGAACGACATGCAGGGATTACAAGCAGATTCCTCCTCTTGGAAGGGATCTCTCCAGCTGACCTGGAAAAAAGGGGCCGACTAATGTTGCACAGACTTTGGCTACACGCCAAATAGACTAGAATCACCATTTCTCCTTCACAGAGTTGCTATAAAAACACTTAATTTGCAGGATAGCTGGAACTCCCAAATATGATTTACAAGAAAATTGGAGAATGTAGTCAGCATACATATTAATTAAAGCTGTGGCCTGCGTGAAGACCCACACTTCTGTGACAGAATCATGGGCATATGTGTGACAAGATCCTTACATAAATAAGTCAGTATTTAAAATCTGCCCAGGTACTCTGGCTAATGGCTTTTTTTGCCATGCCAGATCTAACAGTTCTTTTCTGTGATGGATCTGAGGGACAGACTGTGGAGTGCGACGGACAGCTAATTGCAATAGTATATGAAGGAAGTGCTGACATACTTACAATTGCATTTCTTCTGAACAAATCTGAGCTTACAGGCTGTTCGGTAGGTGGACAAACGAATGCGATCCAGATCTTGAGCCCCTAGTGGAAGAGAATAACAGCAAAATTTGTATGGAATATAACCTATGTGTATCTTTGATAACAGGGAAGCCAGAGAACAAAGAGGACACAGGAGCCGACTCTATAATTATTTTCAAGGTTATCTCCTTTGCAGGGAGATCAGTGAGGGGAGGGCAGAAAGATAGGGAAAAGTAGGAGCTACAGTGTTAAAAGACTTTTATGAAGGAAGGCAAGGAATAGTCAGCCCACTGTGTCTGTCACTTTGAAGAACAATCTGGTCAAGCTGCAGGCTAAAAGACACACTGGCCAGGCTCCAACGGAAGGGAAAACCTCCATCTAATTTTAATATTTAACAACAAAGCTCATAACAAATATCTTTGGCAGACATGCTGGATCAGAACAAGGTATTGCCAGCAAACCAATAGAAACAATATCATGCCATAACTAAAGGGCTAATAGTGATCTGCAGAAGGGGGCAAAAATGCTGCAAGGAGCGTGGGGCATCCTCCGTTTCACAGAGGTATGTTCTCTGCAACGGAGATCTCCGAGTCAGCTCCCTGGCTCACACACAGCTTGGCCCTGGCCTCTGCAGCTTAAAGATCTGGCAGCATTTCCAGAGCAGCTGTCCGGGAGCAGCTGTCCGGGTAGGAGCTGACTGGTAGCTACTCCATGTGAAAGAGCAGCAGAAAGGGATCGGGATGGGGGGCAGAATCTGGCACGGTGTCTTCAGGCATACTGCTGGTGTGTATCATTCGCTACGCTTTCCAGAAGTCTCAAAAAGTTGATGAGTAGGTTGTTATTTAAATGTTTCTCCTTCTTGGCTGGTATGTCTTACACAAGAAGTGTTGCTGCATAGCTACAATATGGCCTATGAGATGCGAGACTGCTTATTAATTGTGCCACACATTTCATGGAATGATGCACAATTGAGCTTTTGCATATTTGTTTTCTCATTGTGGTTGGCCCTAGAATAAAAGAGTAAAAACCGTTCTGTTCAGTTGAGCAGCCTCCTCTGTGGGAACGGTACCAACCTACAAAAACAGGGCTTCTCAAGGAACTGTCCAAATGAAACACATCCATACAAGTGAAATATGGCCCTATTCTGCTTTCACCCATTTCCCAAAGGCTTTCTTTAAAATTCCTCTTCATGTTATTGGACTGGCCACTCAGCTTCACTGCTGCACGTATGGCCATGTCAGCATCGTTCACCCACACTTTCTTAAACAATCTGGCACCCTTTGGACCCGAATATTTCAAATGTGCTCTACCCCGTGAGATGAAAACGAGAGTGATACTCTTCCCTCTCCCCAGACTCTGCTCTTTTCCTGACCGCATTGTCCCACACCATCTTCCCGGGGCTCTCAGCTACTCCCTTCTGCCAGCTGGTTGTCTTAACACCATCTGTTCCTGGAAGAAGCTATCTTTAACTACTTCACATCAGGTCTGCAAAGCCTTATTTTTTTTTAACATAGTCTTATTGCTAAATTACAGTTTTTCTCTTCTGCATTAGTACCCCATTGACAGCTTTTGGAAAACTCCTTTATTGGTGAAGGAGAGTTGATAACACTTGCAACAACAAGTCTTTCCTTTTTCAGTAGGACCAATGAGTAATACAAACTTAACTTTTTTCCCTCTTAACTTTAGTGAAAGACACTAATAAAAGCTCCCAAAGCTCCTTTATAAAACTTCAGCATTCTAATAAGATGAACAGGTTCAAAGCAAAGTGAGACTGGCTCATTATACTTTCTAGGTTGTAGTATCAATTCCAAATACACAAAACTGTAGGCAGTAATGTTGCTTTTTTTCCCCTACTATTTGCACACGCTGAATTGTGTTACTTTGGGAGGAGGTGTTTCTGTTGATAAAACTGTGGAACATACTACTTAATTTTATCACGATTCACATTTTACCACAGTCTGAGATCCATTTGTCAAATAACTTCTGTAGAAACATGACTTCATTTTACATGGAGAGTGCTGAAAATATGTGGAAAGATGTGTGGGACTGAGCATGGCAAATGAGACTGGGAATTTGTAACTTGCCTACAGGATTGCCAGTGGCCTCTCATTCTCTTTGCCCACTGGCATTGTTTCACTGTTTCTTTTGAATATTCTCATCTAGGTAATACTGTCGGCAGTTCTCAAAAATAATAAAAGGATACATTGCAACCCTTGGCTGCTGTCTTCATGCTTGGTAATATGTGCTGGCAGCACTACCATAACGTACATTTTGATTTTTTTTCATCAGAGCAGTCTGGATATATGAGCATGTCAGGTACGACTAAGGGTAGCCTACTGATTTGACATCCAGTGGTGCACCTTGAGAGATAAGATTCAATCTAAACTTAAACTCTACAGAATATGATATTGGTTATGATACTAATTCACAAAAGGTTTGTAATTGGGAACTAGAAAGATGCTTCTTCTGAAGAAAAGGAAAGAAAAAAGTCAAACTAAATGTCTCTAATTACAGAGGAAATCATACACTGCCTCAAATCTGAAGTGAGAGTCCAATCCATGAACTCTTTGTTCAGAACAAGCTTCCTACAAAGGCATGCACAATCAGATTTTTTTGCTGTCTGGTGCCATCTGGAACATGATCCACTTTCTAAAAACATAATGGGGTTTTAATCACAGACTTGCAGATATTACCACAAGAACCTAAACCACTGGCAAACTCCTCTACATCATTTATTTTTTTCATCTAACATGGGCAGGTTTGGAGTTAAACTTTCTACCAGAAACTTATGTTTCTTCACAACATTAGGAAACTTTGCATGACCCAGAGTATGTAGGGTATGTTGAGTGCCTGATTTTTGATCAGCATGGACTTTGTGGGCTTGCGCACAGCTGAGGGGACCTGAATTCAATGACAATAGGATGAGTTTCTGTTTCAGTGCAACACACCCTTTATACCCACAGTATCTCAACATGCAAAACTGAGCATTTTATGAATGTGAACGTTTCTTTGCCTAAAACATATTTAGTTTATTACACACAAAAGAAACGTATTTTCCCCTCTGTCTTTTTACCTGGTTGGAACCTGGTTCTCTGTGTGCATGTATAGCAGTAGTAGGAACAAAGGCAGGCAAATAGGAAAGGCAGGCGTACATGAGATAAACCAGACACAAGTAAATATGTCAAAATACTAAAATGTGAAAGAAAAATAACTATTTGTGTAGGCTATGGGAAAATAATCCCTCCTCATTCTCCAACTACTCATTGTCAATTTTCCCAGCACTGCCTTAATTCCCTCAAAACAAACCAGAACAACAAAGCAGCCTTCAACCCTGTGGGAGCAAACCATAAACCCCCACTGAAAATTCTTAAGGAATTATCTCCTGGTTTAGGAGTTCAGAAGCATTTCAAACAAACTGAAGTTAGTGGTATTTTTGCCATTGACTTGAGCTGATACAAGCTCAAGTCCTCCATATAATTGTAATTAAAAGTATACTATGTTATGGTAAAGGAGAAATGCATCATCCTTTTTTTTTTTTTCCTTCTAGCTAAAAAATATTCCTTCCTTCCACTGGTCTAAGATGTTGTACCAAAGGGACAAGAGGAATACCCATCTGAGTTACAACAGAAACCCTTGTGTGGTATTGAAAGAAGTACAGAGCACAACAAAGCTAGTGGACATCATGGAATGGGCCAAGACCATTCTCAACAGGCTAGCTGAATGAGAAGTCCTTATTTCGGAGAGCTCGTGATCACAGATGCAGGCCATTTGGTGTCCCTGGGAACCGAACAGTCCCTGCCACATTTGATTCACCAGCACAGACCTGGCCTTTCAGTGTGCACGGTTGCTCTGGTCCCATTAATTCCCTGTTCCATTACGGCCTTGTTACTTTTGAGTTCAGAGAACTGAAGTCTTGATAAATGGAACAGAATGGGCAACCAGCTCCTAGTGATAACCAGGTGAAATATTTTGAAAAATAAATATTCATAAAAATCAAAGTATCACTTTTTCTGTCATTTTTACTATATTGCGTGGGACAAATAATAGGAAGCTTACTAATTATGGATAAAACATTGGTAAATCTAGTAAAAAGGTGACGGTCTCAAACTTCATACATAATACAACTTCCCTGAAAATGGTGGTTTGTTTCTAAGAGAAATAAGAGACAACTTCCAAAGAATAGCAGGATTGTTAGTATAGCACACTGATGACACACTGTTCTGCGGGGACCAAAAAAGCTTCACTAGAAAATATAAAAAATGCACTGAAGTGGGCTATGTTCTATATGAGACCCTTCACTGGGCCTGGCTGGGATGGAGCTTTCTTTACAGCAGCCTGCGTGGCGCTATCTTTTTGATTTGTGGTTAAAACAGTGTTGATAATACACCAATGTTTTAGCTATCGCTGAGCAGTGCTTGAAGACCGTCAAGGTTCTCTTTTTCCCACTCTGCCCCAACAGTGAGTAGGCTTCGGGTGGGCAAGAGGCTGAGAGGGGACACACCAACGACAGCTGACCTGAACTGGCTAAAGGGGTAGTAGTCCATATCATACAGGGCCATGCTCAGCAATAAAAGCCAGAGGTAGAAGAAGAGGACGGGGAGTTTTGTCTTCCAAGACAGACATTGCTTGAAGACTGCCTGATTATTGGTCTGGTTTTGGGAGATGGT